>NC_056683.1:10646812-10966038 GCF_018350215.1 Panthera leo | reverse complement strand
AACACATTATAGCATTTGCTTCATTTTTGTACATGAACACAAAAACTTGGAATAAAAGTATAAGCATAGTTGGGGCGCCCGGGTGACTCAGTTGGTTAAGCATCTGACTTTGGCTCGAGTCATGATCTCGCAGTTTGTGAGCTTGAACTCTGCATTGGGCTCTCTGCTGTCAGCACAAAGCCCCCTTCAGATCCTCTGTCCTCTCTCTCTGCCCCCTCTCCCACGCTTTTTCTCTCTCTCTCCCTCTCTCTCTCAAAAGTAAACACACAAAATTATTGGTAAAGTCAATTTAGCAGAACATTCCCCGGATCTGTATGTTATGCAAGCACCTTTTATAGCTGTATGTGATAAATCATAAACTACAAGAACAAGGTTCTTAAGATGGCTACTAACTTTTGATGTCCGGTATAATGCTTCTTCAGATTTACGTTTTTGGGTTTTCACCCAGTTATTGATTGTACTTTGTCCCCATGCTGTGTGGGGTGTCGATGATGATATTTTGTTCAGTTTCTTTTTCTTCATCCCTTTTTTTCTTCCAAGATTTTAATTAAATTCAAGTTAACATATAGTGTACTATTGGTTTCAAGAGTAGAATTTAGTGATTCATCACTTACATGTAACACCCAGTGCTCAGCCCAACAAGGGCCCCCCTTAATGCCCATCCCCCATCTAGCCTGTTCCCTCCACCCAACACCCCTCCAGCAACCCTCAGTTTGTGCTCTGTATTTAAGAGTCCCTTATGGTTTGCCTCCCTCTCTGTCTTTATCTTATTTTATTTTTTGCTTCCCTTCCCCTATGTTCATCTGTTTTGTTTCTTAAACTCCACAAATGAGTGAAATCATATGGTATTTGTCTTTCTCTAATGGACATATTTCGTTTAGCATAATACTCTCTAGTTCCAACCACATCATTGCCAATGGCAAGATTTCATTCTTTTTGATGGCTGAGTAATACTCCATTGTATGTATGTACATGTATACACACACACACACACACACACCACATCTTCTTTATCCATTCATCTATTGATGGACATTTGGGCTCTTTCCAAATGTTTACAGCACTGCTATAAACATTGGGGTGCATGTGTCCCTTCGAAACAGCACACCTGTATCCCTTGGATAAATACCTAGTAGTGCAGTTGCTGGGTCGTAGGGTAGTTCTATTTTTAATTTTGGGGGGAACCTCCACACTGTTTTCCAGAGTGGCTGCACCAGCTTGCATTCCCACCAACAATGCAAAAGAGATCCTCTTTCTCCGCATCCTCGACAACACCTGTTGTTGCCCGAGTTGTTAATTTTAGCCATTCTGACAGGTGTGAGGTGGTATCTCACTGTGGTTTTGATTTGTATTTCCCTGATGATGAGTGATGTAGAGTATTTTTTTCATGTGTCTGTTAGCCATTCGTATGTCATCTTTGGAGAAATGTCTGTTCATGTCTTCTACCTGTTTCTCAACTGGATTATATATTTGGGGGTGTTGAGTTTGATAAGGTCCTCGTAGATTTTGCATTCCAGCCCTTTATCCAATATGTCATTTGCAAATATCTTCTCCCATTCCGTAGGCTGCCTCTTAGTTGTGTTGATTGTTTCTTTTGCTGTGCAGAAGCCTTTTTATCTTGATGACGTTCCAGTAGTTCATGTTTGCTTTTGTTTCCTTTGCCTCTGGAGATGTGTCTAGTAAGAAGTTGCTCTGGCCAAGGTCAAGGAGGTTGCTGCCTGTGTTCTCTTCTAGGATTTTGATAGTTTCCTGCTTCACATTTAGGCCTTTCACCCCCTTTGAGTTTATTTTTGTGTATGGTATAAGAAAATAGTCCAGTTTCGTGCTTCTGCATGCCGCTGTCCAGTTTTCCTAACACCATTTGTTGAAGAGACTGTCTTCTTTCCATTGGATATACTTTGCTGCTTTGTCGAAGATGAATTGACCATAGAGTAGGTTCATTTCCGGCATCTCTTTGCTGTTCCATTGACCTGTGTGTCTGTTTTTGTGCCGGTACCATACTGTTTCGAGTTTTGTGCAATTTCGCATCCATCATTAACTTACTTGAGAATAAGAAGCTTAACACTTAATATTTTACTAAATGTAAGCTTCCGTTTTTGAGCTTAATGCTTCTCAAAGAGCTGGTTGCAACGTAAAGCGTCACCAAACAAGAACACAATTACTTGTAGACCTGCATCACCTAAGAAATGACCACATCGTCACGGCAGGAGCGTCCGGATTGGTCTCTGTGCTCTAAGGCAGCGTGCTCGTCCTCTTTTCCCTGGAAAGCATCTCACACACCTGTAAACCGTAATTTCCCGCCTTCACGCGGGCCCCGCCAGCCGTGCCCTGGCAGTTCATGCGTCTTGCACACGTCAGCGTGGGCATGTCACACCCGCCTGCCAGACCCAAACGGCACGGGAAAGCAGTGATCACACTTCTCTTGCTGCTGCCAGAGACCAGCCGGGTCAGCGGTCCCCGGCCGCTCCATTTTGAATGTGTTTTCTTTTGTGAGCAAATGCCCCGTGTTCTGAAAAGGAAGTGTTTGTTCCGCTGTGTTTGGGAGAGATCGGGGAAAATGGAGATGGGTCATTGCTGGTCTAACCACGTGTCAGAGTGACCTCTCTGTTCGCTGCTGGTCTCAGGCAGCTCGGGGTGCTACAACGCAATACCCTAGACCTGGTGGCTTAAACAATAAAAAACGTATTTCTCACAGTTCTAAAGACTGGGAAGTCCGAAACCAAGGTGCCAGCAGATTCCGCATCTGGTGAGAGCTCATTTCCTGGTTTGCAGATGGCCATCTTCTCGTGATGTCCTCGCATGGCCTTTCCTTGATGTGTGGAAGCAGGGAGAAGGAGAGGGGGTGAGAGGAGAGCCGGAGCGTGCTCTGATCTCCTTCTGTAAGGGCACTAATCCCATCGTGAGGGCTCTACTCTCATGACCTCATCTAAACCTGATTCCCTCCCTCAAGGTCCACCTCCAAATACCATCACACTGGGGATTAGGACTTCAACATAAGACTTTTGGGAGGACACAAACATTCAGTTCAAAGCAATACTCGTGTGCCTCACACAGTACTGACCAAGACCATGAGGAAGCTTGGAAATACAAACTTGAGGGCTACTCAGCCAATTTCAGCTTCTTTTAATGTAGCTATTAGTAGTAATTCTCTACTAAAGTGAAAATATCCAAACAGGATGGCAGGACAATAAATAGGCCTAAACCAGGATCCCCTCTCCCACCCCTTCCCAAAAAGGGACCCTAGGCGTTATTAGGTAGATTGGCACCTTATCTGAAAAGAAATTTTTACACAGGAACACTAGAGGGCGCTTTAGACTAATTAAGAATCTTGCTTTAATTTACACAAGGAAGCACTCTTCCAGAATGAGGTTATATATTTCAGTAGTGAATGACGTGTAAAAACTTAGATAAATCAATATGAGGCAGTTTTGATATTCCAAAACCATAAACAAACTCATTACAAATGTTATGGTATGTTTTCTCCCTTCCCTGGATGCTGGTGGTTGTGCATAGGATTTTTGTTTTACTTTAGAATATTCTTTTTTTTTTTTCCTCCAGAATGTTCTTTAAAAGAAAATCAAGGTTAAAGATAGGGTTGCAGTTTGCCCTCATGAACTGAGAGTTTGTTTTTTCTTGGGGCGGGGTAAGAAAGGAAGTGGTACATAGCTATTGAAAACAGCTATAGCATTGTCCTTCTTTATGGATGAACCTAATGTGACTGTCTGAGATACATGGGGCACCTATTGTTCTAATCATGTGTTGATAAGTGAGGGTGGATTATTAAGGCAAATCCTGTGGTCTTCAGGGAAGCAGTGAAAACAGAAAACATTTGACCTCACATCTGGTCTCGAGCCTGGGGGTCTGTCCCCATGTCTGTGACTTTGGGCAAATTTTACAATCTTTCTGGGTCTGTTTCTTAGTAAAGTGATGGGCTTGAACTAAATAACTCCAAAGCCTCTTTCTTTCTTTTTAAAATTTTATTTAATGATTGAAAAAAATTTTTCTTTTTTATTTGAGAGAGAAATGGTGCACAAGTGGGAGAGGGGCAGAGAGAGAGAGAGAGAGGGAGAGAGAGAGAGAGAGAGAGAGAGAGAGAGAGAGAGAGAATCCCAAGCAGGCTCTGTGCTGTCAGCACAGAACCCAATGTAGGACTCAAACTCCTAAACCTTAAGATCATGACCTGAATCAAAACCAAGAGTCAGATGCTTTACTGACTGAGCCAACCAGGTGCCAGACAGATCCTCTGTCCCCTTATCTTTCTGCCCCTCCCAGCTTGTTCTCTCTCTAATAAATAATACAAAATTTAAGAAAGTTAAAACATGTCGAATGGTGTCCTCATTGCATGGAAAGATGAAATGTTAGCAACGTGCATCTCTGTTGGCAGGAAAATAATTTGGTGGGTGGAGTAGTACCACTCCTGTCTTCTACAGAAAGAAAAAAGCGACCCCTAGCATGTTTCTAAATTTGTACAATTTTCAGTAATCTTTTGCATGTGTTGGTGTGTGTCTTTGGGCTCATGCTTCACGTGTACGGTCATTTACCATCGGTAACTCCCGGATGATAACTCGTTTTAGATCTTCAAAGTTTCCCTACCTTTCATGGTTCTGGGATGGGGAACGCAAAATTAAGGAGATCCCAAAGGGAACTCGCATCGCTGGACAATTTCTCGATGACTCGTAATGTGTGAACGCCTTGGGAGCAAAAGCAGAGTGGGGGAGGAAAGGACAGAGAGGCTGAACCAGAGAGCGGGGCGAGGTGGGGCGGGCCGTGGTGGTGTCCCTCCACAGACCTGGGGCAGGTAGGTGAATAAGTGGCGGACTGTTCCGGGAGGCCACCAGGGGAAGCTGACGAGGTCAGTGTCAGGAAGCCTCAGCCCATCCGTTCATCAGCCCTGTCTGGAGCACCTGGTTTGTGCCCGGTGCTGCGAACAGGGGAATGAATGTGGAAATTTCTTCCCTCAAGCACTTTAAGGAATAGTGGGTAGAACAGGCATACAAATCAACCACGGTGAAAATCAGAAATGCTAAGAGGATGCCGTGGGAGCCCCAGGAGTTTGGGCTATGAGCAGGAGAAGACCTCACCGAAGAGGTCATGCCTGATGTCTTCCAAGGAAAGACAGGTACCCCAGATGGACAGCAGTCTTTCCCAGGTGTGAGTGGAGGCAGCCTGAGCCCCTTTGTGCAGGGTGGCCGAGGGAAGGGTACACGTTAAGGAATGGCTGAAGTGCCTGTAGGGGACAAACTCTTAGTTCTTCTAACATTTCATAGTCTGATGAACATGCTGGCTTCAGTTCAAGATATGCTTTCTTTCCATTTTTTAAAATATATTTTTAAAAATTTTTGGTAGGCTCTATACCCAAAGCGGGGCTTGAGCTCACAACCCTGACATCAAGAGTCGCATGCTCTACTGACGGAGCCAGCCAGGTGCCCCTCAAGATGTGCTTTCGAAGGAGTGCAACTATTTCCTTGGCATTTATCCCCAAGTTAACCATGTTGCTCTTCATGGAAAATATGTCAGAAATAATACCAGGGGAAGAGAGAAATCAAATGGATATCAGTATTTCCACTGTCATTTTTTTTTTTTAAGTTTATTTTGAGAGAGAGAGAGCACACATGTGAGAAGGGGAGGGGCAGAGAGAGAGACAGAATCTCTGACAAGGGGCTTGTTTGAACCCACGAACCACGAGACATGACCTGAGCCGAAATCAGGATTGGGATGCTTAACTGACTGAGCCACCCAGGTGCCCCTCCACTGTCATGTTTAATAGGATCATTTTTGTCCAAACTGTATGCAGAAAAGGGAATTTCGAAGCTCACAGTACTGGGAAGTATAAAGGGGTGGAGACAGAAATAGCTGGGCCAGAGTTTCAAATGTTGCCACAGAACACTTCCTCTGTGACCCTCATCTCCAGTCACCTCTGCTTACAGTTTTGGATCCTACAGGGTTTTTTTTTTTTGTTGTTTTGTTTTTAACAGTGGAGCCCAAGCTTTTATTGGTGATCAGCAGATACTGCTTTACTGCATGGTACATCTCTTCTGATGGTTGGTCTTTTTTTTTTTTATTTTATTTTATTTTTTAAAATTTACATCTAAATTTGTTAGCATAGAGTGCAACAATAATTTCAGGAGTAGATTCCTTAGTGCCCCCTACCCATTTAGCCCACCCCCCTTCCGGTAACCCTCAGTTTGTTCTCCAGATTTATGACTCTCTTCTGTTTTGTCCCCCTCCCTGTTTTTATATTATTTTTGTTTCCCTTCCCTTATGTTCATCTGTTTCGTCTCTTAAAGTCCTCATAGGAGTGAAGTCATATGATTTTTGTCCTTCTCTGACTAATTTCACTTAGCATAATACCCTCCAGTTCCATCCACCTAGTTGCAGATGTCAAGATTTCATTCTTTTGGATTGCCCAGTAATACTCCATTGTATATATATATACCACATCTTCTTTATCCATTCATCCATCGATGGACATTTGGGCTCTTTCCATACTTTGGCTATTGTTGATAGTGCTGCTCTAAACATGCGGGTGCATGTGTCCCTTTGAAACACAACAGGGTTTTTTTTTTTAATTAAAAATTTGTTTTTGAATTTTACTTTAGAGCACAAGCGGGGGGATGGGAGCAGAGGGGGAGAGAGAGACTCTCAAGCGGGCCCCACACCCAGCATGGAGACCGACGTGGGGCTCAAGCCCACGAACCGTCAGATCACGACCTGAGCTGAACTCAAGAGTCGGACGCTTAAGGGACTGAGCCACCCAGGCACCACTCCCCCCCCCCCCCCCCCCCATTTATTTAAAAATAAGGGTCTTTCTGGAGAACTTAGAGAAGTGGCCGAGTTCAGTTAAATGAGATGGGCCAGATGGCTGGCTGAAGTTTTGGCCACGACAGGACCAGTGATGAAAACACCTTAGAGAAATGGATTCACTGTCAGTTCATCCTCTTGCATCCTGTTCCTCTACTTTTGTAGAAGAGAAAGGTGTTTAATGTTGGGAACAAAACTTGTCACGCGTCAGTAATGAGCAATGAGAATTGAGGGTGATTCAGATAACCGGAACAGTGACTTACTTTGCTTGATGTGTCCTAGGTATTCTTCCTCATCCTTTTACATGTAGCACATTTAATGATCACAGTGCTGTGACATAGCCAAGACTATCATCTCCACTGCACGGATGGGGAAACTTGAGGCTCCGGGAGTTGAGGAGACTGCCCAGGGTCACACGTTTAGTGCCTAGGAGCTTATCTTTGGACATGTTGTCTTAACCGTTACAGCTACACAGCGTAGTAATTAGTGAGTAATGTCTCACAAGCGATTAAATACTGTGTTACAAAGATAACAAGCACATGGTAAAGAAGGAAAGAGGAAAACTCACTTCCTACTTTTTCTCAGCACCTAGCCCAATTTTTTTTGAGTTTATTTTGAGCAAGCAAGAGAGACAGAGAGCGTGTGTGCACGTGAGTTGGGGAGGGGCAGAGAGGGAGGGAGAGAGAATCCCAAGCAGGTTCCATGCTGTTAGCACAGAGCCTGTTGTGGGGCTTGATCTCACGAAACTGTGAGATCATGACCTGAGCCAAAACCAAGAGTTGGATGCTTAATCAGCTGAGTTACCCAGGCGCCCCTAGCCCAAGGGAGTCCCAACCCTGGCCCCCAAGTCTAGTGGAGTACACTCAGGGTTGAGGATGGGTTTTCCTGGGTCCTGTCAAGGCTTACCTGAAAACGTGAATTTGGGTTCCAGGTTACCCACTAACTTAGTCCTTGGGAATTTGGCTCAGGGTTGGGATCAAGGAGCATGGGGAACCAGAATGGGGTCCACTGCACTGCACATAGGAGACACTGCTTGAACTCCCGGCACAGCTCTGCCCTGACACCAAGTCAGGAAACAGTAGAGCCTCTCCGCGTCTCTCTGCGTTGTTGTTCTGCAGCCCAACCTCCTTGGATTGACAAATGTGGCCACCCCTAGTGGAGCCAGAGAAGACAAATGGACTGAGACTGGTTTCAGTGAGGGATGGGTGAGGTGGGCAGTGGGGGGAGGTATGTGTGAGGTTGTCTTGTCTCCCTTTGTTAATCTTTTTCCTTTTTTTGTTCTAAATTTTCGGTGTGGTTAGATATGCGTAACATCAGATTGACCATTTTTAAGTGCAAAATTTGATGGCATTAGGTATGTTCACCATTTCCAGACCTTTAAAAACATTTACTTTTAATTTTTTTATTTTATTTTAGAGAGAGAGAGTGGGTGGAGGGGCAGGGGAGGGGAAGAGAGAGAATCTTAAGCAGGCTTCATACTCAGTGCAGAGCCCAACGTGGGGCTTGATCCCATGAACCGTGAGCCCAAACCAAGAGTTGGACGCTTAACCGACTGATCCACCCAGGTGCCCCTATTTCCAGAACTTTTCAATCATCCGAAATAGAAACTCCTCGTCCCCTCTTCTCCCCAGCCCCTGGTAGAAACTTCCGTTCTACTTTCTCATGGATTTGCCTGTTTCGGGTGCCTCGCAGAGGTGGGACCGTACCATATTGACCCTTTTGCACTTGGCTTCTTACATTTAGCGTCATGTGCTCAAGGTTCATCCTCGTGGAAGGCTGTGTCAGAACTGCATTTCTTTGTGACAAGTAGAAGCCTGACAAGGAGGTGGCATGAGGGGGTCTGAGCTTGCCCACCCTGGGTGGCCGTGGGAGACAGCAGAGCAAAGGGGCACTTGCCCTTCACGAAGTTCCAAGCCCTCGTCCGGTGCTTCCTCACCATGTCCTGAGGCCAGCAAGTGGTGTGATTGATCCGGCATCAGGGACACAAGTCGCACCCCCACCTGTCCCCCAAATCCTTCTCTTTACTGCCTAGAAGCCAGAGTCCAGCAGATTGACTCAATTTGACCGAGAGAGAGAGAGAGCTGGCAGTCAAGGTGGGGAAAACTGATGCAGAGCAGCGTCCCCCGCCACTGAAGTCTGCAGAGGGGAGTTGGTGGGGAGAAGAGTAAGACTGACGTTGGGGAGCATGTGGATGGCAGCTTTGTTCCCGCACCATCAAAGCCCTGGGCCCCTGGAGGGAAGGAAGCTAGAGAAGAGGAACCTGGACTTGGGAAGAACAAGCCTTACTCTTGCTAGTCTTAACCAGGACCAGATGGGACATGGCCCCGTCCCCTCGGTAGCTGTCACGCAAAGCAGCAGATGTCCCTGGGCCACCTGGAGTCCTGAAAGGGCCTGGGAAGAGCTGGAGTTTTCAACCTCCCTCCCTCCTCTGCAGACTCTCTGGTGATGGAGACACGGAAGAATTTCCAAGGCTGGCTCTGGGTCATGGGCAATGCAGAACAGAAGGTCTTTGTGGGGACGTTGACGTTCTGTTCAACTGTACTCACATGCTCACTGCCGGCTCGAAATTTCTACAGCCGTGACTTTGAAAAGGCTCCTGCAGAGGTTGCATACTTGGACAGCTTTTTTTTTTTTTTAATGTTTATTTATTTTTGAGAGACAGAGTGCAAGCTGGGGAGGGGCAGAGAGAGAGAAGGAGACACAGAATCTGAAGCAGGCTCCAGGCTCTGAGCTGTCAGCACAGAGCCCGATGCGGGCCTCGAACTCACAAACTATGAAATCATGACCTGAGCCGGAGTCGGACACTCAACCGACTGGGCCACCCAGGCACCCCTATGTACTTGGACACTCTTGTAGGAGTGGGGGACCTCCTCTCCCCTCGGTGTGGTTCTTTCTTAGCTTTTTAGCACTGGGTTGGCAAGTGAAAAGGTAGCCAGCATTGACTGAGGAGACAGGAAGGAGGTTTCTAGGTCTGTGTCGCTGACCTAATTCTGCATTATGTTTTCATTGAATGAGTTGATTATTTTTATATCATTTCCTGGTAAGTGAATTACCTTCACCGCTTTCAGTTTTTCCACGTCCCAACTTCCAGCTCCTTACCACATTTTATATGCACTTGAAAATCCCCTTCTTAAGCTCTTTCTCATTCTTTTTAACCCTGCAGGAGCAATAGTCCCTGTAAATGTTTGAACAGCAGAATTGCTGTTGCTATTACGAACACCCTGGTCTTACCCGTAATTTGTATGAGGCATAAGTTACTATTTATTGTCAAGGCTTTGAAAGAACTGTGTTCTTGGGGTAGCGTGTTAGTATTTAATGTACCAATGGAATCTTCCTTGAGTGATTAAATATGTGTCACTAGAGCCTTCCTTTCACTGACTGAAAAGTGGTTTCTTGTTAAACAAGTTAGTTGTTCCCTTAAGTTGTATTCACCATGTACTGTAATTATTGGCATTGCTTTTTGTGTTTCGATTTTTTAAAAAAAATTTTTTTAGTGTTTATTTTTGAGAGAGAAAGAGACAGATCCCGAGCAGGGGAGGGGCAGAGAGAGAGAGGGGGAGACACAGAATCTGAAGCAGGCTCCAGGCTCTGAGCTGTCAGCACAGAGCCCGACGCGGGGCTCGAACTCCTGAAACATGAGATCACGACCTGAGCCGAAGTCGGACGCTCAACAGACTGAGCCACCCCGGCACCCCTTGTGTTTTGATTTTGATGAGAACATGAAAACAAATCACTTTAAAAAATATATGTTCTCTTCATATTTTGAAACAATGATTTGTTTTTATTTATTTATTTTGAGAGACCGAGCGAGTGGGGGAGGGGCAGAGAAGGCGAGAGAGAGTCCCAAGCAGGCTCTGTGCTGACAGCACAGCAGAGTCTGACTCCAGGCAGGAAACCATGAACCGTGAGATCGTGACCTGACCCGAAGTCAAGAATTGGGCTCTTAACCAGCTGGGCCACCCAGGTGCCCCTGAAACAGAGACTCTTGTGTTATCTTGACGTTAGTTTGAGTATTGGAGAGATGTTCTAAGTTTGAATTCAAACCCATGGGCATCAGGACTTTCTTGTTTCTAAAACTTGCTCAGGTATGCCCAATTTCTGCTGGTATGACCTGCGAAAAAGACTCTCGTGTTATGTGTATGTGATTTTTGTACCCTCCACCTTGCTCCTTTGTAAACTTGCGATTCTTTTCAGACCGAAAACCTTAGTGGAGATAGTAATTGGATTAGGCATGGCTTTTAAAAATGTTTAATAAGGAAGACATCGTTACTTAATAATTATTTGAAAAGGTCAGGACATTTAAAAAAGATGACTCTTAAATCAGTCTTAAGAATTCCTCCCTGTTACATGTCCTGTGACTGTGATTGGTTTATGTGTGTGAAACCTCTGTTGAATGTAAATCACTTCATTTCGTAACGCTCTAAGGAACAATTTTCCTTCTCCCCTAAAGAAGGTAAATTTATTTTGCAATGAGTGATAACATTTACATCTGGTAAGAAATGTAATTTTATTTTATTTTATTTTATTTTATTTATTTATTTATTTATTTATTTATTTATTTATTTTTTAACGTTTATTTTTGAGACAGAGAGAGACAGAGCATGAACAGGGGAGGGGCAGAGAGAGAGGGAGACACAGAATGTGAAACAGACTCCAGGCTCTGAGCTGTCAGCACAGAGCCCGACGCGGGGCTCGAACTCACGGACCATGAGATCATGACCTGAGCCGAAGTCGGACGCTCAACCAACCAAGCCACCCAGGCGCCCCAAGAAATGTAATTTTAAAACTAATGACAGGTTTGCATATTAAATGTGCAATATAGTATTTATGTTTTCTCTTCCTGTTGGCAAAGAGAAAAATGACATTAGTGGAGAAAGCAGAGAAAAGCTTTCAGGTCTCTGTCCTTCACTCTGTTTCCCTCTGCTGGAGCTCCGTTAACTGGTTTGCAGTAACTTTGACTAATTTAGTTTAAAATCAGATTAAATTCTTGTGCACCCAAATCCTTAGACTGTTCTGAACTTTAAAAAGAATGCTTAGCCATTTTTTGTCTCCAACCACAATTTGAGATACTTTCCTTAAAAAGCAAGGAAGTTGTGCCACCTTCCCAGACCCCCAGACTTTGTTGTTTAGGGGCCATTTCTGACGGTGGGAGAAATGAAATGGCCCGCCATATACAATTTCCTTTTATCCACGGTGGAGAGAAGCAGGGCTGGGACCTGAGGGCTGAGTCTCAGTCAACGTAGAGGAAGAGTTGGCAAGAGCGGGATCCGCCATTTTTGATTTGAGCATTTCCTTGGATCTTGGCTTTTATATGGTCTCTTCCTCCTACCCCATTTCCTCCCCATCTTTTCTTTATACAGACTTTTTTTCTTTAATTTGGTGATGTTTGGGTGCACTCTGAACTTTGGAGAGACATTTTCTTTGGGTTCAGTCCGTTGGGTCCATTCAGTTCTCTGTTTTCATACTGTGTTCATCAGAAAAACCTGAAGTAGAGTGAAGCACAGAAAAGGATTAAATTATCTCAGGTTCCTTCTTGAGTCCTTTCAGCTGTAGTTTCTCTTCCTTTTGCTGCTTAGAGAACTGCGGGTGGGACTCGATGTGGGACTCCCCAAGCCACGAAATCTCTACTGCAATTCCAAGTCCTGTAAACCAGACAACTTCCCCATTGAATTCTAGCATTTGCCTTATCGAAGGAGGGGCTCTGGCTTAAGCAGTCATGAGAAGGAATCAGCTCCAGTCCCACAGCATGGCAAACAGAGAACAAAACCATGTCATGTTATCAGATAAAGAAGCAAGGGCCTCTAAGCCCTGATCTTCATCACCTTCCCTGATCCTCGAGAGGACAAGCTCCCGTTCCTTTGTGTTTCCATTGTACCAGAGCCACTATTCTGTTGTCATCTTTTTTTGTTGTTAATTTTTTTTACATTTATTTATTTTTGATAGAGAGAGACAGAGCACAAGTGGGGGAGGGGCAGAGAGAGAGGGAGACACAAAAACTGAAACAGGCTCCAGGCTCCGAACTGTCAGCATAGAGCCCGACGCGGGGCTCGAACTCACAAACTGCGAGATCATGACCTGAGCAGAAGCCGGACGCCCAACCGACTGAGCCACTCAGGTGCTTGTCTGTTGTCATCTTTATCTTTACGGTCTTCCCTTTTGGGCTGTGAACATTTTAAACAGGGATTGTTTCACTCATATTTAGCCCCCAGCCCAGCCCCCCTACTGTCTAGCACAGGACCTGCACAGAGGTAACTGTTACTCAGGTTCACATGGATTGAATGTCATTAAATCGAATACCTGTCTAGGAAACAGGGCCATGCAAAAATACTTGGGGCTCACAAGACTACTACCTAAGTCTGTGAGGTGTCTTCTTTTACAGTCTTGCTTTTGATTCTAGGATCCCAGTCTTAGCTTAGCACCTCACATTTGATGGCACTCAGGTCTGTGAGTGTGAGAGCAGACAGACAGTGTGGCCTGATCCAGCTGCCAGCAGATGTCAGGTTTCTTGAAGCTTTACGGTGGATTGGGTCTTCTTTAGGATAGGGGCAGTCATACAGGTCAGTCTACTGGAATTAAGAAAAGATGGCCAGTGTCATAATAGGGAGTAAAGAGTCCAGTACAAGCTCAGGAACTGTGTTCCTGGGGATACTGTCTGAAAGGATTGAATGCATTGTCTATATAATTAGAAAAGGATAAAAAGACCAACTAAAAGTTGGTCTGCTTTTTAATATCCGCATGTAATGGCAATTCTAAATGTCAGTGATAACATATACTTTCCTGACAAAGCTCTTTTATTAGCCTAAGTTCTTCTTTTTAAATTTTTTGAAATTTATTTATGAGAGGGAGAGAGAAAGAGAGACAAAGAGAGACAGAGGGTGAGGGGGAAGGGGCAGGAGAGAGGGAGACCAAATTTGAAGCAGGGTGTGGGGCTCGAACTCAGGAGCCGCAAGATCATGATCTGAGCTGAAGTCAGATGCTCAACCAACTGAGTCACCAGGCGCCCCCGTGGGCCTAAGTTCTAAACAATTATTGTGGTTATCATTGAATTTGAATAATATTTATGTAAATTGAAAATTAGTGTATTTGTATTATTTTTTTAAATAAACATTGTTTCTATGTAGAAGTTAATTTGGAGAACTCCTACTTAAACACTGAGTTACCTGCATCCCGCATCACTTTTTTTTTTTTGAAGATTTTTTTTTAATGTTTATTTATTTTGAGAGAGAGAGAGAGAGAGAGAGAGAGGCAGAGAGAGGGAGAGAGAGAGTCCCAAGCAGGCTCCATGCTGTCAGTGCAGAACCCACTGTGGGCCTCAAACTCACAAACCATGAGATCATGACCTGAGCTGAGATCAACAGTTGGATGCTTAACTGACTATGCCACCCAGGTGCCCCTGGACACTTCATTTTTATTGACATTAGCTTGTTTCATTGCTGTAATATTATGCATAGGTAAATTAATATTCATTATTTTTCATATATAAAGATAAGCGTATGTATAAATATAAGCTTTTCCCTTTTTATTCCAAACTACATTAAAATAATGAAAGGGCATTGGTCCATTACTTTTCTCCCTTATCTTTCTTTTCCTTTTTATTCTTTATTTTTGGGGGGCATGATTACACACATTCGAAGTACAATAAGAGTGTTCCTGTCTATGCTTCTTTTCTGGCCATCACTTTTATTTGCTTCCTTTCGCAATTATTACTGAAAATAGTTTTGTCGTATGGAGAAAGGTGGTGTTGGGTGATTTACTCCTGGTCAAATCTGCTAGGTATGTCATTGCTTCTGGGATAATTTTCCACCTAAACTTTACCATCTCTGATAGGAATTTTCTTTGTACTTAGTTCAATAAGCATGTCCTGCTTCTGTATAACAATACTTTCTTGAAAAGCCCGTGTGAAATCATAATCTTTGGGAAACTGAGATATTAAACATCTGTTCTTTCAAATGTACATGTTACCCATTTTTTTTCCCAGTATGCTTCTATACCCCATTTACATGTTTTCTTCTTTTACTCTTACAAACAAAGCGGGAAGCAGCTCTGAAGGAATATTCTGTGTTCTGAGCGAAAACATTAGATGCTTTTCTCACCCACCCTACTTCTTGCTCAGACTAAGAGAGACAGCTCCTCCTCTCAGCCCTGAAACAACTTTGCGTCAGCCTCATGGGTCCTCTCTGGGCTTAAAGACTCTGCTTCCCTTAACCCTGAAGTCACAGGCCATCCATCATCTTACCCAGCTTGAACCAAAACAGCAAAACGTTCCCTCCCAAAGACAGTCCATGAACTATTCCGGCCAAAGAGGAAGACGTTTCCGGTTTCCCTGACGGAGTCCGGGGACGTGGTAGATGGAATCATATCTGGCCACAGGCACATAATATGCACTTGAATATATTGCTGAAATGGATGAGCTCCTCAGACTTAATGTTAAAACTCAACCAGGAACTTCTGAATGTTCCTTAACTAATCCTTAAGGATCAGCAGCAACTTCTGCGGGTCTCTTCACATCCATACCCTTGGATATATTCACTTGTGAGTTTCCCCAAATGTATTTACAGAAGAGTTCTTTTCATAGAATGGCTTGGACCAAACCTCTCCGTAATTCATTCTGTTAATTCAAATACGAAAAAGACACCTATGATGGGGGTGGCTTGCCATCTGGAAATCGTGGTCGTGCTGTTGGAGGCCAGCCAGCTCCCCAAAACTTTAAATTTCCCCGCTTTCTTTGGCACAGGCAAAACCTCCCTGTCCTGTGGCATCTTCTTACAGGTCCTCTTTCTGTTGGATGACAGCAGTTGTTGGTCTGATATGCTCATCTGAGTGCATTAGCCAGAGAGCATATCATTGTCTCAGATAAAACCAAAGACATTTTCTGGAGATGTTTGATGAGCACAAAGTCGTAAGTTTCAGGCTAGTGGGAGAGAAAAGTCACATGATGTTTCTGGAGAGGAGAAGGAATTCTGGCTTCAGCATCAGAAAGAGCAGGGTATAGAAATCCTGGCTCCTTAATCTATTAGCTCGGTGATTTGGGGCAAATGACTGACCTCTTTGAGACTGTCATCTCAAAAGTGGGGGGGATGATAATTGCAGTTGGCAGGGTTAGCATTTGGGTTGGTGGGATAACAAATGGTAGGATGCTTAGCACATACTAGGCTCTGTTCATTGGCAGGTGTCGTTGTGATAGTTGGGGCCAGTTTAGGCTTCTCCGAAGCCTCGTCCTATGGGTGAGTTTCTTCCCGGAGAACTAGTACAGAGCACTGGTTTTCCTCAGAGTCGGTAGGAAAACTCTTAATTGAAAATGGTATATGAACACTTGGGAATTATCACTCTGGATGTTAGTTTTATCATTTGCTTCCTGTAGGTTGTTTTATTATTCTTTTTTTCTTTTTAATTTTTTATGTTTATTTTTTTTAATTTTTGATAGAGCAAGAGAGACAGAGTGTGCTTGGGGGAGGGGCAGAGAGAGAGGGAGACACAGAATCCGAAGCAGGCTCCAGGCTCCGGGCTCCGGGCTGTCAGCACAGAGCCCAACGTGGGGCTTGAACCCATGAACCGTGAGATCATGACCTGAGCTGAAGTCACATGCTCAATTGACTGAGCCATCCAGGTGTCCCTGGAATTTTCCTTAAAAAAAAAATTTTTTTTTTAATGTTTATTTTTGAGAGAGAGAGAGAGAGAGAGAGCGAGCGAGCGGAGAAGGTGCAGAGAGAGAGGAAGACACAGAATCTGAAGCAGGCTCCAGGCTCTGAGCTGTCAGCACAGAGCCCAATGCAGGGCTCGAACCCACAGACGGTGAGATCATGACCTGTGCTGAAGTCAGATGCCCAATCAGCTGAGCCACCCAGGTGCCCCATGGTTGTTTTACTACTGTTAAATCATCTTCCTTTGAATTTATTGGCATTTCTTCCAGTATATGTGATGCTGATCACTGAATGATTTGAAGGTTAAACAGATAATGCATTCAGTTTTGAAGCAGGAATATCTCTCCAAAAGAGGGTCAAAGTTTGCCATTTCAAGATGGGGGTGGTTTTATGTATGGTCACAATAAAGGTAAGAAAATATTGTTTCGGATGAGTCTCTTACATTTACATATATAGGGTCTAGTGGCAACCCCAAGGGAGATGTACAATCATAACTTAATATATGTTAAAGTAGAAGCCTCTGGATTTTCAACTTGTGAAGGAGAAAAAGTCTATTCCTTCCCCTCATAATGAAAAACCCTGACTGAAATAGTAAGGAGCTTTAGAAGCCTTTGACGAAAAACCCTAAGAAGGTAATCCAGTTTATTTACTTAACCCTTTAATCCAGTGTTTTAATTCTTTTGGGCTAAAGAGGAAAATGATTTTTTCCTCAAGAAAGTAATTTCCACATTAAATGAAATAGAGTCTGGTGTCCATTTGTAAGGAATGAACATGGGAGCCAACAAAACCATTTAACTTGCTTGTATCAGTTTCTTTTTTTTTAAGTTTATTTATCTTTGGGACAGAGAGAGACAGAGCATGAACAGGGGAGGGGCAGAGAGAATGGGAGACACAGAATCGGACGCAGGATCCAGGCTCCAAGCCATCAGCCCAGAGCCCGACGCGGGGCTCGAACTCACGGACTGCAAGATCGTGACCTGGCTGAAGTCGGCCGCTTAACCGACTGCGCCACCCAGGGGCCCCTTGTATCAGTTTCTTTATAAAGTGAGGGAGTTGTGCAGGCACACAGATCTCAGTCTCACAGGCCCTGCTTTTATAAGGCAAAACACAAAGGATTTAATTATGGTTGAACATCTGTCAGTTCCTCCATACCCTTTAAAGGAAGGTTGACTGGCTTCTAGAAGATTGTATACTTATTATTATTTTAAAAATTTCCTTAAGTAATCTCTGAGACCAATGTGGGGCTAGAACTCACGACCCTGAGATCACAAGCCACATACTACATCAATTGAGCCAGCCAGGTGCCCGCCCCAAGACTGTATACTTTTAACATTCCAAGGGTAAAAAAGGCAGCAAGAAAACTTCGATTTTTTTAACGTTTATTTGTTTGAGAGAGAGAGAGTGCATGTGTATGCTAGTGGGGGAGGGGCAGAGAGAGAGAATCCCAAGCAGACTCCTTGCTGTTGGTGCAGAGCCCAATGCTGGGCTTGATCCCATGAACAGTGAGATCACGACCTGAGCTGAAATCAGTATTCCAGAGCTCAACCTACCCAGGTGCCCTGAGAATTTAGAATTTTCATTCATTTTTATTTTATCAACAAACAAGTGATGCTTCTTCACTGAAGTTCAGTAAATGCTTGTTTCCACTGGGTTTTTGTCTGAGTGGCTTCTGGAGGTTGTTATGACTTGCTCTGATAGAATGTGCTCTGTTAAAAAAAAAAACGTGCTATCTTAAAAACTTCTTTTTTTCCCCTTGCTGGAATTAAAACAATTTTTTTTATGTTTGTTTACTTTTGAGAGAAAGAGAGAGAGACAGACAGAGCACAAGTGGGTAGGGATTAGAGACAAAGGGAGACACAGAATCCAAAGCAGGCTCCAGGCTCTGAGCTGTCAGTACAGAGCCCGATGCTGGGCTCGAACTCATGAACCATGAGATCATGATCTGAGCCAAAGTCAGACGCTTAATCGACTGAGCTACCCAGGTGCCCCTCGTTTTTTTTTTTTTTTTTTTTTTAAGCAGGCTTCATGCCCAGTGCAGACCCCAACACGGGGCTTGAACTCACGACCCTGAGGTCAAGACCTGAGCTGAGATCAAGAGTCAGATATTTAACCCACTGAGCCACCCAGGCACCTCTCTCTCATCTGCAAATTCTTAATTTGTGCCCTTTGGCAGCCACACTGCACTATTTTCTTTAGATTTTGTTACTTTGCTTTGGAATCCTTAAAAATGCAAAGCCCAGGGACTTGACATTAGTTGTTTCAGTGACATTTTAAGTTTATATTTTCTATCAAATTTGACTTTTTGTTCTATTCTTTAAATTTCACTTAATTTTTACTGTTTTGGTGGTAAGGTGGAGAAGAACGTTTCTTTATGTTACATTTACTTAGCACATATAATATATTATAACAGTTACCAATTTTCTGAGCACATATATTACATTTTAACAGTTTACCAAGGGCTTAGCTCATACCTAAACTTACCCTCACTGAAACCAATGTAAGCCTCACAACATGTTTATAAGTTAAGCACTGTTACAATTACCAGCTTTTTATTGGTTAAGAAGCTTGGGTGTGGGATGGTTAAGGAACTTGCCCGACAGGTTGGCACGGAGACCCACAGTCTGAATTCAGCTTCTGTGGATTTCCCCTTCTACCAGTTCCCTTCAAATCCGCTGTGACACACCCCTTTTTCCAGTTTAAAAGAGCTTTGGAAGAGAAACCCCAAAGAATGAATTTGTAGACGTTGTGACACTTTGGACTTTCTTAAAATTCTATGTAGGTCAGTCCTCACTCTTTGTTGAAGCTAGCCCCGTAAAATAAATGTGATATGTACTTAAATTAAGAATTTCAAAATGTTAGGGGCGCCTGGGTGGCTCAGTTGGTTAAGCATCTGACTTTGGATTTGGGCTCAGGTCATGATCTCACTGTTTGTGGGATCAAGCCCCATATGGGTCTCTGCACTCACAGTGTGGAGCCTGCTTGGGATTCTGTCTCCCTCTGTCTCTGTGTATCTCCTGCTTGTGCATTCCCTTTCCCTCTCAAAGCAAATAAACTTAAAAAAAAAAAAGGAATTTCAAAATGTTCAACACAGGAAGAGTCCACGGGCCGCAGTCAATTTTTTCATTTAACAATTAAATGAAGGTCTACCTATCTTACTCTTCTCAGAGCAGGGGAAATAGCAATGAACTGAGGAGACAAAAATCCCGGCTCTCAGGGAGCTGACCTTCTAAGGGTCTGGGTTGGGAGACAGACAATAGAATAAATACGTAAAAACAGAATGTGTCATCAGATGGGGATCTGTGCTATGGGGACAAGATAAAGGGATTGCAGTTTTTTAAAGAGTGTGATTGAGATGATACTTGAGCGTGGACCTGAAGGAGGCAGGTGAGGGAGGAGCCTCTGAATAAACAGGAGAGGAAGGGTCCTGGCAGGGAAAATGGCAAGTGCAAAGGCCCTGCGTGGGATGCCCTCCTGGCACAGTCAGTGAAACCTTTGTGAGTGGAAAACAAGAGGCCTGAAGAATCAATGCAATGACTATATTAGAAACTTCAGCGTGTTTTAAGCAGGCTCCTGGGTGGGCCTTTGTGTGATTGTAAGACTTCATAATGCTTTAAGTTTTAAATTGTGGAAAGGACACTCCCCTCTTTACATAAGGGATAGTATTATTACTGATTTTTGTCGACTCTTGTACCAATTTTAGTGTTCAAAAAACCTCTTTTTAGTATATTATTTTTCTGAACAGGGAATATATTCATAAAGTATAAAGTTCAAGGAACACATAAGGGTATATAAGTTAAAAATTATCTTTGGGGCTCCTGAGTGACTCAGTCAGTTAAGCATCCGACCTTGGCTCAGGTCATGATCTCGTTGTTTGTGAGTTCGAGGCCCACGTTGGGCTATCTGCTGTCAGCATGGAGCCTGCTTTGGATCCTCTGTCCCCCTCTCTCTCCCTCCCCTGCTCACACTTTCTCTCTCAAAAATAAACAAACATTAAAAAAAAAAATTATCTCTTTCATACTTCAGACACCCAGCTCATCTCCTGTGGGGTAAGAACGAATATTGCCACTTTATCTTCTGGGCCGAGACAACATCCAGGCCCATATGCATGTATGGCAGAGTGGTCGGGGGCACTGGCTTTGGGCCCAGACTACCTGCATTTCCGTCCTGGTTTTGCTGGTTGCTACATGTGACCTGGACCAACTAGCTAATTGTCTAGATGTCTTCATCCGTAGAATGGAATCAATAATCACAGGGTTGTTGGGGGGGTTAGATGAGATTATATATGTATATGACATAAATATAGGAAAGATGTACATATCATTTAGTGCGGTTCTGGCAAATAATAAATAATAAGTGTTAGCTATTGCCAACCATATTTAGTTTCCATAGGAATTAAAAAAAAATTTTTTTTAACATTTATTCATTTTTGAGAGACAGAGAGCACGAACGGGGGAGGGGGAGAGAGAGAGGGAGACACAGAATCCGAAGCAGGCTCCAGGCTCTGAGCTGTCAGCACAGAGCCCGACGCGGGGCTCGAACCCACGGACCGCGAGATCGTGACCTGAGCCGAAGTCGGTCGCTCAACCGACTGAGCCCGCCCCTCCATACGAAGTTTTTAAGGTAATCCTGTCACATTGATGAGAGACACGAGTCTTAGAAAGGCCAAGACATTTCCTAGGAGACTGTGCCTTATGACTCCGTGATACTGGGTGGGAGTTCCAACACCACGCTGGGCCGCAGAGCTTCCTAGATGAGCGTCGGTGTGGTTAAGTCAGATGGCTGTCTACGTGTCTTCCTTTCAGCCAAGTACGGGGTCAGTGCCAGGTGAATGTGAATGTAGAGGGACATGTAAGTGTTTGCTTGACAGCCTAATCAAAGTCGAATCTTCATTTGCGGTTTTAGGCAAGGACGGTTCACAAGTGCACATAAATCCTGTTTCTACTTCAGGCGACTTCCGTTCTTCTCACCAGCTAAGTTTACGGAGGCTTTGTGATATTCCATGCAGAACATGAGGCATAGCGGGTGAGAACACTAGACAGAGTCCCCCCGCCCCCACGATAGCCGGTGCAGTTTGCTCTTGTAGGCTTTTGTCCAGTGTGCCGTTTCCTTACGCTGATAGGTGTTTACAAAACATTTTTTGGCGGGGGTGGGGGGAATTCACTTCATTTGTGCTCATGGGCATGCACAAATCATTCTTAGAAACAACAGGCTTGGCTTTCATTGGGTGTGTCTGAGAACGTGCTACACATTTGGTGGTGTGGCCAGCTTTGAAGGCTTTGTGGGTTGCAAGCAGGCTGTGCGTGGTTTGCCCATAAAGAAGTCATTCTCAGGACAGCGCATAAAGGAGATTATGACCTTACGATGTACAAAGAGAAAACAATAGGTATGGATTTTATTTTACTACTATTTTTTTAATCTTTATTTATTTTTGACAGAGAGAGACAAATCATGAACGGGGGAGGGACAGAGAAAGAGGGAGACACAGAATCTGAAGCAGGCTCCAGGCTCTGAGCAGTCAGCACATAGCCCGACGTGGGGCTCGAACCCACAAACTGTGAGATCATGACCCGAGCCAAAGTCAGATGCTCAACCGACTGAGCCACCCAGGCTCCCCAGTAGGTATGGATTTTAAATGGAACATATTAAAGATGGGAAATGTGGGTGCAGTCTGCCTTGAAACAATGTTAAATTATAGATGTCCTCAGCTACTATTTCTTGGATCCGGGAAGTAAAAATACAAGAAAACTTGAACCATTAATTCTGGTTTGCTTGACACATGTGGTCTGCTCAGCTTTACTTGCCCAGGGCAAATAAAACACATAGTGGAAGTTTCCAAAAATGATAAACTCCTCAATCAGTCAATCAGGCTTTTTTCCCCTTTTTTCTTTTCCTATTGGTAATGCTTGTTTTGCAAACTTGCTGACAAATCATGGTGGGAGCTCAATGAAGCAGGAATGAAGGATAGCATAGCTTAAATGTTCATTTATTCGTGTGATTTATTGCCTTCAATGAAAATCATTGCATTGCTTTTTTTGTCCTTTGGACCTTCTTGTAGACTTTATTACACTTTGTCTCCTTATCTACTCTCCTCACTCCTGGGATTCTGTGACTGTTTTGTACCTAACTCGCTTGTTCTTGGCCTTGAATGGGAACACATCTTTCATGGAAACTCTAGCATTTCCATCCCTGCTGCAGTTAAGGGTGGGATTCATTCACCTGCAGAAGTTTGCCTGCCTTTTTCAGTTCCAGTTAATGTCTTTGGGCTCAGGGCTGTCCATAGCCCACATAAAAAGACTGCGTAGCTCATATTCTAGAATCAGAGCCGTGTATCTGGAATGCTCATGCCATTGGGTACGTTCTTTACCAGACCTCCTGGACCTCTCATTGGAATTTGTCTGTGTGTCTGAGTCCCGGTGTCTTTTAGACCCTTTCTGTTCAGCTGTTCAGCACAGAGTTCCAAGACCTCACTCAGTGTGTGCCCTGTGACCTGGCAGGTAGCACTGGATGTCTGGAACCCTGGAGGCCAGGCAGATTTCCTCGTGGCTCTTCTTAGATGTGCTGCTCGGGACTGGCATCACGTGATATCCCCAAACAGAGGTCGGAAAAAGGTGGTGCTTCGCAGCCCCTTGCCACTGTTTTCCCTCAAGAAACATGCAACGTGTGCCACTTGCCAAATCCTTAAAGTTCTCAGGGTTAAAGGCGCTGGATTTGCACCCCTTTCTCCCTCCTGTACCGCTTGCTACGCAGGAAGAAGTCTCAGGCAGGACAGAAGAAATTGCCTCTGTGTTTCCTCGCAGTAGTTGGAGGCATCGGCTCCTCTTTAAAGGCAGTGTTGTGTCATGTTATTTCTGAGTGGATGGACCTCACCGTTTGTCCTGACTTGTTAAGATCTGCCCTGAGAAGCAGAATGTCTGAATGAAACTCTTCTCCCTTCCCAGGACCTCAGGCAGCCCTGTCCTTTCTCTGAGCCAAAGCTCCCCACGCCTCCTCCTTCCACAGCCAGTCCTGGTCACCCTGTGCTCAGCTTCCTCTAGCCCAACACCTCCCACTCCCTCCCATGGCTCATTCTTCGGTGTCCAGCCTGCCAAATCCCTTTGAAGCGTTCTTTGGCTGCTTTATATGTTTTTTTGTTTTTGTTTTTTTTTGTTGTTGTTTTTGCACAATGCTATTCAAGTGTTAACTTCCCACTATTGAGTAAGGTAGTATACCTAGTGTGCCCATGACAGTAGGGATGATATCTGAGTCTTGGACTAGATGCAGTGATATGCATGAAGCTCTTAGCCTAGCACTTGGAACACAGGTGGGGATTCAATAAACATTAGCTTCCCTGATTTGATCCTTTCTGTGCTCTTTTTCTGGCAGCAAGTGATGTGCAAGTAGGCTCTTCAACTCTTGTTTGGTGAGCGCCATTACAGCATTGTGGATGGGAGAGTGGACCTTGGTTCTCAGCTATTTGGGTCCAAACTCGTCCTCCAGGTGACTTTGGGAGCTTACATGATCTGCTTAACCTCTATGCCTCAATTTCCTGACTCTTAGATTAGCACTAAGAAGAGTTCCTTTTCGTAACGTTGTCATGAACATTAAATTAGTTACTGTATCAGGTGCTGTTAAGACCACGTGCCTGGTACATAGTCTAAGTAAGTGGGAGAAACATCCTGCTATATTAGTAAGAAGTGAGGCTAACGAGGTCACTGTGGTATAAAGCAGTGGGCTTTCATTGCTAGGAAGCATCAAGTAAGATGAATTCCTCTCTCTCTACCTTTGGGCAAACCCAGGCCAATAGATGCATGGAATGAGGGCTCCAAAACCATACTCAAAAGCTCCATTGGAGCAGCCTTCCCGGAGCTGAGAGTTTCTGACTCAGCTAAGATAGATTCATTTCCAAACCCCAGTATAAAAATCACCCGGAGGGCACTTGTTAGACATACAGACTCAGGGTCTTGCCCCAGACAGACCTGCTGAATCAGAATCTTCGGGGAGGGACTTGGAATCTGATATCAAACAACCCAGACATACAGTATCACCTGGAAACACTAAATAATCACCCAAAAGTTTGAGGAAACATTGATGGCTGTGTCTCATACACTTGACTTTCTGATTTGATTGTTTTGGGGTCTTGGTGTACAGGCATGAGGCATGAGGACTCTTCTTTTTTCTTTTTAAATCCTCTCACAGAAATCGAATGTGAACCACGGTTGAAATCCACTAACATCGAGAATCAAACTTAAGTCACTATTTCTCAGAATCTTTGGGGGTGTGTGTTGAAGATGTGGATTTATTTTTGTATTAAAATTTTTTTTATGTTTTATATTTGAAAGAGAAAGACAGAGCATGAGCAGAGGAGGGGCAGAGAGATGGGGACAGAAGCCGAAGCAGGCTCCAAGCTCCGAGCTGGCAGCACAGAGACCGCTGCGGAGCTCAAACTCCTGAACAGTGAGATCATGACTTAAGCCAAAGTCACACAGTTAACCGACTGAGCCACCTAGGTGCTCCCAAAATGCAGATTTATAAGCCTTAGCCCAGCCTGCTGAATCCGACCATGGGACTCTAGTAGGAGGAGGTGGGGTGAGAGGGGAATAGGGGGAGTGAGACCCTAGAATTTGCATTAGAAACAGACCTTCCAGATGATTCTTTTGCATGCTGGACTTTGAGAACCACCCACTGAGCAGGGTTTTCCCTTGGTAGGCATGTGTCGAAGTGGCTGAATGAACGAAATAGAATCATTACTTCCTTGCTAGAGCAATCTGTTAGAAACTTGCTTATTCATAAGCTGTAAGTGGTTACATGAGTTTTCATTGCCTGCTCTCCTTTGATTGGTATAGCGTTTCTGGATGGTTGTCTCTTCCAATATGCTTTGATTTGACCTGGCAGAAATTGATGGGAGGTTATTTTGGGGTTTTTGCATGGCCACGTGGATGTAACAGGCCAGACCACGGAACCAGGGAAGATGCTGTTGAATGCAGTTTGTAGTATGGCATGGAGTGCCTGTTAAAACCAAGGGTCTGAAGAGATTGAAGCTGGCCAAAAGGAGAAAGTAGAAGTTTGTAAGATGAAACGTTTTGTGTAGCTGTTCTAATGACGGGAAGCCCACTGCTTTCCTCAGAGGACCACCTGGCATGAGGGCTGGAATCTGGTCTGCTTTTGCTCACCACTGTGTCCCTGGGGCCTAACGTGTGCTTGGCACGCAATTGTGGCTCCATAAATAGCTGAGGAATGAGAATCCTTTCTATTGTGGCCACAGGGTAAGTGTGGTATTTCCCCTTTTCCATTAAGACGAAGAGAAGTAACATTTCTTTAGAGAGAGAACTAGGAAATTGATACACACGAGGTCAGTGCAAAGATTTATCAAGTTCCTTTGGAGGGAATGGCTCCTAGGTCTGCAAAACCAGCTGAGAAATGAATGGCAGGCATGTCATTTGCGTCTGTCAAGAATCTGTTCCTCCCACCGGAGGTAGGAGGAGAGGATTAAGTGTGGAAATGTAGATAAGAAGGGTCTCTGGAGCTGTAAATAGGTGGTACTTATGCAGACCCCATCAGGGGAAAGGCCGAATTGCCAAGGATAATGAACAACCACTGGGCATCACAGTGGGTTTCTCTCTATCACGGAAGTGGACACATCTGGCAGCCGAAGCCTGATGGCCTTAAGGAGTTAAGTGGTCAACTTCTCCCATGATCTGATTTATTCATATTCAGCTCACCAATAAAATCTGATGCTTTGGTTTCCTATGTAGCTTGTATACACCCTTGCTATTCAGAATGTGGTCCATGGGCCAAGAGAATTGACATACCTGGGAGCTTATTAGAAACACAGACTGTTGGGGCATCCGGGTGGCTCAGTCGGTTGAGTGTCTGACTCTTAATCTTGGCTCACGTCATTATCTCACAGTTTGTGATCTCAAGCCCTGTGTTGGGCTCTGTGCTGACCATGTGGAGCCTGCTTGGGATTCTGTCTCTCCCTCTCCCTCTCTCTCTCTTTTTCTGCCCATCCCCTGCTCACACACTCTCTCTCAAAATAAAGTTTAAAAAATGCAGACTCCCAGGCCACACCCCATCAAGCCCAGCATGTTGGGTTTGCCTGACAACGTGGCATTTTGTTTTTCTATATCATATTCACTGATGTTTAGTTGGGATGACTCAGCATCCCTGAGTTTGACTTCAAGATACTGATGGAGTAGTTGCCGAACCTGTAAGGCTGAGAGCTGACCCAGGGCAGAGGAGAATTCACCAAGGGAATGACGCTGAATGGGTGGCCAGTGGGCCTTCTTTGGGTGACCTGCCTTTGTGTTGTATGCTGTTGTTTAATTTCAGCACTGATGCCCACCATGCTGTTGCCTCGGATAACCGTGTGGGGCTGATCTCCGTTCTGGCACATAGACTGCAGTGCTCTCTCCTCCTTTATAACTGCCTGAGCTGCCTTCCTCCACCTGCTCTGCAGTCAGCCAGGACTCCAGCAGGTCCTGAGGATCTCCGCGATGGTGAAGAAAGGAATTGGACTTGTGGAAAGTCTATAGGGCACATTTGTCTATAGGTTATTATTATTTTTTTTAATTACCTGAAGTTTATACTTTATTCAGCCTTCCTTAGCTTTTACCTACCGTCCTCTTTTCTGTTCTAGGATCTCATCCAAGATACACATTATATTTTGTGTTCACCTCTCCTTAGGCTCCTCTTGGCACAGTTTCTCAGATTTATCTTGTTTTTAAGGTTAATTTTTTAATTTTTAAATTTTTGATAGAGTGAGCATGGGAGAGGCAGAGAGTGAGAATCCCAAGCAGGCTTTGTGCTGTCAGCACTGAGCCTGATGTGGGGCTTGAACTCATGAATTGTGAGATCATGACCTGAGCTGAAATCAAGAGTCAGATGCTCAACTGACTAAGCCACCTAGGCACCCCAGACTTTCATTGGTTTTGATGACCTTGACAGTTTTGAAGACTATCAGGTATTTTTTTTTTTTTTTAATGTTTGTTTATTTGTGAGACGAGACAGAGTGCAAGCAGGTGAGGGGCAGAGAGAGAGGGAGACGCAGAATCCGAAGCAGGCTCCAGGCTCTGAGCTGTCAGCACAGAGCCCGACACAGGGCTTGAACTCATGAAATCATGACCTGAGCCGAAGTCGGATGTTTAATCTACTGAGCTACCCAGGTGCCCCAAGGTCTATCAGGTATTTTTACATCACCTTCAATTGGGATTTGGGGGTTGTCGGATATTTTTCTCATACATCAACTGGCATTATGGGTTTTTAGGCGGGTGATGACAGAAGTAAGGTATCATTCTCATCATATCCTGTCAGTGGTGCATAAGATAACCATGGCTTTTCACTGTTGACATGGGCCTTGATTACCAGGCTGAGGTAGTGTTTGCGAGGTTTCTCCACTTGGAAGTTATTCTCTTCTTCCCTTTTCCCTAAAGTACTCTTGGAAGGAAGTTATTATGCAGTATCCACAATTAAGGACTACAGGGTCATGCTCCATTTCCTTGAGGGCAGAGTATCTACCTCAATTATCTAGAATTCTTCTGTATGGGAGATTGGACTATTCTCCATTGTTCATTCATTCAGCCATTTATTTCTCTCTGTATGAACTCATGAGTGACTATTTTATGCTTTGTGCTAGAACATAGTACTGCTTTCTTTTGTTGTTCAAATTATAGGTTGTTTTTAAGTTTATTTATTTATTTTTCAGAGAGGTAAAGGGAGAGAGAGAGAATCCCAAGCAGGCTCTGCACCACTGCGTGGAGCCGACGTGGGGCTTAAACCCACAAACCACAAGATCATGACCTGAACCGAAGTCAAGAGTTGGATACTTACCTGACTGAGCCAGCCGGGCACCCCTCGAATTATAGATTGTTTTTTTGAAGTCAACTCTAGGGGCACCTGGTGGCTCAGTTGGTTAAGCATCCGACTTCGGCTCAGGTCATGTTCTTGTGGTTCACAAGTTTGAGTTCCACATCGGGCTCTGTGCTGACAGCTCAGAGCCTGGATCCTGCTTCGGATTCTGTGTCTCCCTCTCTCTCTGCCCCTCCCCTGCTCACACTCTATCTCTTTCTCTCTCTCAGAAATGAATAAACATAGGGGCGCCTGGGTGGCTCAGTCGGTTGAGCGCCTGACTTTGGCTCAGGTCATGATCTTGCGGTTTGTGAGTTCGGACCCCGCGTCGGGCTCTGTGCTGACAGCTCAGAGCCTGGAGCTCCTTCAGATTCCGTGTCTCCCTCTCTCTCGGCTCCTCCCCTGCTCACGCTCAGTCTCTCTCTGTCTCTTAATAATAAATAAATGTTAAGAAAAAAATTTAAAAAAAAGAATAAACATGAAAAATAACTTAAAGTCAACTCTACTGCCCAACATGGGGCTTAAACTCATTACCCTGAGATCAAGAGTTACATGCTTTACCAACTGAGCCAGGCAGGTGCTCCATTTTTTTTTTTTTAAGGTCCATTAGAATTATAAGACTTTGTAGTTGATAGTATAGGCCTGCCTGCATGCAAAGGAGATAACTGGTAACTGGTATGATTTCAGTGGGTCTTAACACCAATCCAAAAATTGGTGCCATTTGAAAAACTTAGTCACCCTCATATTTGTTTGCTAGACCTGCCATGACAGAGTTCATGGCTTAAACAACGGAAATTAATCTTCTCAGTTCTGGAAGCTAGAAGTCTGAAATTAAGGTGTCAGCAGGGTTGATTTATTTTTGAAGCTTCTCTCCTCAGTCCATGGATGGCCATCTTCTCCCTGTGTCTTTACGTGGTCTTCTGTCTGTACCTATGTATGCCTTAATCTTGTCTTATAAGGACACTAATTATATTTAATTAGGGCCCACCCTAATGACCTCGTTTCAACTTAATTACCTTTTTCAAGATCCTGTCTTCAAACGTCACATTCGAGGTACTGGGGGGGTTAAGACACCAACATATGAGTTGGGGGTGGGGGGACACAATTCAGCTCATTATACTCCTTAAAGGAGTCTCAAATAGATACACATTTCCTGCAGGCATCACCTAGAAGAGGCACCACTGGATATGCTCTCCCGTTTGTCTTACTAACACTGCCATTGTCACCAAGAAGCAATAGTGTACGTCCTCTAGGACGGTCTGAAAAATTGGCAGTTGGGGGTGGGGGATTTGGAGTCAGCCGGTTTGCAATGAGGATGCTATGATTTGGGACCCTAGGCTGTGGGCAGCATGAGGCCACGGGGGGCCTAGGTGGTTATGGGATAAGGAGAGAAGTTCAGGGCAAGCTGCATAAAGTAGGTAGTGGGACCCTAAAATAGGAAGTTTGCGGTGACCTACTTTCTGTGCAACATGGTTCTGCCCATTATTGAAAAGCATCTTGCTTTAGCTGCTCGATCACACACAAAGTCTATAAGAATGGCCTCAAGGTCAAATATATGTAAGAAAATTGGGTGATTTATATTTCAAGAGTGTCTGCGTCTTTGTATACCTGCTATTCAATGTGATGTAAAAGAACCTCGGTGTCTATTTTTAGCCTAGGCTTGGGTTAAAAAAACCCGACTTGATGTGTACCTTACCCAGAAGGGGATGGGTATTGTGCACTGAATGTATGTCCCTTGATCTTAAACCCAGTCTCTGAAGCTAACTGATTCCATTGTGACATCGTAGACAACAGACCCCGCTGGTGCATGTGGTTTGGTGTCTTCAGTTGATTCAACCATGGCGGAAGATAATGGAGTGTTAGAGCTTCGTGTTTCCTGTCGCTTTCATCTTCTGAGGCCGGTAACAATTTGGGGCGCCGTACAACAATGAGGTTGATTCAAGCAAAAGGGAGCAAGATGGAATGTAGGGAGCCTGAGCTGTGTTGTTGATTTATTCAGCTGTGCCAGAGTCTACAAGTTGCCTTCCCAAATTTCATTTGCAACTTCTTTTTTAGCAACAGAATCTTTAGTCCTTAACTAATTTGGATTTAAATAAAATAAAATAAAACACCTTTAGTCCTGTTAAAAATTACCCTTGGGACACCGGGGTGGCTCAGTCAGTTGGGCATCCAACTTCGGCTCAGGTCATGATCTCATAGTTGTGAGTTCAAGCCCCGCATCGGGCTCTGTACTGACCGCTCAGAGCCTGGAGCCTGCTTCAGATTCTGTGTCTCCCTCTCTCTGCCCCTCCCCCACTCACATTCTGTTTCTCTCTGTCTCAAAAATAAACATAAAAAAAACAAACAAAAAAACCCCACAAAAAACTATGCTTGCCTGCCTCCATTCCAGCCAAGTGTGGCCACATGATGATGATATCCTACCCATAGAGTGTAAGTGTTTGGAAAATTCCAGAAAGGCCATTCAAAAAGGGGGGCACACATTCTTTTGCTCTTTCTCCTTCCCTCCCCCTTCTAGTCTTGAATGTGATGGCTGGAGTGCCAGCAGCCATCTTGGACCAGGAAGTGATCTTGAAAGCAGAAGCCCAACCTAGGATTATAGAGCAAGAAGACAGATTGAGCACAAGCCCTGGAGAACCCAAGGAGCTGTTATACATGTACTAGTATGGGCAGACTTTCAAAAAACCCATTTTTTTTTTTTTTTTAAATTTTTTTTTTTCAACGTTTTTAATTTATTTTTGGGACAGAGAGAGACAGAGCATGAACGGGGGAGGGGCAGAGAGAGAGGGAGACACAGAATCGGAAACAGGCTCCAGGCTCCGAGCCATCAGCCCAGAGCCTGACGCGGGGCTCGAACTCACTGACCGCGAGATCGTGACCTGGCTGAAGTCGGACGCTTTACCGACTGCGCCACCCAGGCGCCCCAAAAAACCCATTTTTCATACAGAAGAAAACAAGCACTTCTGTCTTAAGATACTGCTATTTTTTTCTTTTATATGCTGTCAAACTGAATTCTTTTTTTAAAAAATATTTATTTATTTTTGGTGAAGCACAAATGGGGGAGGGGCAGAGAGAGGGGGACAGAGGATCTGAAGGGGGCTATGCGCTGACAGGCTGACAGCAGCGAGCCCAATGTGGGACTTGAACTCACGACCCGCACGAGATCATGACCTGAGTTGAAGTCGGATGCTCAACCGACTGAGCCGCCCAGGTGCCCCAAACCTGATTCTTAAGGAAGCTTGGGTACCCATTAAAATTGTCTAGGGAATGTATTTAAATATACTACTGCCTGGGCCCTACCCCCTGAGATTCTGATTTTACTGGTCTGGCAAAAAAGACAGACAAGTGTTGTTCTTAAAAAGCGCCCGTAGGTGATTCTAATGTGTGACCTGGGGTTGGGAACCACTGTCTTCACTTACACTCTGTCTCTCTAAGTAACTAGTGTGGTTTAAGAATTGTGATATCTTTCTCTTTTTTTAAAAATGTTTATTTTTGAGAGACAGAGCACCAGGTGGGGAGGGACACAGGGAGAGGGGGACAGAGGATCCAAGCCCGATGTGGGGCTTGAACTCACCAACTGTGAGATCTTGACCTGAGCCGAAGTCGGACATGCCACCGACTGAGCCACCCAGGCGCCCCAAGAATTGTGATTTCTGATATCACCGGGGCAGTTGTTCTATTTCTGTAGCTCTGTTAGGGAAAGGAACAATACTAGGGATAATCTGAAAGAGAACTAATTTGAAACAATTTTGGGGACTGGGATGATAATGCAGATATGGACATACTCCGAGAGCCCATAAAGCGTCATCACAATGCAGTATCTGTGATGGCTACACAATGTGCCTTTATTTCTGAGGAAAGAGTGAAACTCTAGCCCTCCACACTTCCTTTCCTTTTACCAAATCTAACCATGCTTCCCCTGGGGATTACGAGGAATTTGGCAACAGAGTGTAGGGAGGTAAATACATTCCTTTAAAGCTGAGCTGGATTGAGGGAGAACAAGGGCAGCTTTCGATTTTTATTTTCCATTAATACTATTGATGCTTAGGTCTCTGAGGGGAATTAGTGGGGATAAAATCCCAACCTAATTTCTCAGAATATCAGTTACAACTATTTGACAATGAATTCTCCCTTGTTATAGTGTTTAGTTCCGATCCTTTTTTCAAGGTCATAAGACTGCTGACCCCTAGTTTTATTTCACAATTCATACCATAAAGATAGTGATTTATATAGATCACTGATATTCCTGACTTTGTGTTTGTCAACGGCAAGATCAGTTTTGTCTTGTGGTAAGAGAAGTTTCAGGGGCGAAGAGGATGTCAAAACTCCCCTTCCTCCCAGTTTCTTCTGAGTTATTTGCTATAACTTTTCAACAAGAAATTCAAGAGTGAGAAGTGAATAACCAAGCAGTGTGTGTGATCAATTTGACTGTGAATGATGAAGAAAGTTAACATACTGTGTTTTATTCTTTTTTTTAAGTTTATTTCCTTTGAGTGAGAGAGAGAGACACAGAGCAAGTGGGGGAGGGGCAGAGAGAGAGAGAGAGGGAGAGAGAGAGACACAGAGCAAGTGGGGGAGGGGCAGAGAGAGAGAGGGAGAGAGAGAGAGAATTCCAAGCAGGTTCTGTACTGTCAGCATGGAGCCCGATGTGGGGTTTAACCTCATGAACTGTGAGATCGTGACCTGAGCCAAAACTAAGAGTCGGATGCTTAACCAGCTGAGCCACCCAGGCACCCCTGTGTTTTATTCTTTTGATAGCAGTTTCCATCTGAGCCTCTTAGTATTTTAGAAATAATGATCATTATATGACCTATGTATTATTACGTTAAAAATAACCAGTAGGTTAGCAATGTAGTGAGAAACAAAAGTGCCTTTGTGGGGACCATGGGATTCAGCATCATAGGCCAAGGGAACCAGGAGGAATTTTGACACCATGCACATCAGGTTACAGGCATATAAACCTTGGTGCAGTGGTCTGTGAACCAGCTCCAGCCCCTCTCAGCCATGGTCCCTCTGGAAAACACTGTCTTAGACAATCACCCATAGATGGGGAAGCTTTTGTGAAAGTTCCGTGTTCAGAGGAAAAATTTCAGCCCGTTGTTGGGGCAAAAACATAGGAGTTTGGACATATTATATAATGATAAAGGGGTCATTTATCAAGAAGATATAACAGTCGTAAATATATATGCATCCAACATCAGAGCACCTAAATATGTTTAAGCAAATACTAACAGATCTGAAGGAAGAAATAGACAACAGTACAATAATAGTAGGGGATTCCCATATCCCACGTTACAATGGATAGATCAGCGAGACGGAAATCAACAAGGAAACGTTGGACTTAAACCATACTTTAGACCAAATGCACCTAACAAACGTATAAATAGGATATTCTGTCCAACAGATGGCACACATACTCTCAAGTGCACGTGGAACAGTGCCCAGGATAGATCATCCGACAGGTCACACAACGAGTCTCAGCCAATTTAAGAAGATTGAAATCATACCAACTATCTTTTCCAACCACAATGCTATGAAACTAGAAATCAGTAACAGAAGGAAAGCTGGAACATTCACAGACATGTGGAAGTTAAACAATGTATTTCTGAACACTGATGGGTAAAAAAAAAAAAGGAAAATATAAAAATATTAAAATGTAGGAAAATGGAGACATATCATACCAAAACCTATAGGATGCAGCAAAAGCAGCTCTACAAGGCAACTTTACAGCAATCAGTGCCTACATGAGGGTGAAAGATCACAGAGGGGTGCCTGGTGGCTCAGTCGGTTAAGCCCACGTCATGATCTCATGGTTCATGAGTTCGAGCCCCGCGTCAGGCTCTGTGCGGACAGCTCAGAGCTTGGAGTCTGCTTCAGATTCTGTGTCTCCCTCTCTCTCTGCTCCTCCCCCACTCACACTCTGTCTCTCTCTCTCTCTCTCAAAAATAAACATTAAAAAAATTAAAGAAAAAAGGTCGCAAATAATTTTATGTCTCAAGAAACAAGGGGGAAAAAAGGAACAGCCTAAGCTTAAAGTGAGCAAAAGGAAGAAATAACAAAGATCAAAGCAGAAATAAATGAAATAGAGGCCAGAAACACCATGAAAAACATTAATAAAACTAGGAGCTGGTTTTTTGAAAGGGTAAATAAAATTGACAAACTTTTAGCTAGACTAAAAGAAAAACAAGACTCGGGGCACCTGGGTGGCTCACTTGGTTAAGTGTCCGACTCTTGACCTCGGCTCAGGTCATGATCTCACGGTTTGTGAGTTCGAGCCCCACAACAGGCTCTGCACTCACAGTGTGGAGCCTGCTTGGGATTCTGTCTCTCCTTCTCTCTGCCCCTTCCCCACTTTCTCTCTCTCTCTCTCTCTCTCAAATAAATAAACTTAAAAAAAAGAAGACTCATGTAAATAAACTCAGGAATGAAAGAGAAGACATTGTAACAGATAAAACGGACATGTAAAGGATGAGAAAAGATTATTATGAACAGTTATGTGCAAACAAATTGGAAAACCTAGAAGAAATGGATAAATTCCTAGACACATACATGGTGCCAAACTAAATTATGAAGAAATAGAAAATCTGAACAGACCCATAAGGACATTGAATTAGTAATCAAAAACCTCCCAGCAAAGGAAAGTCCAAGATGAGAAGGTTTCACTGGAGAATTCTACCAAACATTTAAAGAGGAATTAACACCATTTCTTTTCAAACTTTTTCAAGAATTGAGGAGTGAACACTTCCAAACTCATTTTTTAAAGATTTTATTTTTTTATTTTTATTAAAGAAAATTTTTTTGCATAGTTGTTTTATTTTTTTTTCAATATATGAAATTTATGGTCAAATTGGTTTCCATACAACACCCAGTGCTCATCCCAAAAGGTGCCCTCCTCAATACCCATCACCCACCCTCCCCTCCCTCCCACCCCCCATCAACCCTCAGTTTGTTCTCAGTTTTTAAGAGTCTCTTATGCTTTGGCTCTCTCCCACTCTAACCTCTTTTTTTTTTTTTTCCTTCCCCTCCCCCATGGGTTTCTGTTAAGTTTCTCAGGATCCACATAAGAGTGAAAACATATGGTATCTAGACAGATACCTGTCTCTGTATGGCTTATTTCACTTAGCATCACACTCTCCAGTTCCATCCATGTTGCTACAAAGGGCCATATTTCATTCTTTCTCATTGCCACGTAGTACTCCATTGTGTATATAAACCACAATTTCTTTATCCATGCATCAGTTGATGGACATTTAGGCTCTTTCCATAATTTGGCTATTGTTGAGAGTGCTGCTATAAACATTGGGGTACAAGTGCCCCTATGCATCAGTACTCCCGTATCCCTTGGGTAAATTCCTAGCAGTGCTACTGCTGGGTCATAGGGTAGGTCTATTTTTAATTTTTTGAGGAACCTCCACACTGTTTTCCAGAGTGGCTGCACCAATTTGTATTCCCACCAACAGTGCAAGAGGGTTCCCGTTTCTCCACATCCTCTCCAGCAACTATAGTCTCCTGATTTGTTCATTTTGGCCACTCTGACTGGCATGAGGTGATATCTGAGTATGTTTTTGATTTGTATTTCCCTGATGAGGAATGACGTTGAGCATCTTTTCATGTGCCTGTTGGCTATCCGGATGTCTTCTTTAGAGAAGTGTCTATTCATGTTTTCTGCCCATTTCTTCACTGGGTTATTTTTCGGGTGTGGAGTTTGGTGAGCTCTTTATAGATTTTGGATACTAGCCCTTTGTCTGATATGTCATTTGCAAATATCTTTTCCCATTCCGTTGATTGCCTTTTAGTTTTGTTGGTTGTTTCCTTTGCTGTGCAGAAGCTTTTTATCTTCATGAGGTCCAGTAGTTCATTTTTGCTTTTAATTCCCTTGCCTTTGGGGATGTGTCAAGTAAGAAATTGCTATGACTGAGGTCAGAGAGGTCTTTTCCTGCTTTCTCCTCTAGGGTTTTGATGGTTTCCTGCCTCACATTCAGGTCCTTTATCCATTTTGAGTTTATTTTTGTGAATGGTGTGAGAAAGTGTTAAAGAAATTTTTTAATGTTTATTTTTGAGAGAGAGAGAGAGAGAGAGAGAGAGAGAGAGAGAGAGACAGAGTGTGAGTGGGGGAGGGGCAGAGAGAGAGGGCGATAAGAGAATCCGAAGCAGGTTCCAGGCTCTGAGCTGTCAGCACAGAGCCCCATGTGGAGCTCAAACCCACAGACCACGAGATCATGACCTGAGCTGAAGTCAGACGCTTAACCGACTGAGCCACCCAGGGGCCTTAAAGATTTTATTTTTAAGTCATTTGTACACCCACCGTTGAGATCGAACTCACAACCCTGAGACCAGGAGTCACATGCTCTACCGATTGAGCTAGTCAGTCACGTCCCAAACTCATTTTATGAGGCCAGTATTACCCTGCTACCAAAGGCAGGTAAGGACACTACAAGAAAAAAAAAACACAGGCCCAAATCCTTGATGAATATAGATGCATAAATCATCAACAAAATATGAGCAGACTGAATTCAGCAGTGCATTAAAAGCCACATGAACAAGTGGGATTTATTCCTGGGATGCAGGGATGTTTCAACATACAGAAATCAATCAATGTGATACACCACAGTAATAGAATGAAAGACAAAAATCAATTATAATCTCAATACACAGAAATTGACAAAATGCAACATCCTTTCATTATAAAGACTCTCACCAAATTAGGTATAGAAGGAATGTGCTTCAACATAATAAAGGCCATATATGACGGCTTCATAGGTAACATCATACTCAAATATGAAAAGCTGATAGCTTTTCCTCTAAGCTCAGTAATGTAACAATGACATTCATTCTTAACACTTCTATTTAACATAGTTGGAAGTCCTAGCCAGAGCAATCAGGCAAAAAAATAAAAATAAATCAATAAAAATTCTTGGATAGGAAGAAATAAAATTATCTATGCAGAAAATCATAAAGAGTCCATCAAAAAATAGGACTAGCAACAAATTCAGTAAAGTTGCTGGATACAAAATCAGCATACAGAAATCAGTTGCATTTCTATACACTAACCATAAACTATGAAAAGAAATAAAACAATCTCATTCTCAAGAGCACCAAAAACAATAAAATACTTAGGAATAAATTTAACTGAGAGGTGAAAGATCTTCACACTGAAAACTTTAAGACTTCGATGAAAGAAATTGAAGAAGACACAGCTAACTGGAAAGATATCCTATGTTCAGGGATCGGAAGAATTAATACTGTTAAAATGTCCATCCTCTTCAAAGCCATCTATAGATTCAACTCAAATCCCTGTCAAAATTCCAATGACATTTTCACTGAAATTAAAAAAAAAATCCTGAAATTTGTATGAAACTGCAAAAGACCTGAATAGCCAAAGCAATCCTGAGAAAGCGGAACAAGACCAGTGGCATCACACCCCCTTGCTTCACACCTTTACTACAAACCATGTGGTCTGGGCTTTATAAAAACAGACACATAGATCAGTGGAAGAGAATAGCCCAGAGATAAACCTTCACATGTACAGTCAACATTTGACAAGGGAGTCAATAATACTCAATTGGAAAATAATAGGGTTTTCAATAAGGGACTTGGGAAAACAGGATATCCATGTGCAGAGGAATGAAATTGGACCCCTGTCTTACATGCTTGAAATAGATTAAAGATTTAAACCCAAGACCTAAAACCCGCAAAGTCCTAGAAGAAAACATAGGAGAAAAGTTCTTTGTCACTGGTCATGGCAATGACTTTCTGGATATGATACCAGAAGCACAAGCAACAAAAACAAAAATTAGTAAGTGGAGCTGTACCAAACTGGGAAGCTGCTTCTTCATGGCAAAAAAAAAAAAAAAAAAAAAAAAAAAAAAAGGCAACCTATGGGAGAAAATATTTGCAAACGAGGCATCTGATAAGAGCTCATACAAAAACCAAAAAAAAAAAAAACCAAAAACCAAAAAACAAAAAAACCCACAACCCTAAAAAGAGTCTGATTAAAAAATGGGCAGAGGAACTGAATAGACATTTCTCCAAAGAAGACGTACAAATGGGCAACAGATACATGAAAAGGCGCTCAACGTCACTCATTGTCAGGGAAAAGCAAATCAGAACCACAAGGAATGTCACCTCACACTAGTTAGAAGGGCTGAGCTCACACAGATAAATAACAAGTGTTGGTGAGGATGTGGAGAAAAGGCAACCCTCGTGCCCTGTTGGTGGGAATATAAATTGGTGCAGGCACTATGGAAACAGTATGGAGTTTCCTCAAAAAATTAAAAATAGAACTACCGTATAATTCCACAATCCCACTCTTGGGTGCCTATTGAAAAGAATGAAAACAGTATATCAAAGAGATATTTGCATTGCCATGTAGCATCATTGACAATAGCCAAGCTACGGAAACAACCTCACGGCCTATTCATGGATAAATGAATAGAGATGTGAGGTGCATGCGCGCGCGCGCGCACACACACACACACACACACACACACACACACACACACATAGTGAATGTGTTTGGGGGATCTGATATACAGTATGGTGATTATAGTTAATAATATTGTATTATATACTTGAAAGTTGTTAAGAGAGTAGATCTTTAATGCTCTTGCCATAAAAAAAGGAATGGTTATGTAAATTAGAGGAGATGTTAGCAGAAGCTACATGGTAATCATTTAGAAATATGTAAGTGTATCAAATCAACACATTATGCACCTTAAACTTATACAATATTATATGTCATATACTTAATAAAGCTGGAAAAATGGAAATATATTACTTTAGAAATCTCACTACATTAGTACTTCCAAAAAGCACTACGTTTTGTACATAATAGTCTCTCCTCTTCAGACTTATTTTGTGGTGAATTGTCATTTAGCAGTTTATTTTAAATGTATGAATTTAGCAATTTATATTTGTAAAAGCATCCTAATTTTAGCTAATTATTTTTAGGCTGGATTATCCTAATGTAGTTCTGCTCTCTTATTTATTTATTTATTTATTTATTTAATGTTTATTTATTTTTGAGACAGAGAGAGACAGAGCATGAACGGGGGAGGGCCAGAGAGAGAGGGAGACACAGAATCTGAAACAGGCTCCAGGCTCTGAGCTGTCAGCACAGAGCCCGACGCGGGGCTCGAACTCACAGACCGTGAGATCATGACCTAAGCCAAAGTCGGACGCTTCACCGACTGAGCCACCCAGGCGCCCCTCTGCTCTCTTATTTAAAATGCTCTGGTATCTTATCCCATCACCCAGCAGTCATTAGGTTTATTAGTAGTCTAACTTTATGGCTCCTTCAAGATTATATTGTGTACTGTAATAAAAATGCTGAATCATCCTCATATTTGCGTATTTATGTATCTAATGTAATTTATTCCTCCAGAGTCTATCCATTTAGCAAAACGAGCAAACATTTGAATTATTAAGGGCTGAATAAAATACTTTCTTTCTGCTGTGGATCAATTTTTATTTTTTTTACTTTGCATTGAATCATCACTTAGTTTTCTTAAAAGGGCAAAAAATCCCAGCAGATCCATAAGCTGGACTTGTACTCCAGGGCATTGCACATTCTTACAGAACGAGATCAGAAATAGAGCAAAGGAATTATGTCATTAGCATTGCCTCTTACAGGGTCTACAAAGGGAATAAAAAGGAGTACGTATTCTTTACCCTGTAAGCAGCAAACTCAGATGTAATTTGGGTTAAAAATATAAATAGGTAAGTTTGATAATTTATTGTTTGAGAGGCTTATTGACTTATTATGGAGAAGTAACATATTGCTAACATTCAAACAGGTCTAGTTTGATCGATTGTTCCAGTTTGCTGGGACTGGGAAGTTTTCCGGGACACAGGAATTTCGGTACTAAAACAGGGAAAGTCCTGGGCAAACTTGGGCCAAGTCGATCACTATCTGGCTGGTCTGACCCGGGTACCGGCTCTGACATTTCTCTGAGTTCTAAATTAGACCTGTTCTCAGCAACTCCCATCATAATTGTAACCAATAGTATTTGCTAATACTCCAGGGTTTGTAATCGCTTTCCTGATGAGAACCTGGAATCAAAGTGAGGACAGATGTGCGTGCCCCACTGCAGAATCTCACCTGGTGGTCAGAGTTTAAGGAACAGGTGCCCCTTCTTAACTAAGGCTAGTTCTACTCTTGGACTCGTGTCCAGTCCCTTCCTATCTCCTCAGTGGCCTTTTTCTGTAACTTATCCTACACTCTTCAGGATCTTCTCTTTCACATTTGCTCTTGAACATGCATTTAAAAAAGTATTTGATGAATTCCACATGCCTCTCTGGGTACCAATTTATCTCATCTTTATAATCAGATAACTTGACCATGCTGCGTCCTTGCTACCTCCATTTCCTAACCTCTTGCTTGCTTTCCAGCCGATTCCAAGCAGCATTCATTCCTTCCACTTTCTGAAACTTGTCTTATTGAAGTCAATATTGACTTTTAATGTTACTGATCCAGTGGAACCATCTGGTCTTTTCCTTGCTTCAGCTTTTACCAGCATTTGATTCTGTAGTCTTCTCTTGGTTTCTCAGGACTTTCTCTTACTGTGGCTTTCAGGTACTACATTTGCTTGGTCCCTTGGTTTTCCTCCTACCTCTCTGGCTATTTCTTTTTTTATCTTTCACTATTTTTTTTCTTTGTTAATTCTTTCTCCTTTATTCACTAGTGCCCCCAAGGGGTTAGGTTCTAAGTCCTTTTCACCTCAGACTTGAATTACTCTGTAGATTATACTGTTACCGTCCATGGATTCAATAAATAAGCACTCCTAAATTGGTATTTTCATACACCTCTTGTCAAGAGCCTACTAGTTGTTTTCACTTGTATATCCTACCTTGAATTCATTGTGCTTAAATATGAACTTGGCTTTATCCACCCAATTGCTCTTATCAGAAACATGGAGGTCAGCACTGAGTACTTGAACTTTCATTACTCTTAACAGATATAAGAAACAACAAGTTCAAGTACTGAGTTCAGAACTTTCAGTTCTATTAATCCCCTAGTTCTGTCAATTCTATTTTTTTTAAATGTTTATTTTTGAGAGGGAGAGAGAGAGAGAGAGAGAGCGAGCAGGGGAGGAGCAGAGAGAGAGGGAGACAAAGAATCTGAAGTAGGCTCCAGGCTCCGAACTGTCAGCACAAAGCCTAATGCAGGGCTCGGACTCATGAACCATGAGATCATGAACTGAGCCAAAGTCAGATGCTTAACCAACTGAGCCACCCAAGCACCCCAGTCAATCGTATTTCTTAATAATGGCGAAGCTGTTTACTTTTCTCCAACCCCATTGCTACCACCAGTCTCATTTCTCACCTGGACTACTGAAACAGATTCTTACCTAGAAGCACCTATATTAAATTTCGCTTCTGTTCAACCAATTTCTACACTGCAGTCGGGGTGCTATTTAAAAAGTAAAGATCTGGTGAAGTGAAGCTGTTTACAAAGGCTTCCCATGGGTTTTTAGTTCAACGTTTAAGCCTGCAAATTCCTTCTCAATCATCTGGTCTAATCTCAAAGCACTCTTCCTTAACTTCTCTATAATCCAGCCCCATTGAATAATTCTATACATTCTTCAAATGCATCAGGGTTTTTTTTGCCCTCTGCCCTTTAAATATGCAGTTTTCTCTACCTTGAAACACTTTTTTCATTGTATAACTCTACTTACTTTAGTATTTATTTCCTGGCTCTTATTTATATCTAGGTCCCAGTTTAAAGGTCATTTCCGTAGGGAGGTCTCTCCTCACCCCCATGGACCAGTATCTCAACTGTGGCTCCACAATAGAATCACCTGGGGACATGTTAAACTATCAATGATCCGCTTTACCTGTGCTGGGATAGGGTGTGAATCAGAATTACCTAGAGGTCTTGTTAAAACCACCAGGTAGCTCTGATGCTGCCTTTATGAGAAACACACTTGGAAACCATTGCTCCAAATTAGACTAAATTTGGGCTCCAGCCAAGTGCTTCTGTAGTATCTGTGCATCTCTTAGCATGGCACTCAAATGTTTTATTATTATCACTTTTAAGAAATGATCTTTTCTGCTAGAAAGGAAAGACAGTTCTCTCTTTGTGAAGTGAAGCTCTCTGGCTTTCTTGTTTACCTTTGTATCCCTAGGTCTAGCACTGTGCCCGCCACACAAGGATTTGCTCAGTATTTGTTGAATGAATGAATAAAAGGCTATGTTTGAGTAAGAAGGTGGTATCTAGATGATCTACAACTCAAGGCAATAATAATATAGAGATAAAGCTGACGTTTTCTATTACCTATCTTTAACTTGTTTCTAGTTTATTTTTGGTTTTCATCCAAGATCTTATTGAGGGCAGTGCCTTGAGATGTCTGTATTCTAATTCTTCTTTCTTAAAAAGCTTATTCATTTATTTTACAAGGGGGGGAGAGGGAGAGGGAGAGAGAGAGAGAGAGAGAGGGAGGGAGGGAGGGAGGGAGGGAGGGAGAGAGAGAGAGAGAGAGAGAGAGAGAGAGAGAGAGAGAATGAGAATGAATCCCAGGCAGGCTCCACACTGTTAGCACAGTGCCTCATGTGTGGCTCGAACTCACTAACCGTGAGAGCATGATCTGAGCCAAAAGCATGAGTCAGATGCTTAGTCGACTGAGGCACTCACGTGCCCCTATTCTAATTCTCCTTCTTATTGCTACCGCTACATTACTCTTAACAGATATAAGAAACAACAAGTGAATATATTTTGGCTGATTGGGGTGCAGGACAATTCCATGAAGATCCAACACTTAATTGTGCTGTGTACATGTGTATGCTCACATGTTTGTGTGTATGATGGTATATAATTTACAAATGACTTAAGAGTAGAAGAGAAAGAAGACCGGAAATTGTGCCTTGGGTAGAGCTCCACTGCCAAAAATTTAATTCTCTAGACTCGACCCAGCAGAAACTTTCTTCAGCCCCAGTAGGGTTGTAGAAATGATGTTTTGGGGAATGTTCTGAACTGGATTCAAGTCCTTTTACTGCTTGCACACTATCTCGAATTTTGTTTCAAGTTTGATTTATTTTGAGAGAGAGAGAAAGAGCACGAGAGCGGGGGAGGATCCGAGGGAGAGGAAGAGAGAGAATCTTAAGCAGCATCATGCCCAGTGAGTATGGAGCTTGACTCGAGGCTGGATCCCACGACCACGAGATCACGACCTGAGCCAGTATCAAGTCTGACGCTTACCTGACTGAGCCACCAAAGCGCCCCCACACTATCTTGAATTTTCTATTTCTTGAGTCATATCAAAGATCAGCACAAATCATAGTTTGTATTTATAAGATACCATATGCTTATTTATTTTCCATGTATTGAATATTTACTATATGAAGTATAATCCTAGAAATGAAAGACATTTTCTGCCTTCATTCACAGCTTAGGATGGGAGACATGCAAGTCAGTGCTTAAAATACGGTGAGTAAGTGCTGTGGTAGAGTATGTAAAGATGACCTTGGGATGTCCAAGTCCCCCTCCCAGACAAGTGGGGACCTGCTCTATTGCATTTCAGTAAGGGTATTAGCATGGGAGTTGTGGAAGGGGTGCTTAATACAAGTTATCTCTTGTTTGTGGGGGTATATCTAGGGATACATGCTGACTCCTTACATGCAGACTTGTTTAAAGAAATTCCAGGTAAAGAGGTTTATTGGACTGTTCAGTTCTTAGGGATTCATGCATGACATTCACAAAACCATGCACACTGGGAAATGTGCAACATTTTCCATATGGACATGAATCTTCTAAAGGGAGAACTCATAGCTTTCTCCTTTCTCAAAAGGGTCTATGATTTCCACAGGGATTAGAACCATTTCTCTATTGTGTAAGCTGATGGAGAAGATGAATTGGTAAAGATATTATCCTGTGGGGGCATCTGGCTGGCTCAGTGGGTAGAGCATGCGACTATTGATCTCAGGGTCATGAGTTCCAGACTATGTTGGGTGGAGAGTTTACTTAAAAAGAAAAAAAAAAAGTGATCCTGTGGTTAAGAGTTCCTGGAGGGATTTCCTTAGGAGTTTCCCCATAAATACAGAAGTTATCTGTAATAGATGATACATTAAAAAGTATTTTAAAATCAAGCTATACTTGCCTATACTGGAGTATCCCAGTAAAAACCAAAAAAACAAACAAACAAACAAAAAAAACTTGGATCGAATTATTCTGTAAACTGAAAAATTTAAGGAAAACATTTTTCTGTATTCATAAGTTCTATATATAACCTTCCTATTGAGATATCCATGGTGATGCCATTACAGCCACCATGACTACTGTCCCAAGGAATTCTAAGAGTTATCATTTCATTTGTATTTACCACATGCCAGAGGCTCTAGATATTTTTTAAAAATGTTTTATTTTTTTATTTTTGAGGGGGGGGAGAGAGGGAAGGAGAGAGAAAACACAAGCAGTGGAGGGGTGGAGAGAGAGGGAGACAGAATCTGAAGCAGGCTCCAGGCTCTGAGATGTCAGCACAGAGTCTGTTGTGGGGCTCAAATCCACGAACCATGAGATCATGACGTGAGCTTGAAGTTGGACACTTACGGACTGAGCCACCCAGGTGCCCCTCTAGATGTGTTTTCTGATTTTTACAACTACACATGGCAGTCATTATCTGTATTTTGTGGGTGAGGAGATCAAGGCTCAAAGAGGTTAGAAAATGTAGTCTCGACGAGACAGCTTGTATTTAGTAGAGCCAAGATCTGAACACTGCATTGGCAGATTCAAAAGTCTATGTTCTTTTCATAGCATGATACTGACTTACTTGATGGTAATGTGGTTTACTCAAGGTGTTTCTGATTTTAAATAACTGAAGTAAATTTGAATTAGCTTTAACAAAAACGGGCAATTGGCTTTAAGGACCAGGAGTGTCTTGAGGAATTCAAAGATAGGAATGCAAGTGGCTTCTGGAAGGAACTGGAACTGAGAAGTGGAAAGCCATCATTCTTTCTCTGACTCTTACGTTACCTCCTCTACTGCATCTCCTTTACTGTGCTTTCTCTGGATTTTTCTGTAGCTCATATAGATGATAGAATATGGCTGTTGCACGGCTTCAACCAAGTGCAGAGATTAGCTGTTCCTAAATCCGAATTCCGAATTCCTGGCAGAGAGAATCTGATTGGCTCTGCTGCAGACAGACATCTATTCTGGGTCCAATCAGCTTTAACCAAGGAGGCAGAATTACATCGTCCAGACATGGCTGCCTTGGGATTTGAAGGCAACATCCTTTACTGGTAGGAATGTTTAACTCTTGTCTTTTCTCACTCATCTGGTTTGACTACAGCCCATTCTGGGTACTCTAATTATTACATGGAGAAGTCTAAGAGTCCCTCTACTCCAGGTTTGACCCAAGGTTATAGCTCTTTGAAGAGAAAAGAAGTCTATGACAGACTTGGGTGATGTGTTGTCATGTCAATTTTTCCCCCTTTTGAAGTACATCATGTCATTATTGTCCCTCCAGTCTTGTTCCTTATACCTTAATTGCCTTTCCACACACACATACACGCGCACACGCACACACACACACACACACACACACACACCTCACTCACACAGGAGTACCATTGCAGTATCTGCTCAGAAGAAATCATCTGCCATCGGAGTTCACCTTTTGCCCTGGGCTACAGTAGCAGCAAGCTACTGACTTTCTTTGCCAATATAAAGTGAATAAAACCCTCTCCCAACCTGTTGTCCTTATTATCTCTTTATGATAATGTTGAGAGCCCTTTCCCCTATAGTCGCTACCTATCTAGAAATGGGTCCAGTTACTTTCATTGGGCACAGTGGGAGGAAATTCACCTGGGGCTCTTAGGAACAAATGGTCCAGGTTGTTTCTCAACTGAAGGAGCTTCTAAGGAAGGAGGTCAAATAGAATCACCCAGTTATAGACACCTATACTTTCTATATTCTTCTGCAGCTGTGAGGAGAAACTCAAGGGGAAAAATTTATTGTTACATTTTCTGGTAAGTGACCCAAACTAATGAATGCTAAGTGTTCCAAAAGTTTGTTTGTGGGTCAGTTGTTTAGAACTTAGAACTCATTTTACTATGGAAACGATATTATACTTGGTAGTTTACATTTCTAGCCATACCGTAAATGATCATTTGGTCTACAACATAGCTGAAATGCTAATTATTATCTCATAATTTACTTGCTCTTAAAATTGGGGTCTGGACTCTTTTGTGTCTAAAGCCTTGACTTCATTAGCTTCCTGAATACTAGTTCTCCTGAACTTCTCTAAAATCCGATATTCTCTGGAACCTTCACTTCCTCTCACTCTAAACGAGGTAGAGAGAAACCATGGAGGCATGCAAGGGATGGCTTGAGGGTGGCTCCACGTATTGAAAGATGCAGGTGTACTAGATGTCACAAAAGGAAGGATAGGAGTAGAGAGTAGAGAGTTTAATGTCCTGAGTGACTCCTCTCAAAAGGATAAGGGAGTCAGGGGAGGAGGACCAGGGAGAGAAGAGTGACTGACTGCCACATTTGATAAATAGGTATTGTTGTGAGTGCCTGTGTGTAAAGCATTTATTAACTTTTTCTTTCTTGCATGTACTTGAGTTTTTTTTTTCCCCCTCGAGTAGCCTGCAAAAAATTCATGATGAATTCTACAGCATTCCCCATTTGTTTAGCTGAATCCCTGAACTTAACCTCCCTGGGGTGAGGCATCGTGACTGCACGGAAGCCCTGACAGGTAACAGGAAGGCGGGCACCGGCCTCTGGTTGTTGTGTAATCACAATGTGCCTTCATGGGGATCCTGCATAAGTGTTTTTAGTAGATGATTTCATCTCCTTCTCTGACTTGGACCCAGACAACTTTACATTCTCAGCAAACAGATGGACAACAGGGTTGAAATAGGATCTTGTACTGAAATAGTCTTTGAGTCATACACTTTGACTGTTCACTTTTCCAGGAAACCTGCCTCCTCCTCCTTGCAGGAGGCCAATGCTGACAATTAATGTACTCAGAGTTGTTGGACTCTCTTCCCGATGTATGTTTGGTATCTTTCTTCTTGGTTAAGATGGGGCTTCCACTGAGATAGGATTATTGTCTGGTTTGCTCGGGCAAAACACCTGGCCTTTTGCCCTGAGTAGATGTTTAAGAAGTAGAATTAAAATGTTTTATACCAACCTTCTATTTTTGTCTTCCTTACAAAAAAGTTCCTGGTATGAAAACAAGGGGGGTTGATTTCACCTGTAACTTTATTTGGGGAAGCAGGAGCACTGGCAGAGAGTCACTTGACCGGGTTATTAGGCGCTAGTCCATGTGGGGCCGGTACCTGCCTGTTTGACCCCAGGGAAGTCTGTTCAATTTTCAGTGCTCAATTTCCTCATCTATGAAAGGGGGATGATAAAGCCAACTGAAAGGGTACTGTGAGTATTCCGTGGGATGATGTTTGTGAGAGCGTCCGATGCGGTAACATTGCTGTAGTAACAGGTTCTGATTTGTTTTCAGGGGTTGGAACTATCCTTCCTCTATAACCAGTTTATAATGGGCATGCAGTAATTTGCTTAAAGACTTGTTTATTCTAAACCTGGAGCATTGTACTCAATGCCTTTCACTCAATCCCTGCAGAAAAGGTGTACGTTGTCCACGCCTTTGTCATTTCCGCCTTCATCTGAATTTCTGAATGCAGTATAGAACCAGGCACTGTATAAATCAGGGCATGGTGTAGATCACAACGTCTGCATCCTGCTCATTTGGATCATGTGTTATGTTTTTGGATGAGAGGCCTAAGTTGATGTGATATCAACAGAACATCTTGACCGGTCTGAACTGTTGAACGGAAACAATGAGCATGGAAAGGACAGGCGGCCACTCAAGTTTATCGTGTTCTTTTGAGCTCTGATTTCTGCTTCCCCATCTCCGATTTTTGTAGCCGCAGGTAGGTACCACAACATCCTGTACGAGGATGCGTAAAAATTAAAGTTTGGAAAGATCGGAAGTGTTTTGTTTGTTTTGTTTTTCAGAATTTATGTAACAACAACATAATATGGGTGACTGAAAAGTTTTGTCTTCTGTGGGTCAAAGAGGATACGATTCGGGATTGGTGATTTTCCACATAACCACCGAGGAGAACTTCAGCCTTTATGTTTGCAGATTAGGTCATAGGAAAGGAAGCCAAATTGACCGGAGGACCCCTGATCCCAGTAGAATGATCTAGGATCCTTGCACCAAAGTTTCTATCATTTGTCTTGATTTGTTCTCTCTCCCCTTTACACGGGGAGGTGAAGGAGTCTTCCTTCCTCACCCTGTTCCTCGGTCGGCCGCATTACTGTCTCACACAACTGCACTATTTATCTTTATTCATTCCTGCTTCTCAGGGCAGTCATAAGATCACCTTTTTGTCTTTGGAGAAAATCTGAAAGTTTTAACATATTACTAATGAGCCTCATTGTGTTTAAGAAAGCACTGGGTGTGATAACAATCAGGAATAAAGCTAGAGGTGACTTTCTCTGATGATTAACTGCTTTTATTATCCCTTGGAAAGTTTATAAATGAGTAGTTTTAAAGTTTTTTTTTTAATGTTTTTAATTTTTAATGGAATGCCTTGGCTGGAGAAATTTTTTCTGCCATCAGTAGAGCTTATCTGCCATCCATCTCTCTCTTTTCGCTCATGCAGTTCCTTTTGCCCAGCCCCCTCTCTGTTGGCTCCCCACATTTCTGCCCAGGCTCTCCGGGTTCTGCAGGGCGGGGTTCACAAAGCCGCCTTCCGGGATCCGGATGGCACAACACTGGGGCACTGCCCTGCCTGGTATACGTGTCTGACTTTTCCTACACTGCATGTTTTGTTTATTTTTGTGTTCCCAGTACCTAATAAAGATCTCCGTAGACAATAGGAGCTAAATAAAAGTTTGCCGAATGAGTTGCTTCATTCAGGGTAAGAGCATTGTGTGTACTAAGGATGGAAAACCAGGGGAGGCCAGCTGTCCTCATGGGGGAGGAGGCAAGTGGAAATGGAGAGGGTGTGTCCCCGAAAAGTTATACCTCGAGTCACGTTTTGGGGACGGAGGAGCTGTTCATCAGGTGGGAGAGGTGGGGGAAAATGGGCACATGGAGAGCCAAAGGAATTAGTGAATGGGAGATTTGGAGCACCTGAAAATAGTTTTGTGTGGCTGGGACACAGATGCAAAGTGAAAGGGGCAGAAGATGAATCTAAAAAGGTAGGCAGGTTATACGTTCCTTTGAATTTTGTGCCCAATAAAAAAAATCACTTGGGTCATTGGCCAGAATTACTTCTGTGATACACTAATGCATGATATAATACCAGCTGGGATTGGATCTTATAAGGTCATTGGATTAGATGAGTTACTACTTAATTAATTTTATGTAACGATGACTTCAAAGTAAATTGGGTAGATATACTGGTCGGTGTTCGAAGTGAAAGTCTGCTGAAATCACAAACAGATCTTAAAAGTTTTAGGGGATTCTACCTGACAAAATATTGGAGTCATAATATAACCCTAAATAGTTTATATCACAAGAAAACTTTATAGCTGAATCAGTATTTTAACAAGGCTTTTCTGATACATCAGCTACTAATCATTTAAAAATGTGATTAAACAGGGAGGGGCACCTGGTGGCTCAGTCGGTTAAGCATCTGACTCTTGATTTTGGCTCAGGTCATGATCTCATGGTTCATGAGCTGGAGCCCCATGTTGGGCTCCATGCTGCCAGTGCAGAGCCTGCTTAGGATTCTCTCTCTCCACACCTACCCCCCACCCCCAATAAATAAATAAACTTAAAAAAGTGTAGGAGCACCTGGGTGGCTCAGTCGGTAGACATCCAAATCTTGGTTTCGGCTCAGGTCACTATCTCACACTTGGTGAGTTCGAGCCCTGCGTTGGGCTCTGCACTGACAGTGTGAAGCCTGCTTTGGATTCTCTCTTTCTCTGCCTCTCTCTGCCCCTCCCCTGCTCATGCTCTGTCTCTCTCTCTCTCTCTGTCTCTCTGTCTCTCAAATAAACTCAAAAAAATGTTTAAAAAATGTGATTATGGCAGTGCAAGCTGGTGCAGCCACTCTGGAAAACAGTATGGAGGTTCCTCAAAAAACTAAAAATAGAACTACCCTACGACCCAGCAATTGCACTACTAGGCATTTATCCATGGGATACAGGTGTGCTGTTTTGAAGGGACACATGCACCCTCATGTTTATAGCAGCACTATCCACAATAGCCAAAGTATGCAAAGAGTCCAAATGTCCACTGATGGATGAATGGATAAAGAAGATGTGGTATATATATACAAGGGAGTATTACTCGGCAATCAAAAAGAATGAAATCTTGCCATTTGCAACTACTTGGATGGAACTGGAGGGTATTATGCTAAGTGAAATTAGAGAAAGACAAAAATCATATGACTTCACTCATATGAGGACTTTAAGAAACAAAACAGATGAACATAAGGGAAGGGAAACAAAAATAATATAAAAACAGAGAGGGGGACAAAACAGAAGAGACTCATAAATATGGAGAACAAACTGAGGGTTACAGGAGGGGTTGTGGGAGGAGGGATGGACTAAATGGGTAAGTGGCACTAAGGAATCTACTCCTGAAATCATCGTTGCACTATATGCTAACTAATTTGGATGTAAATTTAAAAAAATAAAAAATAAAATTAAAAGCAAAAAAAAAAAAATATGCTACCACCAAAAAAAACATGTGATTAAATTTAGACATTTTTCTATAACGACTACTGTGAAAATACAAAAGATAATAAATAGGGGCACCTGGGTGGCTTAGTCGGTTAAGCATCCGACTTCGGCTCAGGTCATGATCTCATGGTTCATGAGTTTGAGCCCTGCATTGGGCTCTGTGCTGACAGCTCAGAGCCTGGATCCTGCTTCGAATTCTGTGTCTCCCTCTCTCTCTACCCCTCCCCCACTCATGCTCGCTCTCTGTCTCTGTCTCTCTCTCAAAAGTAAACATTAAAAAAAATTTTAAAAAGATAATATACGCAAAATACTTAGTACAAAGTAGCTTGCCTGGCACACAGTAGGCACTCAACAGTATAATGTGTTTCTTCCCCCAATGGTGCCAGTCCTCAGGAAGCTTCCACTTTATGAACTTTTGGGAGAAACTGTAAAACAAAAAAAAAACAAAAAAAAAACAAACCAACACCCTGTCTCCAAGTGTATATTTGTTGAAATATCCGCTAATTCTTTGGTGAGAGCTTGGAATTTCCTTGGTGATTTTAAACAAGATTTCCTCTATTTCGTGTGTTCATTGTATGAGTCTTAGATCACCAGGGCCGATCTGATGCAAGCACAGACATTTCAAAGCCTTGGTGGGACTACCTGTTTTAACAGTTGCTTACATTTAAAAATAGTTCTAGCCCCTTGGCACCTCAGGGTTTCTGTGAATCATGCCGAGCCACCCTTGACATGTACAAATATGTTTTCCTCCTGGATTTGTAGGCGGGCAGCGGGTTTGTCTGGTGTCTCCCAGTGCCTACTTATGCTGGGGAGGAGTTGAGATCCCAGGTTGGAAAACGAAAACTTGAACTAGATGTTTGCTGGGCACCATCCAGGAGCACTGCATGCCTTTGGTTTGTTTTGATTAAATTCCAAAGTGATACAATCATCTGGCTGTTAAAGATAACTAATTGCCTTGTTTTCTACTTAGAGGTGTGATGGTTCCAGATTGGCAAGTTAGGATGGTTTTGCAGTGGGACACTGGGACGTGACCATTGTCCCTGGGGTTTAGTCTTTAGGTGAGCAGGGCAGGCTACCAGGGCACATCACCAAGACACATATAAGGGAGCATTTCTTTGGAGATGTGCGATTTTCCAAGCTCCAGTTACTAGAGTACTAAGTGTACTAAGTAATACACTTATTAACCCACTTGGATAAAAACAAATCAAAAGCATACCAAATACAAAAAGTAGAGACTTTTAAGATCACATTCCCTAATTATAATCCAATTAAATTGGAAATTAATAGGGGTGCCTGGGTGACTCAGTCGGTTAAGCGTCTGACTTCGGCTCAGGTCATGATCTCGCGGTTCATAAGTTCGAGCCCCGCATTGGGCTCTGTGCTGACAGCTCGGATCCCGGGGCCTGCTTCGGATTCTGTGTCTCCCTCTCTCTCTCTGCCCCTCCTTCACTCACGCTCTGTCTCTCTCAAAAATAAACCTTAAAAAAATTAAATTGGAAATTAATAATAAAGATATGACCCCCCCCCCCCAAATGCCACTTGAAACTAAGAAATACTCTCCTAGATAAACCTTTGATCAAAGAGTAAATCAAAGAGAAATTGTACAGGGGTGCCTTGGTGGCTCAGTTAGTTGAGCCTCCAACTTTTGATTTCTGCTCAGGTCATGATCGCATGGTTGTTGGAGAGAACCCTGCGTCAGGCTCTATGCTGGGTATGGAATCTGCTTAAGATTCTCTCTCTCCCTCTTTCCTCTGCCCCTCCCTTGCTCATTCTCACTCTCTTTCTATCTGTCTCTCAAAAATAAAACAAAACTAACAAATGGTGATTCTTTAGAAAGCAATAAAAATTATACTTGTATACTCAATTTTTAAGGTATATTACCCAAAATTTTACTCAAAGGAAAACCTGTAAAACAGTAAATATATATTATTATTCATGAGGAAAAGACTGACAGGGCACCTGGGTGGTTTGGTTGGTTAAGTGACCGACTTGCTTTCAGCTCAGGTCACGATCTCACAGTTCATGAGTTCAAGCCCTGTGTCGGGGTCTGATGGAACTGAGCCTGCTTGAAACTCTCTCTCTCCCTCTTTCTCCGCCCCTTCCCTGCTCTCACATGTGCTCTCTCACTCTCAAATAAACTTAAAAAAAAAAAACCAACCCTGACAAAACCCCTGCTTCCCTCAAAAAGAAAAAAAAAGAGGTACTGATAAAGTTAAAAGTGGCATTAATGGAATAGAAAAAAAGCAGAAAGGCTAAATAAGACCAAAAAATTGGAAAAAGTAAAAATATACAAGATTAGGAACAAGGAAACAGACCCAACCACAGTGGCAGGAGAGTCGGAAAGAATTATAAGAAATACACGTGGAAACTATGCAGAACTCTGTAGAAACAAATTTGAAAATATAGAAGAAATGGACAATGTTGGAAGTAAAACGTAAGTGACCCAAATTGGATCGTGTAGAAAATTCAACCAGATCACCAGAAGTCTCAGTTTGTGCCTGCTCGGCCTGTCCCACCTGGCATTGGTTCTGGACTTTATTATTTTCACAGTCACTAAAATAAGACGGGGTAGTGGTCCTCGACCTCATGAGAACGGGTTTTCGTATGATCTCTGTAGTGCGTGTGGTGAAGAGTGTTTTTAACGCATGCTTACGTACAACCCTATGTCCCCCCCGCCCCCACCAAGTTCTCTCCAAATGCAAGTTCACTTACATCTCTCTGTAAAGAGCAGCCTGCAGAGCCCCTGCTAACAAGATGAAACATGCTCCTACATTGGTGGCTAAGGACAACTAACTCATCCCAGTCCTGCTGCTGGCGGGAAAGGTCCTCCAGGCTGCTGGCCCTGCCGGCTATGTGGCCTACCGGTCGGCAACGCCGTGGCCTCCCCTCCCCTCTGCCCCCGTGGCCTACAAGAGCACGAAGCTGCCAGGTTGGGCCTGGGTGTGGTCGGCGTGAAGTGTGGGAAGTCTGAATGTTCTCCGGGTGGTGATTTCGTCATTTTTGTGCGGTGTAACTCGAAAACTCTCTGTTTTGTTGTTTACTAACTTGGAAATTTACTTTGGAAGAATCCCCCGTTGCAGAAAATGAGCTAAAGAAGTGCAAAGTTTAAAGAAAAGTTGAGTATTGGGTTTCTGTTTCTTAAGAAAGATAAGAATGAATGTGTAATTCACACACCTACTGAAGCAACATCCATATCTACTTTAAAAATTTGCAGTTATTATTACTTTTTAAATTATTTATTTTGAGAGTGAGCAAGTGAGCATGAGCATGGGAGGGGCAAAGGGGGAGAGAGAGAGTGAGAGAGAGAGAGAGAGAGAGAGAGAGAGAGAGAGAGAGAGGAAACCCACACCATCAGCATGGAGCCCTACTCAGGGCTCGAACCCACGAGCTGTGAGATCATGACCCGAGCTGAAACTGAGAGCCAGATGCTCAACCAAGTGAGCCACCCAGGTGCCCCAAGTTTGCAATTATTTTAAGAATACTTTGCCCGAAGATCAAGATTTAACACCTGCAGCCTCAGACCGTGTCCTTAAATTTTATTCCGTGAAGCATGGCTCTTCTAAATCGATTCCAGTCATTTTCAACTTTGGTTGCTTACACATACATGAAAGGTGAAGTCACCGCTGTTGATCTGTTGGCTCTGACAGCAGAAGAGAATTTAACACACCAACTATGCCAGTTTCATGTAAACGTTACCACATGCTTCACAAAGAAAATCAGTTAATTTTTTTACCTGAATGGTTTCATTATTTTCATATAATTCAGAAAAGCTTTTAGGAAAATCACTCCACGGAAGTTTACAGGTTTAATATTACCGTGAATTCTATTATAAATTTGTTGAAAAAGTTTACCATCAAAAAATGAAATTTAGGGGCGCCTGGGTAGCTCTGTTGGTTAAGCGTCCGACTCCTGATCTTGGCTCAGGTCAGGATCTCACGGTTTGTGGGATCAAGTCCCACATTAGTCTCCACGCTGCTAACGGAGCCTGCTTGGGATTCTCTCTGTCCCTCTCTCTCTGTCCATCCCCTGCTTGTACTCTCTCTCTCTCAAAATAAAGAAATAAACCTTAAAAAATGAAATTTATCTTTTTTAACAGCTTTACTGAGGTAAAATTTATAAACCAGAAGTTTTACCTATTTTAAGTGCACAGTTGGAAGATTTTCAGTAAATTTGTACAGTTGTGCATCCATCCCTGCCACTCAGTTTTAGAACGCTTCTGTCACTGTCATCCCGGCAAAAGCTCCTTGGTGCCTCTTTGGAGTCAATCCCCATACTCACGTTCGGCCCCTGGGAGTGCTGATAATGATTTATTTTTCAGCAAGAACACAAATAAGCATGTTAGTGGGGCACAATGTCAGAGTACACACAATGGAATTGCTAGAATGAGAAGTCTGAGGGACAGACATTTGCACATATAATTTCACAGAGAAGTCGTTATCTCTTTTGAACAAACTGCAAGGGAAATAGGAGAAATAGCCAAGTTTTACAAATATTTTTCTTCATATGCTAAGTTGTTGAACCAGAATATTTTTGTGATGAAGCTGAGTATGGGTTTTCTGTCCTTGCAGCCCAATATCGATCAGATTTTACAAATAGTTTGAAGAACTACTTTGTAAATCAGCCCTAATTGATTGTATTGACATTTGTTTTTTTGCAGAGGAGTCCTCTAAATTTGGGTTGTATTTTGTTTGAAATCGTTTGGGTTGTGTTTTGTTTGAAACCAGTTAGAATTTTTTTTTTAAGTTTACTCATTTATTTTTGTGAGAGAGAGAGAGTGAATGAGAACAGGTGAGGGGCAGAGAAAGAGGGACATAGAGAATTCCAAGCAGGCTCCACGCTGTTAGCTCAGAGCTCTACGTGGGTCTTGAACTCAGGAACCATGAGATCATGACCTGAGCCAAAACCAAGAGCTGGACACTTAACTGGGTGAGCCACTCAGGTGCTCCTAGAGATTTTTAATCAAAGTACTAGCTAATGAAACAAGCAAAATAAATATTCAGGTTTTGAAGTTTTGCAAATTGCAATTATGGGAAAAAAGGTCGCAAACAGGAAGGTACTAGAATCTATCCTTACAAGGTAGGAACTGAGCCAAGTCAATGATAAGAAAGTCAAACACAGGATGCAGGATTTAATTTTGAAATTTTGTAGTGGCACTTGGGATATCTAGAATTGTGGATGGAAAGATCCTTTTGATGCAAATACTATTCTTATAGGATACACTTGTGTTGTCCTCAAGAATTCAAAATAGATTGAATTTTAGAAAGTTTGTGTTTTCAGGGTATCTAACTTTGATGGAACAGTAAAAAGAATTGTAAGTGGATACAATTCATCCTGATGAATTTTTTTTTTGTATTTCTCAAAGAAAGGTATGACAAAAAATACAGTGTCTTTTAAAATACCGTGGCTTAAATATTTGTATGTCTCAATATAAAAATAAAAATTAAGAATATACTTCATGTAGTAGAGTTTTCTCTGAGCTTACCAGGTATTTGAGCACTGAAGACGAGTTATCTTCTCGATTAAAAATATTATGGTCTACAGAGAGGAATCAATTGAAGGGGTCAATAATTTCAAATATATTACCTATGAAATGTACCTTTAAAGAAGATTGTAGTAATTTTTTTTTAAATAAATGTTTATTCATTACTGAGAGACTGTGAGTAGGGGAGGAGCAGAGACAGAGGAAGACAGAGAATTCTAAGCAGGCTTTGCACCGACAGGAGTGAGTTCGATGCAGGGCTTGAACTCATGAACCGTGAGGTCATGACCTGAGCTGAAGTCACTCAGCTGGCTGAGCCACCCAGGTGCCACAAGATTGCAGGAATTTTTATTAAGAAAATAAAAAAAGATTGTATATATGAAAATATAACATCTTTCATAAAAATAGCAATGATGCAGTGTTACTAACAAGCTGATTAAAGAACTTGAATATGCACCAAGACTAATTTTCTTTGCCATATATTTTTTTTTAACGTTATTTATTTTTGAGACAGAGAGAGACAGAGCATGAACAGGGGAGGAGCAGAGAGAGAGGGAGACACAGAATCTGAAACAGGCTCCAGGCTCTGAGCTGTCAGCACAGAGCCCGACGCGGGGCTCGAACTCACGGACCGTGAGATCGTGACCTGAGCTGAAGTCAGATGCTTAACCGACTGAGCCACCCAGGTGCCCCTGTAGTTGTTGTTGTTGTTTTTTTAACGTTTATTTATTTTTGAGACAGAGAGAGACAGAGCATGAACGGGGGAGGGTCAGAGAGAGGGAGACACAGAATCCAAAACAGGCTCCAGGCTCTGAGCTGTCAGCACAGAGCCCGACGCGGGGCTCGAACTCACGGACCGTGAGATCATGACCTGAGCCGAAGTCGGACGCCTAACCGACCGAGCCACCCAGGCGCCCCTCTTTGCCGTATTTTAAAAATTAAGATAAATTAATATAAAGAAGTTTAAAAATTGTTTTAAATGCTTGTATTCATAAGCATGCTGTTTTATTTGTTTAAGGTTTTATTTCTGAAAACAGTTTTTTGAATGGAACCATTCTGTCAGCCCGCCGATATAATGAAACCGACTGTTTTGTCCATCACTATATATTTTAAAAGTTATATGATGTCAACTATTTATTAGCATCTTCTTTCATTCTTACAGTGTCCTGGCTTGAATGAGAAATTCTGTCTTTAAGAGTCAGGTAATTGCACTGTTAACTTAAACTTTTCCAGATCATAGAAAAAGATGTTATCTCCCCAACTCACTTTGTGAAGCCAGCATACCTGTGATATCAGTATAAGACAATACGATGTGATTAAGAAGGTGTTATTCCAGGTTACAAATTTGGTTCTATTTAAGAAAATCCAGCAGCACTGAATCCACTGTATCAAAAATCTAAAAGACAAGTAGTATGAGCATATGAGCTGTTGATGAGAAATCTGCTAAGTAGAATTCAGTATATTCCTAATGTAACTCTTAAGGAGGTATAGAAGGGAACTATTAGACATAATAAAGATTATTTGTGTAAAACTAACAACGAACTTGATATTGTGAGATGCTAAAACCAATTAAATAAGGATCTAGTTTTGAATGCCTATGACCAGCATTTTTATTTACATCATCTTTAATGTTGTAGGAAATGCGACAAGACAACAAATTATATTGCTGACATATGTACTGGAATGGAAGAGAGAAAAAAAACACATATTCTTGTTGCCGAGATGACTGTGTCTACACCCCCAAAAGTGAGACCAAATCAGAAACAGAACAGCCACTCTAGTAGGATTAATACGCTACTCAGAGAGATGGCTGGATGAGAGATAAATGTAGAAATTGAAAGCTTTTTTCTAAGTAATGAGTTATACGAAATGGAAAAATCATTCCCTTAAATAATAAAAACATAAAAATATACATAATATATAAATTTCCCACAGTTCAAAAATAGGATAGCTACAAGGGTCTTTTAAAAATTGCATAAAATGATCATAAAGTTTTACATTGATTATACCCTATTGAAAACTAGGAAGAGTATGAAATATAAGAATATTATTAAGTCATGGGGTGCCTGGGTGGCTCAGTCGGTTGGTTAAGCGTCTGACTTTGGCTCAGGCTATGATCTTGTGATCCCTGAGTTCGAGCCCTACATCAAGCTCTGTGCTGACAGCTCAGAGCCTGGAGCCTGCTTCGGATTCTGTGTCTGCCGCTCTCTCTGCCCCTCCCCTGCTCGTGCCATCTCTCTCTCTCTCTCTCTCTCTCTCTCAAAAGTAAATAAACATTTTTAAAAAAGGATATTATAAAGTCACTATAATCAAGACAATATTGGCCTAGCAAATGACAAATAGACCACTGGAACAGAATAGATTCAGAGATAGATCATTCAGAATAGATAATTCAAAATACAGAAAACATTATACTTAATATCTGATGCATGTTGCAGTCCAATTCCTTGGAGAAATACTGGATTACTTAATATGTTGTTCTGGTATAGGTAGTTCTCTATCTGGTTAAAGTATAACAGAACTGATACCATTTAAAGATAATTCCTTAATGGATTAAAGACAGATCTAAAAAATGAATCCATAAACATCTCACAGGGATATCTAGGAAAGCACACATGTATAACCTAAAGCGTGGGAAACCTTAATTTATTACATTATACATTAATTTAATGTGTTTAATTTATTAATACATTAATTTAATTAACTAATATTAGGTATAATATATAAAGAATTCTTCAACTCAGCACCAAAAAAACGGGCAGAGGACCTGAGTAGACATTTTTCCAAAGAAGACATCCAGATTCTCAACATCACTCATCAGGGAAATGCAAATCAAAACCACGACAAGGTCATGAGATCTCAGATTCATCACACCGGTCAGAATGGCTGGTATCGAAAAGACAAGAAGTAACAAGCGTTGGCGAGGATGTCGTGAAAAGGGAACCCTTGTGCCCTGTTGATGGGAATGTAAATTGGTGCAGCCACTGTGGAAAATAGTATTGAGGTTCCTCAAAAAATTAAAAATAGAAATATCATGCAACCCAGTAATCCCACTTCTGGATGTTCACCTGAAGAAAATAAAAACATTAATTTGAAAAGATATGCACCCCTGTGTTTACTGCACCATTGTTTATAATAGCCAATATACAGAAGCAACCTAAGTGTCCATTGATAGATGAATGGATACAGCAGATGTGGTGTATACACACAATGGAATATCACTCAGCAGTAAAAAAGAACAGAATCTTGCCATCAGCAATGACATGGATAGATCTAGAGAGCACAATGCTAAGTGGCATGAGTCAGACAGAGAAAGACAAATACCATATGATTTCGCTTAGGTATGAAATCTAAAAAACAAAACAAATGAACAGATGAAACACTCAGACTCTTAAATACACAGAACAACGGGGTGGTTGCCAGAGGGGAGGGCGGTAGGTGAGGATGGGCAAAGTAGGCGAAGGGGATTAAGAGCTACAAACTCCCAGTTGCAAAGTAAAGAAGTCACAGGGATGAACGTAGTCAATTATACTGTAATAACATTATACTGTAATATGGTAACTGAGGGTAACTGCACTTACTGTGGTGAGCGTTTTGTAGATATACTTGTCAGATCGCTGTGCTGTGCACCTGAAACTAATATGTGCCAACCGTACTTCAATTAATTAAAAAAAACCCTGAGAACCCCAGAAGCTAGTTAAGAAAAAAGAGGTGCATATCCGAATATGTACAATCAAAAAGCATTTGTTTTCAATATATGAAGTTTATTGTCAAATTGGTTTCCATACAACACCCAGTGCTCATCCCAACAGGTGCCCTCCTCACTACCCATCCCCCACCCTCCCCTCCCTCCCACCCCCCATCAACCCTCAGTTTGTTCCCAGTTTTTAAGAGTCTCTTATGCTTTGGCTCTCTTCAAAAAGCATTTTTACAGAAGTAGCAACATAAAATAAGTCAACACATCAGCTTTGTTTTTGGAAAAAGTGTTTGTAAAATATATTTCAGGCAAAATCTGTAATTTACACCGAGCTCCTACAAACAGGAAAAATATTAACTATTCTAAAGGCAAATGGACAAAGAATATGAATAGACATTTCACAGAACTGAGATAAATGGTGTGTGTGTGTGAGAGAGAGAGAGAGAGAGGGAGAGAGCGCATACACAGTGTGATTAAATGAGCATCGAGAAAAATACTTATAAGACACCATAGTCTGTTAGCTTTAGTACATGGTGAGTGAGGGGCTGATGTGAGTGGAAAGTGAAGGAAAAGATGCTATGGCACACTTTTGACAGACTACTGAGGAAGACAGACAAAGAAATCATTGAGTGCTCCCTAGGTGCCCTAGAGAAATAAAGAGAAAATGTGTATGTATCTGAACAGAGAGGACTCTGGGCAGTAAATTATTTTCTTCACTGCTGGCCTTACAAGATCGTTAATTACTTGTAACTAGTAATTCCATGAGATCAGTATAGTTACGTACGTCAGGCATCACATGAGTCTAAAAATTATTGAGAGGCCCTTGGTAAGAAGCATTTTGCAAAGACCTGCCACATGACCGTGATGATTGCTTATTTAAACTGATCTTCGTGTATTTCATAATCAATGATGCCACTGCAGAGTCCAAGGGGAATGGGAAGGATCCACTTAAGGAACGTGGGTTTGTAAGAAGGATCTCTCAGATTCCATTCTGTTGGCCATGCAAACATTGTTGCACAGAGTCTATGGTTTTTGCTACAATTGTTAGTACCTAGCAGAGTCCTTGAGACACTCCTTCCGCTCCTCCCGCTCCTCCTGAGGATGGTACTATGGCCTGGGCTCTGGGAAGTTATACCCCCTGAAGATATGCTGAGAAAGATCTGGAGAACTTCAGGTGTAAGGTGGTAGATGTGGAAAGGAAATAGGCTTCCCAAGTGTAGGGGATGTTTTTCTCTTGCAGGATACAGAATAGGAGCCCTCTGCCTCAAGGTACCCACATGTCCCAATCCAGCATTCATCTAGCCATGACTTCTACAACCTTAATTTTGGTTTCTTTGATCTATTGCAGATGACAGTATGTGTTAGTTCAACCTGGCTTCTGGTTCCACTGGAGACTTTATGATTCACCATTTTGTCGGAAGAGGAAAGGGAGCAATGAACTAGTACAGTGGCTGGGATGATGACTTATGGGAACTTTGCTTGGAATTTTTTTTTTTTCATTGACTGATATGTAGGAATTTGGAAGAGATGTTAGTATTAGAAGGATTAATGCAATCTTTGCAAATATGAGGATCCTCAAGGCTATTTCGTCAGACTTTCTAGTGGAGAATCTTTTTTTTTTTTAAAGTTTATTTATTTATTTTGAGAAAGAGAGATAGAGAATACCAAACAGGCTCTGGGCTGTCAGCATGGAGCCCGATGCAGAGCTTGATCCCAGGAACTGTGAGATATGACCTGAGCTGAAATCAAGAGTCAGACGCTTAACTGACTGAGCCACCCAGGCGCCCGTCTAGTACAGAATCTTAAGTCAGGGCTAATTCAGTAATTATTTCTGCAGTTAGGTGATGAACAAGAGAGCTGAATTCCATTTTCTCATTGGCCCATAACCCCAGCTTGCTAGTGGTTGTTGTAGGTGGGATGTTAAGAGTCTTGAACGACTGAATCCTTTGGAGTCTTGCTGTCTGGTTGAGCTCTCCATCTCGAGTCATGATGGGTTCTTGCGTGGCATAATGGCAATGGGATTGAGATTATTCTGGTCAGATTTTTCTTGTTGGGGCTCAGCTGCTTTTGACCTGCTGTGTGAGATGTTGAGATGCTCTTGTATGGATGAAGTAGAACCAAATGACATGTCTTTAGCTTTTTGAAAACTTCTGTTATTAAGTCTGAGGCAATTGGACATCATCCTGGGCGTATCTCTGGAATAGTCTCTATCATATTGTTTTGTAGTGTTCTTAAGTCTTACTTTGTATTGTGTCTCACTCTTAGTTCTGTGCTCAATACTTTCAGTAAATGTTGATTGAATGTATAAATGAGCACCATTAGATGCGCCAGAAAAATGCAAATAAAATTATAGCTGTTCGGAAAGGAGAAATGGCCAAATTGTCAGCAGCAGGACACCATGACCTTTGCCTTAAATGTTTTCCTGTGGACAGAATTGCACTTTATTGCAGAAGCTGGTTTCTCAATACTTGTGTTCTTTCATCTGACTTTTTGAAAGTGAACAAATCTTTTCCTTTAATTTAGGGTTTTTAAAAAAAATTTTTTTTAATGTTTATTTACTTTTGAGACAGTGAGAGAGCATGAATGGGGGAGGGTCAGAGAGAGAGGGAGACACAGAATCCAAAGCAGGCTCCAGGCTGTCAGCACAGAGCCTGACATGGGGCTCGAACCCACGAGCCATGAGATCATGACCTGAGCTGAAGTCGGACACTTAACCGACTGAGCCACCCAGGCGCCCCTAACTTAGGTTTTAACACAGGATGTAATTAAGGTGTCACATCTAAGGTATGTGTTACTAATTTACCTACTACGGTGTATCAGAAGAGTAATTTCAGCTGCATAAGTGAATCTTGATTTTTTTTAAATTTTTAAATGTTTATTTATATTTGAGAGAGAAAGAGAGAGACAGAGTGTGAGCAGGAGAGGGGCAGAGAGAGAGAGAGACAGAGACAGAATATGAAGCAGGCTCTAGGCTCTGAGCTGTCAGCACAGAATCCGACGTGGGGCTTGAACTCACCAACTGAGAGATCATGACCTGAGCCAAAGTCTGACGCTCAACCGACTGAGCCACCCAGGTGCCCCGATTTTTCTTTATATTAATTAAAGAAATTTTTGAAAAGAAATTCCATTTGATTCTCTTCTTATGTAGGACCTCAGTGCATTTTATAATATATAATATATATCTATTATATACTACATATAGTATGGTATATATTATTATGTAACATCTTACATGTACGTGTTGAGAAAGCTAGTAATTCTATTTCTAGATATATTTTTGGCCTCATATGTAGGGAGAATATGCTTTGAATTTATTTTGGTTTTGCTTTTATATGACTTCAGGTATATTACAAGCTAATAGATTCCTGTCACAGTTTGGATTACTTACTGTTAATGTGAACATTTTGTTTGCTTTTTCTTTATGGAGGTATGTAATTCAGACTAGGAAATGATTCTCTATTATGAATATCAACAGGACTGCTGTCTCATGTGGACAGGTTGTAATATCGTGTCATTACTGATCAGAAAAAAATATTTTTATAGATTGTAGTGGCTGGGTTTTACTTCTCAAATGTGATATTTATTTTTGTGGTCTAAAAGAAGTAGTTCCTTCTCACCCTTATTTGAGGGCTTTTTTTTTTTTTACCTACCCTTTAAATCCTGGTGTTCCTTTGGGTTCTCTTCTGATCCCTTTCTTTTTGCTTCCCATTTTCCTTCCTTAGATGAATAACATTGACCGAGCTCTTATGATGTATCAGGACAGGGCCATGCTGTACAGCTGAACAGGTTGTGTACTGCACAATTCCAGGAAGTGACATTCACTGCCCCCAAGACTTGGGTGGTGTCAGCAGGCATTGTGCTCGCTACTTTACAAAACCCTTGTTTACCCTCATAACAACCTAGGAGATGAATATCATCATTCCTCCTTTATAGATGAGAGAGAAAACTGAGTTTGGGGTATGTTAAAACTTGTTTAAGGTTACACAGTAATGAGTGGGCAATGGAGTTTGGATGGGTCCAAAGCCTTTGCTTCCCCACAGCATGCTACCTTTTGTGGGTGATCTCAGCTCTTGGTGAGCTCATCCATACCACCACCTAAATGATGATAATTCCAGATCTCTCTGATGGCCTATGAGACAAATCTTCCAGCATGTACCAGAGGCCCCTCAGATTCTGAGTGATTCAAAGTGCATCATCATTTTCCACATAACTGCTTCTCCTCCATTCCTACTCTCAGTTGGTGGCACTTGTAACCTGGGCTCCTCTTGCCCCCTCACCCCCACATCCAATCAGGCCCCATCACTTCTCTTTCCCAAATCTCTCTCTGTTCGTCCCCTTCCTTTCTGTGCCAGTTGTTACTATGTGGGTTCGGGCCATCGTTCTTCCATTCTGACTGCATCTGCTCTGACTTATGACAAGCACCACCTAGCTCCTTGCCCTGTCTGTTGCGTCTGGCTCATTCTTCTCTCTCCACCTTCCCCACTTGGCTGCTTGAAGACACAGCTTTGAGTCCCTTTCTCAGGGAAGCCTTTCTTGATTGTTTTCACCAACCCTTTCCTTTAGCTGAATTGCCCTTCTCTGTGCTCCCATAGAGCATCATTTTATCATTTCACTCATCATGGTACTCTGATCATTGCTTTTCTTGTCTGACTCCTCCCCTGGACTAAGAGCTCTTTGAGGACAGGAACCGATTTGCCTTTGTCTTTCTAGCATCTAGCAGCTTGTCTGGGAGGAGATCAAGAAATGCTAGAGAGAATCAATGAATGCACACTATAGACGCATTAGGCAGATCTGAAAGAGTTTTGATTAGTATAGCTTTGTAATATTGCTTGAAATCGGGAACCGTGATGCCTCCAGCTTTGTTCTTTTTTTTTTTTCGAATTTGCTCAACTGATTTAAAAAAAATTTTTTTTAATGTTTACTCATTTCTGAGAAAGAGAGAGAGAGCACAAGCAGGGAAGGAACAGAGACAGAGAGACGGACACATAGAATCCCAAGCAGGCCCAACGCGGGGCTCAAACTCACAAACCATGAGATCGTGACCTGAGCTGAAGTCAGAAGCTTTAACTGACTGACCCACCTGGGGCGCCCCCCAGCTTTGTTCTGTCTTAAGACTGCTTTGGGGGTCTTTTGTGGTTCCACCCAAATTTAAGGATTGTAGGTTCTGTTTCTATGAAAATTGCCGTCAGAATTTTGATAGGATTGCACTGAATCTGTAGATTGCTTTGGATAGGATGCACATTCTAACAGTATTTATTCTTCCAGTCCGTGAGCACAGAACATCTTTCCATTCTTTGTGCCTTTAGTTTCTTTCGTCCATCTCTTACAGTTTCAGCGTACGGGGCTTTCGCCTCCTTGCTTACGTTTATTCCTACGTATGTTATTCCAGATCTGAAAAAGTTGTTCACATAATACTGTAGTGTTCTACATGTTTACTTGGATTAAAATTTTCACGTGATTTTTATAAACCTGCATGGTGAAAATAATCGATGCAGATGTTATTTAACTACGTTTTTTCCCCTTTCTTCTTGCCATTTGGCACAACAGGCAGCATGATTATCGCTTAATGTATGCTTTCATGACAGCAGTCTCTTGCCTTATCCAGTTGACAAAAGATTCTAACTTAACTGCATGATAATTTAAAAAGTGGATTCTGTGTTGAACTTTGGTTTAAGGCGTCAAAGTTTTGTATGGACACCAGTGAATAAACTAACCTCTCAGAAGGAGCTTTGTTTCTCTTCCCCGACTCCAGTCCATCGGCAGTGGTCACTCCTCTAAGGAAACGGCCGGAGGTTGGTTATCTTAGAACCTGAGCTACTCTGCTAAATCTGAGGTTAGACCACATGGGGGTGGTTATTCACAGGCACCTTTTTCACCTAACAGGGATTCAGGTCTCATTCCAGCTCTGCCCGTATCCGGTTCTAGCCAACCACTTAAATCTCCCTGGACATCGGGTTCCTTGCCTTGAAAATTAGGCATTTGGATGAAAGTAGCCAGAACAACTTTTCAATCTCAAACGTTCCCTGATTCTATTACTCTGGGTCCCTCCTCACTTTGTGTTCTCTTACTGTCTTATTTCCCTTGCCTGCCTTCCCTTCTTCCCCTACTAAGGGACTGGTCCAGGCCTGTCCTGCCATCACGCACCTAGATAGCTGTGTTCTTCAACACTTGGATTCGACCTGGAGGTTTTCTTGAACACAGAGGGCTGAGAAGCAGTGTACTTGTGTTGGCTGGCACGGAGCTCACTGCCACTACTTTATTGGCACGCTCAGATCCCTTCCACAAAGGGCGTGTGGGTCCCTTCCTTTTAGGAAGCACATTCCTGACTGCCTTTGTAAAAGCACAGTGAGGTTGAGTCTCGAGTACAAAAAGATTCCTGAATCAGAGCAGCGACATTTCTAAATTGCAGCCGTTAGACAGATTTGGGACTATGATTGTGACCTGGGCTGGGGGTGGGAGTGGGGGCGGCCTGGTTGGCAGGGACGGAACAGATAGATCATCATGTTTTCCACATCACACACAGTAAGTGTCCAAGGTTTTGCAGTGAGGAAGGCACACCATAGCATACCCTACGGTTTCTGGATATTTGTGTCACCTTTTCTTTAACGTCATACAACCTGTTAGGTTACAATGGGCTCCCACATAATTTTTCCGTAAAGCACTTCAAGCAAAATTATAGTCATCAAGGCGTGCCTCTAATTTTAGGAGGTAAACGAAGCCTGTGCTGATTCGATTTGCCTGCGTTCTGACTTCCTCACCAGACCCCAAAGGCCAGAATCAGGTACAAGGTGTTTTTTGAGAAGACGCGCGCGGGGAAGCGTGTCTATACAAAACCGTTTTCTGGGAAGGCAGGTCGGGGGTTCCCGGCAGCAGCAGAAGGCGAGTTAAAGAGCCGGGATCGGGAGGGAGGGCGAAGGTGTCCCGGCAGGACAGGCGCAGAGAAGCAACAAGCTTGGGAGGCCGAGAGGGGAAATGCCCCGGTCCGGGCAGGATGAAGGACGCGGAGGGCTGCAGCCACACTCCCTGCCCCGGATTTCGGCGGCAGCCGCCCCAGAAGGGCGAGCGGCAGAGGTCCCGGGGCGACGGAGCGGGCGCAGGAGGGGCCGGCGGTGGGGGGCGGGGGGCGGCGCGCTGGGGGCCGGGCCCGCACGGGGTTAAAAGAGCATCACCTGCAGCTCCAGGGCGACCCAGATGGGAAGTAGGAAGTGCCGCGCTTGAGCTTCCTGTATAAATACACGCGCGGCTCCCCGCGCCGCCGCTGGTGAGCTGCGCTCCACGCTCCGCGGGGCCCGGGGCGTCGCGGCCGCTCACCGGGGGGCGGGGGGGGCAGCGGGCGCCTGTCGGACCGCCTCCCCGCCTCCCCCCTCCCGCCCGCGGCTGCACCCCCCCCCCCCCCCCTCCGGCCGCGGTCCTGCTGCCGTCCCGCGGGGGTGCAGAGCTGGGGCCGCGGAGCCCGGAGGACCGCGGAGGGAATGAGCCGGCTCCGCCTCCCCGGGGCGCGCGGGCCAGGCTGCTGAGAAGCCCCGGCGGCGCCCGGAGGAACCGAGCCCTCCCGCCAGGTAGGTGTCGCCGAGCGCTTGAGCCGCCGCGGGCGGGCGAGGACGGAGAGACCCGGACTCCATGGTCTGTAGCTTTCTTTTCTGCCTCCTCTGCTTAACAGCGCGCAGAGTGGGATTCATCCCGAACGCCCGAGACACCTGTTAACTTTGAAAAATAGACGCAAAGGTAGAAGAGAAACCGGTGTCGTTTCCAGTAAAACGGCCTCTGCGAAATGTACCGATTGGCAAACGCAAGATTAGGTCAGACCTCCCCGGTGTCTTTCTTAAGGGGAGACCAGAAGTTGGCATCATCTCAGATGTCGACCTTCCGTTGTTTGGAAACGCACACAGCACGGTGTTGACACGCATAGATGGGAATGAGATGGGATCTTGGCCATGCGTTATGGTGATTATTTTGTCAGGCAGTTGCTGATAAGACAGAGTGAACCTCGGATCCTGTATTGCCGTTCCCAAGTTCTAGGTTAAAATGAAAGGGATTCCTGTTTCAGCGGAGCAAAGGGATCTTGAGCTTTCTCCTCTCGGGGCACCTTTTGCTTTCCTTATGACTTTGGGGGATCCTGCTGTGAGTCTCCTCCTGATGCATGCACGTCTTACATTCAGATTTCTCAGAAATGCATTTCCCTGTCTGGGAAAATGTCCTCTGTCTTCATGCTTTCACTACCGTGGGTCACTTTCTTATTTCTTTCTGCTGCAGGTATCTGATTAGACGTTAGCTGGGAGTCCCCATAGGACTATCAGTGTTCTAAGGTGGCATTTCTGGATGTTTGTTTGAAGTCTGCAAGATCTGAATTAAAGAACAATGTATCTCACATTTATGAAACAGCAGATGGGGCGGGAGGGGGGGGTCTAGGCCCAGAAGCAAAATAAATGAACTTTGAGATGACTCAGTTTTTAGGGTGTGGGTAAGAGGAAAAAGGAACCCAGCCAGCCTTCACAGAGTTGCTGGCTAATTAAAGTATCTGGCTGCTGCAGTGTGCACTGAGATGAGCCTCCTGGTCCCTTTCAGATCTCACTGCTCTGTTGGTCCCTCCATCTGCTGACCCTGCCCCCTCTTCCCAACCCTAGTCCTTTTCCTAAGTAGCAGCCCCGGAACTATTTCTGAAATGATCTTGAGGAGGGGGAGGGGGCAAGAAAGATAGATGTAGCAGAACCATGGGCCCCATTGGGATAATTGTATTAAATCCAAGGCCACGTTTTCACAGCCCTCCTGTTTTACCCTTGCACACCTGTGACTGCTCTTTTTTTCCCTTGTGGTGGGCACACACTTGGAGAAATAGGAAAGAGAAAAACCCTTCTGTTTCTAAAATAGCCTCTGATGAATTGAAACTGTCGTGATGAGTAAACAAATACAAGGTACACATGTATATAGAGAATGTAAGTGTAAAACAGATGTCAAGTCGCGGAATCGGGCTGCTTGAACTTTTTATTTAAAACAAACAGGAGAAAACATAACCCCCCAAGTCCCCAAACCAATCACCCTAGATAACTTGCTCCTACACTACTGTGCTGGAAGCGAGGTGTGAGTGTGGTCAAGCGCTGTCCATTTACCCAGAGTTTTACAAATATTTATAGTCGTCTGTGCCAAATATCTTTGCACTGAGCCCCATAGAACATTCTCAGCATTCAAAAGCTCCATTCTCATGAATGGCTTTAGTTCATTGGCAATTTAAAGGCATCCAGGCTTTCAAAGTAGGTCAGTTTAAGACACGTCTTTTTTTTTTTTTTTTTTAAATAATTAGTTTTTGGGTCTCCCAGATTGTGAACCAGGTTTTCTGAGCCAAACTTGACAGCAGAGAGAAAAATTATCCTTTATCTAGAAAGAAAGAGGAAAAAAGCTTGTTTTATCTATATAATAAGACCACTTAGCTTCCTGAAAACTACCTTTCTCTTCAAGAAGATGAGTACTTTTAATCTGAGAAGGTAAATTTAAATTTTCGATTTTGAGAAGCAGGTTTAATGTGTTAAGTATTTAGGAGCATTTATAAGGACCTCAGAATCATTGCTCTGTGGTGTTTCTGCTAATTCTGGCTTCTGTGTTTCCCGTGGCCTTGACTTATGACATTACTTTCTTGTTCAGTGAGGTTCTTCGTGTTTGAAATCACCAGTTTGAGGTAGAGGTCAGGAATCATGCTGAACCCAGATGTTGGTGAAGGAACAAAGTCCAGACAGTTTTGGGACTAAACCTACTTTGTGCAACTGATTATTTTGGATATGGGAAAGGAGCCAAAATGCCACACAAATCCTCCTTTCCACTTTGAGCTTTGGGGAGTAGGCATCTGCAGTCATTAGTCCTGAGTGCTGGGACTGTTTTCCAGGGATGCCTGCTTTAATTTCTGGAAGCTTCTATTAAGTCATGTTATTTTCCTGAGTATGTTAGATGTTTGTCATCTTGACTTTTTTGTTTTTTTTTTTTTTTTTTTTTTTGGTAATGTTTCCCATATGTCATCTGAGTGTTAAGGAACCTGAAGAGGCATAACCTCACCAAAGTTAATTTAATTATTTAATTTTTAATTTGCTTTTTCACCTTTAGGTACAGGCAGGAGGTCTGTACTAATGTTCTATTTTTATTAACTCTGGCATTTGCTTTTGCTGGGTCGATGCATATTTCTAAACCCAGCACATCGCATTTCAATGGTTATTAAGACACGGGAGGCTATACATTAAAGAAAGTAAAAGCGGCCAACGTTTTTGCAACACGGAATGAGAAACGTCTCGTTTACGAGGAGACCTCTTTCCTTGAACTGAAAGCACAACAACCTAAGTGCAAAATACTTCTCTTGTTCACAGCTGGGGATACTGCTGATCACATGGCTTTTGTAGCATCTGTTAAAGAACATACTCTAAAAGCCGTGTCTCCTTGGTTCCCATCTCCTCTGCAGTCATGAGTTTGAGGGCCAGACTTTTACTCAACTGGTTCTTTGTCTTTGGGGGAAGAAAGAACACATCATCTCTCATTTGTCTCTTTGCTGGACTTGTGGTCAAAGCTTCATAGAAACCCACAAATTGTCCTCTGTTATCATTATAGAACATTATCTGTTGACAACCTCCTCAACGAGTTTACTCCTTGTAAGTGGAGACTGGGTTCGGTCACCTTTACATCACTAGCACCTAATGTGTGGAATTCAGAATTCAGTTCTTTGTGGGGTTGACTTTGTTTCCTACATTACTGGGTTTTTGAGAAAAGGATTTGGCAAAGGCGAATGAAAACATACCTGCTGCACCTTGCTTAGTGTGGGATTTCGGAAGGGAGTCCTCTCCCAAGCTGCTTTTAAATTTGTTTCTAATTAAAGTTTCTATAGGAAACTTCTGACATTCAGAAGAGAGGGTAATACAGATACATGTTTGTATCCATTTGGAGCAAACGTTTTGATTTAGCTATGTGTGCCTTAGCAACTGTAGTTTCCTGGTAATGTCACGACCCAAGAAGTCAGCCCATCTCTTTCTTTCTGTATGGGGCTTTCTGAAATAACACGTCTCCTTGATCTGTTCATTACATCATTGTCTGACCTGCCTTTCAGTGGCGTTCTTCCTGCTTCTGAGCTTTGTTGTTATGCCAGGCAGAGGGAAGACGAATTATTCAGCAGGGCTGCATGAATAATTGTGGGAGGCAGGGAAGCACTGATTAAAAAAACGGGGTGGGCAGGGCACTCTGGCGGTGTTGAGTGGGGAGCTCCCACGAAGAGTGTAAAATGACAGTGCTGAAAATATCATGAAGCTGTTAATCTCCTATTCACGCCTGCCTTCTCTGATAAGTTTTCATTGTTAGAAAAGCCAGGGACGGATTTTCTCCTCTTGGGCCTTTCCCTGTAGCGGTAATGAGAATGTGGAAACAGGGCAAGAAAAAAAGGAATGTACTTTTTAGAAAAAGGATCAGCATTGTGCAGATGTTAGAATTTGCCGTCCCAGATGCCTGTGCCCTGAAGGATTTAGAGTTAGTCATCTGCTTTGTTAGCCATTGTCCCCATAAATCTTTCCGTGTATTTCTCCTGAATATTTTGTAGGAAAAAACATAAAAATCAGATAATGTTCTCACCATAAAAAATTGCAAGTGTGTGAGGTGATGGGTGTGTTAACTAACCTTACTATGGTAATCATTTCGAAACTTGTGTAGACATCTATGTGTATATACACACATCTGTGTCTCATCATTACACTGTATACCTTAAACTTATACAATGTTACATATCGATTATATCTCAACATAGCTGGAAGAAAATTAGATCTTAGTAATAGCTGTAACAGACTTTATACATAACAATTTCAAATAGCAAAGAGACTGTTTAGAAAACAATGCTAATAATTAATATTTGCTGATTTCGGCTCAGGTTATGGTCTCACTGTTCATGAGTTCGAGCCGTTCGTTAGGCTCTGTACTGACAGCACGGAGCCTGCTTGGGATTCTGTCTGTCTCTCTCGCTCGCTCGCTGTCCCTCCCCCCTACCCAAAATAAATAAACAAACATTAAAAAACAAAAAAGATATTCCTCCTAATGGAGTGTCTGTCCTTTTCACCTGCATACGAGTTAATAGGGATATATTTGCACATTAGTTCCATTTTTAGAAGAGTACAGTCTCCGGGTTACACATTTATAATCTTGTTGACATCTTGGTAACTGTTGGGATGAATATGTTAAAGCTAAGGAATTACAGACTGAAGTACTTTTTCATTTCCTGAGGGAAGAAGACGTAGTCTGCTTTCCTATTGCACGAGGCACGATGGTAAACAGTCTTTTACAGCAATGCTGCTACCTCACAAAGCCCGAGTAGGTGAATATTTGCTTCCATCACACCTAAGAACTAAGAATGGCTTGGATTTGTTTATACTCGAGAATAGTGTCTAATCTGTCTTGTTTTTTGCATATAATGATCAAGTGTCCCATATGTGATGCCAGGTATCTGTTGTTGGCCTTGGGTGTTACTCTTTCAGAAAATAATTAAGTAGGTGCCTGGGGGACTCAATCAGTTAAGCGTCCGACTTCAGCTCAGGTCACAATTCTGTGGTTCGTGGGTCTGAGCCCCACGTTGGGCTCTGTGCTGACAGCTCAGAGCCTGGAGCCTGCTTCGGATTCTGTGTCTCTTTTTCTGCCTCTCCCCTGCTTGTACTCTGTCTCTCAAAAACAAATAAACATTAAAAAATAAGTAGATAGAAGATATTTGTTTCTCTGATATCACTGGGTTTGTACTGGTCCATCTAGTCCCCGAATGGCCAGAGAGTGGGTCAGGGATGCAAACAGGAGAACCACAGCCCTGGCCACTAAGGAGGTCTGCCCTAAGTCCTTACCCCACTAAGCACTAATACCCATTGCCCTTGCTACTCTACCAGCCAGCTGGTCTACCTTCCATTCCAGACTATGCTTAGGGTAGAACTTCAGCAAATGGCTAGTGACTGATGATGGTCAGCACTTCACTAGACTCAGTCTGTGCCATTTGAGTCGTTAATAGCTTCTGTTAAGAACATGAACTAGGGCTACATAGTTGCATTGGGCAGAAGTGCCAGGGTCAACACAGTACTAATTTTTCAGATTATGTTGAGTGGAATCTGGTTGCCTGACATGTCATTCTTGGTTGGTGTTGGGAGAGCTTCCTAACAAGGCAGAGATGGGATCTTTGGATTGCTGTTTCATTCTACTCGATTAGAATATTGGCTTCCTGAGAAAATCTCTCCATTATGAAGGCAACACTTCAGACGTACCTTCTCCACCACCTACCCTTCTTGAAAACCTTTCCCTTTGTAAGCTTTCTCTGAGTCATGCTTTTATATCTTTTATTCCAGCTACCTCACAGGAATGACTCAGTGCCTTACATGGGCATGGAAACATTTTGAGAGTATTCCTGTGTCTCCTCTTCTGTTTTGTCCCTTGTTCTTGAGTAGATCTTAGACTTCCGTAGCACGGTTTGGAATTAAGACCTCAGCACAGATCGGCTGGCTTCTTACACGCATTCATATTCTCTTCTGTCAGTGATATCCAGGTGATTCATTCTGTTTATTTTCTATCTCTCTGGGTCTCTTTAATTCTGCTTCATCCATTTATCTGAATTTTAAAGTTTTTGCTGAATGGTGCAAAAATTCCTAAATAACTAGGTAAGTATCCCGGTGAAACATTGTCCCTTCCGACTACATTATCCTTTTGTGCTGTGGAACGATCACCGAGACTCTGGGTAGTGAGGCAGGCGTAGACGACATTAGTTAAAAATACTTTGAATGTTGGCTCTTCCAGCCTCTGCATTTTTGGAGCAGATTGCTTTTCCAGGCCGCCAGCAGAATACGAAAAGTCCTTCTACATCCTGTGCTTCTAGCATGCGCCCCGTTGTGTGGTTAGTTATATTTAAGCAAGTGGTACTTGTAGAATCTGGGTGAAGTCCGCCCTCGCCTCCCCACCCCCACCCATGCCATTAACTTTAGCGAGTTTAAACCTAAAAGCAGCTGTCCAGTTTCTTTTTTCTTCCCCAACATGCCCCTTGTCCTCTCTGCCAAAATTCGTTCCTCATTGGGTTCGGCTGGGTCACATCTGCAATAATGGTAAAAGCTGGGATCCTCGTTACCGTTTTAAAACAAGCAGGAGGGTGGACCATTCAGGTCACTTTCTTCTTTCAGGTGAAACGTGAGGTATGAGGCAGAACCAGTTGAGCAAGGCAGTGAGATGAATTACCGGCTCTCTGGGTGGATAGCTTTCCCCAAAACCTGGAAGGGAGCGGGTGTGAACCGTCAGTGCACCTGCAGAGACATGGTGCGGTGAAAGGGTCGGGAGCTGTCAGCATGTGTGTGCGTGTGTATGTGAGGGGGTCAGCTTCCTCTGGACACCCCTTCTGAACTTCATGCTGTTTGCTTATGGTCTGGGTGGGCGGCTGAATTTCTTCTCTTGGTGGTTCCATGCTGCGGAGACCGGGGGATCCGAATAAGATGTAAGTGAAGGGACACTAGGACACCTGGGAGCCATTCCCGACATCTCGAAGGAGAGAGAACTTCAGGACTGTCCTGATTGTTCCTTGAAGAGCTCTGTATGTAATGAATCAATGGTGAAAGGATTTTCTGGATTCATATTCTTTTTATGAAGCGCTCAGCATGTGTCATTCATTTTAAAAAATTTTTTAATGTTTATTTATTTTTGAGAGAGAGAGAGACAGAGTACGAGTGGGAGAGGACAGAGAAGGAGACACAGAATCCAAAGCAGGCTCCAGGTTCTGAGCTGTCCGCACAGAGCCCGACACAGGCCTTGAACTCACAAACCACGAGATGGTGACCTGAGCCAAAGTCTGGATGCTTAACCGACTGAGCCACCCAGGTGCCCTGAGTCATTCATTTTTAAAACCTTTATTAATTGATTTTGCCCAGAGTGAAAACTCGAAGAGCAGGTTTTCAGACTGTGCCTGGTGAAGCCTTGAGCATCTGTGATGGTGCCTGGCAGGTGCCCAGGGACAGGTCCAGGGGACCTGGCCTGGCTCTCCCCGTCCTCTTCCACCAGCACTGGCCCACCTTAGCTCCTTTACACGGTGGCAGTTTACTCCAGATTTTGTTTTTGTAAAATTCCATCGCCTTAAACATGTTTGAATGCCATCACTTCAGGGAGTCGGTGTTATTGCCCACAGAAAAATAAATCACTTCTTTTTGAAGAATCATTTTGAATTGTGCACATCTCAGAGATGAAATATGTGACCTCCTTCCTCTTTCTCAGTCACAAGTACGGCCTCGTTTGGAATGCTTGGAATTTTTGTTGTTGTTGCTTTAACAGAACAGGTCTCTGCTTTGGAAAAGGCTTTTATCAAAATATTTTTACAGATAAAATATACTTTAAAAAGTTGTGTACATGTATATATAGTAAACCGCTTAATTGAGGTATGATTGATGGCCAAAAGCTGTATATATTTAATGTATACAACTTGATGAATTAGGAGATAAATATGTACCTCAGGAACAGCATAATGCCTGTACTTAACAATGCTACATTGTATGCTTAAAATTTTGCTAAGCAGGTAGACCTTTTTTTTTTTTTAAGTTTATTTATTTATTTTGAGAGAGACAGAGACAGTGCAGCAGGGGAGGGGTAGAGAGAGGGAGAGAGAAAGAGGGTCCCAAGCAGGCTCTGTGCTGTCAGCACTGAGTCTGATGCAGGGCTTGAACTCACAATCTGCAAGGTGAAGACCTGAGCCAAAACCAAGAGTCGGGCGCTTAAGCGACTGAGCCACCCAGGCGCCCCACTAAGAGGGGAGATCTTCTGTTAAGTGCTCTTACCACACATACACACACACATACACACACACACACACACACACACACACACACACACAAATAACGACAAATAAAGTGGACAGGAAGAAACTTGGAGGTAATAGATATTTTTATATTTTTATAACTTTGGTTTGTAACTCACAAAGTAAGGAGTGCAAACTTATGGATATGGCAGGTGGTAAGACCATGTTTCACTATTAACTTTTTTAAAATATTTATTTTTGAGAGAGAGTGCAAGTGGGGGAGGGGCGGGGGGGCAGAGGATCTGAAGCGGGCTCTGCGCTGACAGCAGAGAGTGTGACACAAGGCTCGAACTCATGAGCGCCAAGATCATGACCTGAGCCGAATTTGGACGCTCAACCAACTGAGCCACCCAGACGCCCTCAAAAGACCATTTCTAAGAGATAATCTAAGGAGTATGCAATTATGTCTTCATTTTGTGAGTGTCCTATGTCTCTTTCTAAAAAATGCTATAGGGGCACCTGGCTGGCTCAGGCAGTAGAGCATGAGACTCTTGGCCTTGGGGTTGTGAGTTCAAGCCCACATTGGCACATTGCGGGTAGAGATAAAATTTTTTTTTAATTTTAAAAATTAAAAAAAAATAATGTGGTTTGAGACTATAAGAAATAATTGACTTTGCTGAAGAATTCCTACATCTCCTGCTGTGTTGGAACAGCAGGACTAACCTGTTCCTAACAGCTTCCTCCAAATGGGCTCTTCCTGTATTTGACATTTGTGGCATGAGGAGGTTCTGGTCTGTGTCAGTCCCCTCTTCCCTCCAGAAGCATTTACTGGCTACATTTCTTCTTCTTTGCTGTGGCCTTCTCCACCTCCTCTCACCCTCCTCCTCCTTCCTTTAAAAAAAAACTTTATTAAGTTTTAACATTTTATTTCCAGTGTAATTAACGTACAGTGTTATATTAGTTTCAGGGCTACACTGAAGTCATTCAACAGTTCTATACATTACTCAGTGCTCATCAGGCTAAGTGTACTGGCTGCGTTTCTTCTTGATGTTTGACTAGGGATTTCTCTTTTTGTGGGCAAAGATCATCAGAATGTGGTGTATACACCATGTTGGGAAGATAGAAATGTGAAGACAGCACTTGGATGAAATTGGTGATGTGTGTGTTACTAGGAGAAACAAACAGGTGATGGTTGTCTAAGCATCACCTGGAAAGAGGAGAGAGGTAAAATCACTAATTGACCCTAAAGAGAGATTTTTTTTCTTTAACTTCAAAATCCTGAATTTTATACGTAGGTTGATTTGCTCTTGGATGATAGCTCATTAATAGGTAAATAAGAACACCACATCTTAAGCCGTATACGGCCTTTCCCAAGAAATACTATCATGGAAGCCAATCATTGGTTAGCTTCCTATTTAAATTTATTTTTAATCAAGTCTACTACTGAGGGAGTAGGTAAAAAGCCTTGAATATTTCAGGTTACTAGAGTTTATAATAACTGTTGATTCTTTCTGGTATGACATTAAGAAAGTGCAGTTAGATCTCATAGATCTTTTTTTCCTGTCCATCCAATACAATTTGTTTTTTTCTCCCTTGTCATACTTTTGTACCTGTATGTTGAGACATAAGCCACTGTGGGGCTACATAACAAATGCTAAACATGTCCTTTCTTTTGCTCCAAAATGGGGATGAGAAGAGTCTAGTTCTTGTAGGGGGAGAGCGTATTTACATTTATTTCTGTGGCAGAATTTATTAGGATTGGCCATACGCTCTTGAAATGGTAAGAACTTTAGGATTTTCCTTCTCTTTAATTAGAACATGAAATTTCTTGATGTGCTATAAACTATTGAAGATTACTTTCACAATTATTTACCTCTTCTAAAGATAATCTGAATAAAAACAAGTAGAAGGGTTTCAGTTATAATTTTTATTTTTCAGTGTAGGAAAATCCTATTGTCTTGCCATATTTAGAGACAGATTTTACTCTGCACAGTTTTCGGTGACCTTCGATAGCTGTAGTCATGGGCTGTTTGTCTCTTTATCTCTTTGTCTCGGTTTTCCTCTCTCCCTACCCCTTCTAACTTCTTTCTCTCCCCGTTCCATCCTTCCACATAATATCCAGTCTCTGGTGTAAGGGGCCAGGACTGGGCTTGGTCTCAGAAGATGGAGGTTCGAATTTTGCTCTGCTCTATACAAGCTCTGAGAACCCAGGCAGATTATTTAACTCCTCTTCAGAAGAAGTTATGATTGCTTAGCATGTCTATAAGATGAAGGAAATAATCATCATGGTTGCAAAAGAGTAAATGCAAGGACATATGTGACAGGACACAATTAGCACTGATCCCCCCTTGAAGAAAGTTGATTGGTATGAAACCTATAGAACGTAAAGTGTACCATTTCAGTTGTTGTAAGTGTGTAATTCGGTGGCATGAAGTACACTCACAGTGTTGTGTAACTATCACATTCTCCATTTCCAGAACTTTGCCATCATTCCCAACAGAAACTTTGTACCCATTAAATGGTAACTCTCTATTTCCCCCCTCTCCCAACCCCACCTTTCTACTCTCTGTCTCTCCGAATATGATGGCTCTAAATACCTCCTATTGATGGAATCATACGATGTTTGCCCTTTCATGTCTGGCTTATTTCACTGAACATAATGACTTTAAGGTTCATCCTCCTATTCCCTTTTAAAGGTGAATAATATTCCATTGAATGTTCATATCACATTTTGTTTATTCCTTCATCTCTTGATGGGCATTTAGAGCGTTTCCACTTTTTGACTAATTGTGAATAATGGTGCTGTGAGCATTGGTGTGCCAAGTATCGGTTTCCATCCTGGTTTCAATTCTTTTGGGTGTATGCTGAGAAGCAGAATTGTTGGATCTCATAGTAATTCTTTGTGTAATTTTTTGAGTGGGCATCCTATTTTCAAGTTGTTTTTTTTTAATCTGTTGGATTATAGTATGCGACTCCTAAATGGCGTGTTTATTCCTTGTGGTCTTTTCGTTCCCATAATTTACATTATATGAGTCAGGATGGTGAGGTCACCTTCAATTTCTCCAGGAGCACCTTGCCAAGGTGGCATGCTCTATAGGCCATGGGTCTCAGAAATGAACTTTGATGTATGCCTAGATATCCCGGAAGGTGAAGGTTTGCTCTGTTGGTGCCCAAATGTGTTGGTTAAACAACAGCTGTATTAATGAATGCAATATTTTCTGCTTTGGACCTTCCTGTAGGGGTTGAGGAGACTGAAGAAGGCTGATGGGCTGATGGGCTCAGCTGGTAGGTTCCACTGTCTCACCATGACCACCGAAAATCCGACGCCGGGAGACCTGGTTCCGTCCCCTCTCGTCACTTGCAAACTCTGCCTGTGTGAACGGTCCCTGGACAAGATGACCACACTCCAGGAATGCCACTGCCTCTTCTGCACAGATGTAAGTTCTCCTTGAAGCTTTCATCATGAGCCTGAGAAAATACAATGGGGAGAACTGTCAAAGCACAGGATAGATTTCAGTGGCTTTCTGAGAAGCCAGGGTTTGCTACAACAGCCTTCTGTTTTGGAGAGCAATTCCACGTTTGGGTCTGTTTCCAAATAGTGTCTGGAATGGTAAATCCCGTATTTACTGTTTTTTAGGCAAAGCATAAAGTGTATGTGATCTTTAATTACTGGTTGAATAAGCAGGATCTGTTCTTAAAGTGCTAGGTAAGAAACAAAATAGAAATATTTTTCACACATCTTAGTTAACTCCCATCTGTAAGGAGCTCATCCGGTGTTGGATGATAGACCAGGTGGCCGTTAACTGAATTTTCTTTCATATACTTTCTCATCTCTTACAAAGCACATGATACATAACTCTTTTACTTTGTGCTTATCTCCCCCTTTTTTTTTTTCTGTCTTCACAATATGCTGAATGGTACTTATTCCTCATAATAAAGAGAGTATGTAGGTAGATCTCCAGGAGTGGGCCTTCCTCTTTTAGTGTGACACTTGGTGTCAATGGTCGTGACCTTGATGGCACATTTCCCTGGAGGCTGGTTGATTAAGGTGTGAAGATAGGAAACAGACTGTTGAATTCAAGGTGGCTACTGCAAGTGTGAACCCAGTGGTCCTATTCAGATTTTCATTTATTCAAATATCTTTTGAGCTCCTACCGTGTGCCAGGCACTCTGCTGGATGTTGTCCCATAGGGAAGATGGACTCATTGAAGGAACTGTCCAAGTTTGGCAAAGTCAGGGGTAGCTAGATGTAGTATACCAGCAGACTGTCTCACCTGCTTGGGGATGGGAGGGGGCATCCTGGTGGCAGTGATCTCTGAGCTGAGGCTTTAAACAAGAGTTGCAAATTGACGCTCATGGGTCACGTCTGGGCTCAACACATTTTTTATTTGGATCCCCAATTGGGAAATTTCATGAAAAAATGAAAAAGTGGTAAGATCTAGCGACTCCATCCAGGCCTGTATTTGTAGGCCCCAAAGAGACGATCTTTTCTCTGTTTATATTACCTTCCTGTCTTCTGTATGTATTTGAATCAACTACTCTTAAACAAATTTTTTTTTTAATGTTTATTTATTTTTGAGACAGAGAGAGACAGAGCATGAACAGGGGAGGGGCAGAGAGAGAAGGAGACACAGAATCTGAAGCAGGCTCCAGGCTCTGAGCTGTCAGCACAGAGCCTGACGCAGGGCTCAAACTCATGCACCATGGGATCATGACCTGAGCCGAAGTCGGAAGCTCATCCGACTGAGCCACACAGGTGCCCCATGAATCAACTACTCTCTTAAACCAAGGATGAATTAAGAGTCACGCGGGATGCAGACTGGCATCTCAGCAAGGCAGAGGCCTGATGTCCAAGTTATAATATTTACCTTTTATCTGTGCTTTGGTAGGGCCTCGTCTGGGCAGACTGTTATTATTTATTAGACAAAAAGTGTAATAATCACCAGACAAATCTAGGTTTCATGCCCTGACTAGAGAAGGAAATTGAATAGTTCAGGTATAGTGACCAGTGCTTAAATCAAGGGAAGCAAGGACAGAGGAATCATTAAGGATGTAGAGTCATTTATAAAGAGGTGTATTTACTAAGCATACTTTTTAAAAAAATAGATTAACAATTTAAGGTGAAATAAATTTTGCTCTTTCTTGTTAATTTCATCAAAATGTCATGTTCTCAAGCTCATTTATATTGATTAAAAAACTTTTTTTGATTGAGGATTAGGGTAGGGAGAAGCCTTGGAATGATTTTTGGGTAAAAAGGAAAGTGACTAGGGATGGCCGGGTGGCTCAGTTGGTTGAGCGTCTGACTCTTGATTTTGGCTCAGGTCATTATCCCAGGGTGGTGGGATCCAGCCCCATGTCAGGCTCTGTGCTGAGCCTGGAGCCTGCTTAGGATTCTCCCTCTCCCCCCTCTCCCCTATAGAAAATGAAAAAATAAAATAAAAAAGGAAAGTGACTATAATCCTTTCCTTAAGTTTTGAACTCTGGGATCCAAAGATGACGAGTGTCCCAGGATCTGTGCCAGCCACTGGGATTTATCAGTTTGAGAAACAAAGCCAGCAGAGGTCCTCGCTTTTAGGGGCTTATATTCTATCAAAGGCAGTTGCATAATAAACAATAAACATAATAACTGGGTGAGTTACAGAGGATTGGGCAACAGGGCTTAGAGAAAAGGCAGAGCAGGGCCAGGAGGGTGGAGTGCAGGTGGGGGCTGTTGCAGGTGTAGCAGGCTGTGAAGAGGACGCCTCGCTCAGTGACGTCTGTGCTTGGTCCTTCCTCATGTTATCAGTGTGTGTTGCTTAAGGAAGTGACCTTGTTGTTGAGGGGCGGCTTCGGTTTCCTTTGGTCTTGCTTTGCTGCTGAATGCTGTGCTTCATTCTTTTTGACCTTCTCACATAATTTTTGGACCCTTGCTGATCTTTGAAACAAAGGAGTCAGAAGCAGCGTTTGGTTAAAGGCAGGAGGGAAATTTTTGTCTGGGGGTTACAGATGTTTGAAAAGCAGGATACGGAGTTCAGGTTTTGCCATGAGACCTAATAGTTCAGGATTCAAGTTTGTGCTTGTCAGCGCTGGGTAGAGGGTCCACAGGCAGAGGTGGTACCTCGTACTGACAAGGAGTGCACGCTGTCACAAGGATTGGTGCACGAGATCTCAGTTCCCAGTTAAAAACAACACAACACAAGGGCTTCTCGGTTCCCCTTTGGCAATTTGAGGGTAGGAATTAGGACAATGAGAGTATTCTGTCATCTATGATCAGACTTCCTCATTGTTGGGGAGTACTCCAAACCAGAAAGTCAAATGGCTTGGTAGTTTTTATATCCCTCCGACGCTGGAACTTTTAAAAAACTATTAAAAAATGTGTCCAATCCTGCACATTTTAATTTGCACTCCAGTATAGATATTCAATGTTAGTAGTAAAGGTGTCAGATGTGTTTTGCGTTTTCAAGGCTGCAGAGAAATATGTGACACATTTGAATCAGCCATATACTACTAATTTCTGACTTTAAATATGATTGCATGACATCTTCTAAGTATTGGCTGGGAAAGACTTCTCGCGCATACCGGGTCTTTGAGATGGTGTTGCTAAGATCCTTCTCCCTCCCTTCCTCATTATGAGAGGGGTCAAATGGAATGGTCCCCCTGCTGGATGCGGTACTATACTGGTATACTTTCGTAATTTAATAAAGCTTTTTATACATTCTGTCCTTAAGAATGTATAAGGACATTCTTGTTTTCCCTAAGAAGTATCCCTGACCACGTTGCTGTGAGCTTAAATTCTTTCTGTTCCCAAGATCCGTGTGCTCTGGGAGAGCAGTGTGGATAGATGTGGGGTGTCTGACCTGACCATTGGATGTGAGCCAGGTCATTCCCTATCTTTAGGGAGATTGGGCCTTCTGATAGGTGCCCCCAACCCACGTGCGTTCTGTGGACCTCTAGTGCTGTGAAACAGAGGTGGTCCTTGACTAAACTGTCCCATGGTCCGATTAGCTCAGAAACTGGTATGTTCTCCATTCCTTTCTCGGAAGGATCATAATGCATTCTAGAGGCTCTGTGAAATCTTGTGGTTAAAAGAAAAGCAAGGGGACCATGTTTAACTTCTCCTGAGGAAGCATTTCCATTTGACCACCCCACCTTTTTAGGGGACTACCCATTAACTTCCCCACAACTCCGGCTCTGGAGAACACTGCTTCAAATTATTCCCTGTAGGTAATTCTTGATTTAAATGACATCCAGAGAAAGGAATGTGATGGACTTTGCTTCAAATAATCCATGAGTGTAGCTCGTTTCTTGTTGAAGGAAACTTAACGTGTTCTATTTCTGATGACAGTTTCTGTTAGACTCTTTGCTCAGCTGTAATATACAGAAGAAAGCGTGGCATAAAGCAAGGAGCAAGGAAGGCTAAGTATATAGGACAGAGATGGGCCTAGCTCTCATTAGCATGGCTGAACTCACAGACCATTACGTGCGTTGTGGAGTCAAGAAGTTGATACTGTGGGGTTATGGAGAGAGGTGTTGCAAAATCACTTGCTCTTGTACTTGGAGGTTAAATATCCCAGGGATGTTCATCTACTGATGATATGCAAAAACTCTCTCTTTCTCTCTCCTGTGGATTTAAATAACTCAAACATGAAAATTCAAAATTTCCTTTTCTGGCATTTGCAACATACTCCACCAGATAATGATACCACACTGTTATAATTCAAGTGGAAGAAAAAAAATTCACAAAAGTCCATTATCAAAGGAGGGAAAATTTGTGGGTTTGCTCCCCTGTGAGCAATTTTTGCCTCTCTGATTTATTCTGGAAGCTATTTCTGTCAGCCACGAATTAAAGCATAATGGAGACACAGTTGTTGCTTGTTTTTATAACCTAGATAATTTCACCTGAAAAGAGTCGGTATGTTGGGCATGGCCTATTTACCTTTCAGATTAAAGACAGGATGTGCTGAGCAAAAAGAAAATAACGTCCAGCCGTATTCTTGACTTTTTTCCATTACATTTTGTTGGCTCTAAGTAGTTAGAACTCCTTTTACTATTCATTTCTCTGAGCCAAATGGATTTTCCAATGTTTAAAAAAGTGAGAGGAAATATAAAACTTTTTAGACCAAGCCCTTCTTTTCCTTGGGGCCTGTTGAGTGACCTTTAAGAAAAGCCCACATATGGCCTTGGAGACATTTACAGTTTGGAAAGATTTGCAGTGCGTGCGTGCGCTGGTGCATGTGTGTGTGTGTGCGTGTACCCGTGCACACATGTGCACCCGCACGGGTTGGTAGCTTCCAAATGAAGCAGAGAACCTGCGGGTGTTTGTGCCTGGATTCTAACTGATAACTACATTAGGATTTCAGAAGGAATGACATTTTTCGACTACCACCTCCATTTTCCCTTTCCAGTGCAGCGTGGTGGTTAAGAGTGCAGATTTGGGGGTGTCTGGTGGCTCAGTCAGTTGAGCGTCCGACTTCGGCTCAGGTCGTGATCTCATGGTTTGTGGGTTTGAGCCCTGTGTTGGACTCTGTGCTGACAGCTCAGAGCCTGGAGCCTGCTTTGGATTCAGTGTCTCCAGTTCTCTCTGCCCCTTCCCCCCCCTCCCCCCTCTCTCTTTCAAGAATAAATAAACATTAAAAATTAAAAAAAAAAAATTTAAACATGAGTGCAGATTTGGAGGTAGGAAGACCAGGCTCAGGTTCAGGCTTTCCCATCAACGTGTGTGACTTTAGGCAAAATCTTCGGCTTCTCTGAACCTTCCTTTCCTCTCCTGTGGGGTGGAGGGAGGTAGGGGATGATCATCTCACAGAGCGGTAGGAGGCATTGAGTGAGAACTCCAGTCAAGTGCTGAGTCTCTTTTAAGTTGGGGCTGTTTTAGTCCTTTCTTTCCTAATAAGTTCTACTGTGTGCTGAGCTGTTCTGTTTTTCAATAATGTTTTAGAGAAAGGAAATCCTGTAAAAACTAGACCAGCTTCCCCTTTAGCCTTTTATAAGAAGATGGTTTTATAGGTGATTTCAACCTTACTACTATTCTGAGACACCCACAGACTGGCAATTAGGGTAGAGAGAGAGATTTCTCTGTTGGATTTGTCCAAAGATTGGCTAATGGCTCGGGGCTTCGATTGAAGAGCGAGAAGTAGGACTTCGAGGAAAACCAGCACAACTTTAAAAGTGAATAGATGAGAGTATCTCCCCAAAGAATATGAAAACACTAATTTGAAAGGATATGTGCACCCCATGTTTATTGCAGCATTATGTATAATAGCCAAGCTATGGAAGCAGTTCAAGTGTCCCTCAATAGATGAATGGATAAACGATGTGGTGTATATACATGAGGAATATTATTCAGCTATAAAATAGAATGAAATCTTGCTATTTGCAACAACATGGATGGATCTAGAGAGTATCATGATAAGCAAAATACGTTGGTCAGAGACAGACAAATACCACATGATTTTACATATATGTAGAATTTAAGAAACAACAAATGAACAAACAAAAAGCAAACCAAAAAAAAAAAAAAAAAGACTCTTGACTACAGAGAACAAACTGGTGGTTACCAGAGGGGAGGTGGGTGGGGGATGGGTGAAATACGTGATGCGGGGATTAAGAGCACACGTATCATGATGAGCCCTGAGTTGTGTATGGAAGTGTTCAATCACTGTATTGTGCACCTGAAGCTAATATGGTACTGTCTGTTAACTATACTGGAATTAAAATTAAAATAGTCAAAATAAATAAAACCTTCAAAAAACCCTGTAACAGTGAACAGATATGCACATTTCTGATGGATGTAAGAGATCAGATGGCCCAGTATCTCAGGCTACCATTTATTTAAAAGCTGATTACCCCCAATAGGAATATAGTAATAGAATAACTTGTTGGCTTGATATGTATAGACTAGTATCATTTTAAGTATTTTCTATTGAGAATTCTCTGGAGCTGCAGGAAATAACAAGGCATCATACGCCAGCAATGTCACAAACATTTTTTTTGTCCCCTCCTCTAGTCGTGGCCTGAGGCACTAAAATTCTCCAGTTCTCTGCCTTCCCGTCTTGTAGTACTATTAAATGCACAGAAGTAAATTCTGCCAACTTAAAGCCCTCTCTGATTCCGTTGGTTTCTGCTACTAAAACATTTCAGTTTACAAGGTTAGTCTTCGGCTTTCCCTTCACTTTACTTTGGGGTAAAGTGAAATGATCTGTGCCAGGTTTTCAGTGACTTCATCTGACATCGTTTATTTGTAAATGACTTCAGTATTCTCACTGCTGAAACTTAAAAGGGTTCCGAGGATAATGACTTTGACTTTGTATTAGTCAAGTCACTGATTTGAAATGCAAATTCGATACTCTATTTTCCTACCGTGGAGGGAGCTGCTGCAGGCCAGATAGCATCGGAGAAACAGGAGCAAATTGTAAGAGCGTGAGAAACCGAGTCAGGATGACTCAAGAAGGAGTTGGCTTTCTGGACCCATGATCTCATCCACGCCTAGTGCTCGCCACTCACTTACTCAAGGCAAGTGGTGAGATGTAGCAAGACTGAAGAGCAGCAAAAGGAAACCACGCTCTTTGGGCTGAGCATCTCTGTCGTAGCTCCTTTCTGGATGCCAGGATGGTTTCACATCTGAGACTGGGTCTCAAATCTGGTTGCTTGGGCTCCATTGATTCAACGGACACAAAAATATTTATTGTGCCACGGATCGTTCTGACGGTCAAGATACGGTCGTGAGCAATTGGATCAAGGCCTAGTTGTTTAGATAGCTCAGATTTTAGTGCGGGGCACAGATACTGACAAGCAGGTACTTGTTGGTATGATGATAGATGCTCTGAGTTAAAGCAGGGCAAGGGGATAGCGAGTGGTGCAGGAGAGGGGTTCCTACTATGCATTGGATGGTCGGGGAAATCTCACCAACAAGGTATTATCTAGGCAGAGACATGGAGGGCCTGGGGAATCGGCTGTATACATATTAGGCAGAAGAGAGTTTTGGGCAGAGGGGAGCAGTGTGGCAGTCTGAAACTGGGGTTGTGTTTGGTGTTCAGGTACAGCAAGGAGGTGTGTGTGTGTGTATGTGTGTGTGTATGTATGTGTATGTGTCTGTGTGTCTGTGTCCGTCTGTCTGTCTGTCTGTCTAGCAGGGGGGACTGTAGGAGATGAAGTCGGAGAGGTAGTGGGGTCTGTCTGGAGGACCCTGCAGACTATCGTAATTATGGCCTCAGTCTCATGTGAGAACAGGAGCCTTCGGAGGATTTTAACCCACAAAGTTAATGTGATTTAATCATGTTTTAAATGGATCACTGTGGGGCGCCTGGGTGGTTCAGTCGGTTAAGTGTCTGACTTTGGCTCAGGTCATAATCTCAGGGTTCATGAGTTTGAGCCCCACATTGGGCTTTGTGCTGACAGCTCAGAGCCTGGAGCCTGCTTCGGATTCTGTGTCTCCCCCTCTCTCTGCCCCTCCCATGCTCATGCTCTGTGTCTCTCTGGCTCTCAATAATAAATAAACGTTAAAAAAATTTTTTTTTAATGAATAAACATTAAAAAAATTAAAAAAAAAATAGATTGCTATGTTAATAAGGGTTATCCAGAGAAACAAATCCAATAGGAGATAGATGTACATATCTTCAGTATGAGATTGTGTGTGTGTGTGTGTGTGTGTAGAGAGAGAGATTTATTATAAGAAATTTGTGCAATTATGGAGGTGAAGTCTCATGATTTGCTGCCTACAAGCTGGAGACTAGCTGCAGGAGACCTGATGGTATAGTTCAAGTCTGAGTCTGAAGGCGTGAGAATGAGGAGAACCCCTGGTGTAAGTTCCTTCCTGAGGGCAGAAGATCAGTGTCTTAGCTCATGTGGTCAGGCAGAGGGAATGAATTCTCCCTTCCTCTGCCTTGTGGTTCTGTTCAGGCCCTCAGCTTATTGGACGAGACCCACTCACATCAGGAGGCAGTCTGCTTTCCTCGGTCTACCGATTCAAAAACCAATCTCCTCTGGAAACACCCTGATAGATGCACCTAGAAGTAATGTTGCCCAAATATTTGGGCACCCCTTGGCCTGGTCAAGTTGACACATAAGATTAACCATCACAGTCACCCTGGCTACTGCATAGAGAATTAACTACAGGAGCAAGGATGAAAGCAGAGAAACTAATTACAAGACAAATATAATAATCCAGACCAGAGGTAATAGGGCCTTGGACCAGCAGGTGGTAGCCACTCATGTCTTTGGGTAGTCTAAGGCTCCATTTTCTTTTATATAACATAGGGATAATAATAAATCACCTAAAGTTATAGAGGAGATTGCAGTAGATAATCTGGGTAAAGCATTTAGACCAGTGCCCATAATGTAGCTAGCGTGTATGTAGCTCTCTACATAGTCTGATCATCAAAATTTTAGTCTGATCATCAAGATTTTGCTTGAAAACCTCCAGGATAACACTGACTATTCAATTATGGAATTTTAAACCCTAAGCTGTTTTTTCTTCTACATCCATTTGAAGCCTATTTCTTTAAAAAAAAATTTTTTTTTAATGTTTATTCATTCCTGAGAGAGACAGAGACAGAGTGTGAGCTGGGTGGGACAGAGAGAGAGGGAGACACAGAATCCAAAGCAGGCTCCAGGCTCCAAGCTGCCGGCACAGAGCCCGACATGGGGCTCGAACCCATGAACCGTGAGATCGTGGCCTGAGCTGAAGTCGGACGCTTAACTGACTGAGCCACCCTGGCACCCCGAAGCCTATTTCTATATAAATTCTACCTATTAGTGCTGGTTCTGTTGAAATCTAATTTGCATTCTACTCACCAGCTCTGTAATGTTCGAATGAGGCTTATCTTACTGTTTAGGATAAGATTACTCATTAAAAAGTCCCACAGTGCTCCATCCGTTGTGGGAATATTAATAAATAGTACTTCATTCCCCTCCCTCCACCCCTTTTTGTTGACACAGGCTTTGGAACAAGATTCATTTGCACAACATTCTTGCCTTTGATCATAGGTTGAACAAGTACTTCAGGCTTTTCTATATTCTCTTAGGAAAGCATATGGTATCAGGATAGGGGGGCGGTACTAGGATCTGGAACAAGATTTGATTTCTTTTTCACAAAGAAGGTTATAAAAAGATGGTATGTTGGCAGTCTGTGTTGGTATGTTATGGAGACTCTCTCTCTCTCTCTCTTTTTTTTTTTCCCAAAGCATACCTTGCCAAAGTTTAATTTTTCAAACCACATATTGGAATGCAATAGGCTGGCCAAACATGCAAATCACCACCAGAGAGAGCAGGCAAAGTGGGAGCACAATGATAGAAGTTACCCTTACATCCACTGAGTCACCCAAGTTTATCTGTTTGTTCTTTTGTTGTTACACCTTTATTCCGATTTCCCCCAAGTCTGTTCCCATCTTGATCTGATGCTATTCTTCCATTTGACACTGGCACGTACCAGCCACGGTGCTGTGGGCATAGACACATGGGTGCTGTGTGCATCCCCCATGATTAGTCTGGCTTGCATGGGGGAGTACGGTGTGCTATGGGAGCATCAGGGAAGCCACTGGAACTAGACCTGGGGAGGTGAGGGAGGGTTTCCTGTATGGCCGAGACCAAGAGAGGACTAAGGGGTTGCTTGATGGCAGGATTGGTGGGGCTGGGATAGGAAGAGTACCATAGGGAGGAGACGCAGCCATGTATGAAGGCACAGAGCCAAGAAAGTGGGGCATACTGAGGCACTGAACTGACAGAAAGCCCTGGAAAGTACTGTGGGAGGCATGGGGGTGCTTGGGCATGAGGTTGGAGAGGCGAGCAGAGACTGGATGGGGAGGGTCTTGTATACCTTGTTACAGAGCATTATGGAGCCACAAAAGGCTTTGTCTGGGAAGTGGGGTAGGGAAGGTGGCTCTGGAACAGAGTGGATAATGGTCTGAAAGGGAGCAAACGGGTAGGGTGAAGGAAAAAGGCTGGTGAGAGCTCAGAGGACACCCCCCTCATCCACACATGCTGCATTGACTATGGTAGACTGCCGTTTTGAGGTCTGGAGTATGAAAGTTATTTTCGTGTCCCAGTTTCTCCTTCCTATGCATTTGGATACTAATGTCAGATTTCTTAAAATGTTGCTGTCAAAATGCCACTCCTGTTATTCCTTCATGTGCTCCTGTTTGAATCATCTTCCTTGGGGCTGTCGCAAGTTCTGTCGCACAACATCCATTCAGACCACCTTCTGCTGTGCCTCTCACATGAGGTATTGCATACCTTCATGTCTTTTCTTTCCAGAATCTTCGTCCCTTCTTCCTTTAATTCCCAATGCAGTCTCGTTGCCTGGTCAGGGCAGTTACAAGTCAACAAACACTTATTATGATGAGAATACTAAATTGGGGGCATTTATTGGTGAAAAACTCAAACATGGTTCTTACCCGGGTGGCATTGGCTACCCTAGTGTAAAACGAGCATCTCTTTCCTGAGGGCATTCACTATTAAAATCGAATTGAATAGATTTCATACAAATCTCCGCATTGCCTTACTTTCCAGCCATCTGACCGAGATCCATTTTATCCCTCCATCCAGATTCAAAGTCCACTGAGGACAGAAGCCCAAGAAGAAAGGCATCACCAATGATCAGTGTTGTCATAGTAAAGTAGCATGCACTCACCCACCTTATCTTTTCAAAGAAAATTTTTTTTCATGTTCATTTTTTGAGAAGAGAGAAGGAGTATGAGTGGGGGAGGGGAAGACACAGAATCCGAAGCAGGCTCCAGGCTCCGAGCTGTCAGCACAGAGCCCAATGTGGGGCTCGAACCCATGAGCCATGAGATCATGACCTGAGCTGAAGTCAGACACTCAACCGACTGAGCCACCCAGGTTCCCCTTACCCATCTCATTCAGTGCGAGGCATTTCATCCATAAAATGATGACCCAAATCAGTCATTAAAAAATATCCCTACTTTAAAGATCATGAAGTAGATATACAGTAATCCCTTGTTTACTAGTGTAACAAATTTTGGGGTTTGTGCGTTCACATTTTGAAGTCGACTCAACCCTCCCTCCCAAGCAAATCATTTACCCGATTGCCAGTCCCTAAAGTACTCAGGGCAGGGACATTGACCTTGCCGGAAACAGAGAGCTACTCCGTTAATGTGACGACTTCTGCAAAGTTTGCAGTAATTTCAGGGTGGGATGTATAGGGTTTTAGTTCCTCTGTTTATGTCTTTGTAGAAATAGGAAGTCAACAGGCAAATGAAGGCCCCAAGGGACGAGTCAGAAGGAGAGGGCACATGGCTGATTTCTCACTTCTCTTCCACTGTGCATCCAGAAGGGCTTTTTGTCCCAGACTTTGACTTCAACTAAAACGCCAAGGTTTTGGTGACCAATCCCTTGTACGCTGATGGGGTAGAGAATGTAATTAGAAATACAGTGAAACCTCAGTTTCTGTTTTTCTTCCTTCTCACCCCATTTTTCCATACCCTCTCTCTCTCTTTTTTTTTTTTTTTTTAAGTTTATTCTAAGAGAGCGCACGCGTGCGAGCAGGGGAGGGACAGAGAGGGGGACAGAATCCCAAGCAGGCTCTATGCTCTCAGCACAGCACCCCACACGGGGCTGGATCTCACAGTCCCTGAGATCAAAATCAAGAGTTGGACGCTTAACCCACTGCGCCACCCAGGCGCCCCCTATTGTGGACATGCCTCTATGTAACGACATATAGACCCACCTTCATTTTTAAGTGTTATATAGTGTCCTGTGGGATGACTGTGTCAAAATTTATTTAATGAGGCCCTTCCTAATGGCCAGTGTTTGCTGTTATAAATAAAAATGTTTGTACTTGTATAAATGTCAAGCTGTACCTATTAAGGAAAAATTCCTAGGAGTGGAATTACCTAATAAAAAGGCATGTGTATTCTAAACTAATATGTATTGCCACATTGCCTTCCCAAACTGTTGTGTCAACAGCCCCCACCAGATAGGTAGGAAAGCCCCCTTCTTTGACGCTCTGGGTATTTTCAAATTTTTTACCTTCCCTAATCTGAGATGTGCAAAGAACACATCTCACTGTTGAATCAGGGCTTCCTCTTTTAAGGAGGAAGCAAATTGTGGCAAAAGAATCCTATCTCGTGAATCCATCTTTAAAAAAATACACGGTATATCTAGTGCCAGTACAGTTTCAGCTGATTTTAAACCATGGTACTCACAGTATTGTTAAGTTAGAAAAATGGGTCCTATCAAGAGGAGTATGTTCTATGTTGGAGACATGAATGAATGAGAAAGCATTATGCTTATAACGTTGGTCCTCACGTTGGTGGGAGATGCATTATACCACAGAAGCGTTTACCTGCACTGATAAGATGTTGCCATGTAGGAAAAAAGAACTTATAAAAATTTAGACAAGTTGAACCCAAAGAGGTTGTAAGCTAACTAGAAAAGTTAGTTAACGTTAAACCTCCATTTTCTGGGTATTTAAGTGTATCAGCAAGGATTGGTTATGCGACGTTTTTCAGATATGCCTGGCACCTCTTGAAATCAGGCTAGACCCAGTCGGTGCCTCATTTCCATGGAGATAAATGGCTCTGTGTTCGCCAAAAACCTCAATGGTTTTGAATCATTTCCCATCCCCAGTAGGGCGATCCTTTTGGTTTGACTCTTTTGGTAAGTGTTGGTGAGTTATTAGCCACTGGAATGTAGGGTTTTTATTCAGTCTCTTTGATCCTCAGTTTATTCATCTATTAAAAAAAAAATCAAGGAGGGGCACTTGGGTGGGTTAGTCGGTTAAGCATCCGACTTCAGCTCAGGTCACAATCTCACAGTTTGTGGGCTTGAGCCCCGCGTCGGGCTCTGTGCTGACAGCTCAGAGCCTGGAGCCTGCTTCTAATTCCGTGTCTCCCTCTCCCTCTGTCCCTCCCCTGCTTATGCTCTCTCTCTGTCTCTCAATCTCAATAGTTGATTAATAGTAAATCAACATTAATTTAAAAAAAATCGAGGAAAGACAAGGCATTTAAGTACCTGCCATGTAATAGGTATGAGACTATTTTTTTTCCCTCATTTACTCTTACTCTCCAATTTACACATTAAGCATCACAGGATTGAGCCCCACATCAGGCCCCTCAATGACAGTGGAGCCTGCTTGGGATTCTCTCTCTCTCTCCCCCTCTCTCTCCCCCTCTCTCTCCCCCTCTCTCTCCCCCTCTCTCTCCCCCTCTCTCTCCCCCTCTCTCTCACTCTCTGCCCCTTTCCCCTGCTCACTGTCACACACTCTTTCTAAAATAAATAAAATGAAGAAAAAATAAAATATATAAATCCAACCCTCTCTATTTACTAGTCATTTGTGTGAATGGGGAAATACTAGTCCCAGAGTTGCTGTGAAGAGTAAATGAGATAATTTTAAGACACCTATCACAGCTACCACTGGAGTTTGACAGATACTGTCATCCCCATCAAATTTGTTTCTGTAGTCGTAGGCCATTGGTTCCCAAAGGGTAGTCCTCAAAGCAGCAGCTGTGAACTTGTTAGAATTGCAAATTCTTGGGGTGCCTGGGTGGCTCAGTCAGTTAAACATCTGACTTCGGCTCAGGTCATGATCTCACAGTTCTTGAGTTTGAGTCCTGCATCAGGCTCTGTGGTGATAGCTCAGAGCCTGGAGCCTGCTTCGGATTCTGTGTGTCTGTCTGTCTGTCTGTCTCTCTGTAGCTGACCCCCATCCTCAGCCTACTAAAACAGAAACTCTGGGGGGTGGAGCCCAGTTGTCTGTGTTTCTGTCCATCCTCTAGGGGTTCTGATGCCCTGGCCTGGGGGTCTGTGCAGAGCTCTCTTATGGTGAAGCACAAATGAATTGCTCACCATCATGTACTGTCAAATACATTTGCTCTCTCTGTCTCATTTGTGACCACTGACACATTTCTGAAACAACTGGTCATATGGGTTTGACTTATGATGTTTGCCTAATCTTCTAATTTGCTAGAATATGGTGCTAACTCAGGATATTTGGAAAGTGGCTGTTGAAGGATCGTAACTGGGTTAGATTTTTAACAAGACAGTCAAGGGCAGTCTTGGCTGTGCAAGCCTGTGGATTTACTAAGTGAAAGAAAAGGAAGACTGGTTCCAATTACGGCAATTAATGTGAAGAAAAGTAAGCACCACGTACAAAATCCCCAGATTTCTAGAAACTTGCTTTTCAGGAATGTCAAACATTCACGTTTTTGCAGAATAAAGTCTTGGGGAAAAATTATGAGATGAGGAAATGGTTGCAACCTGGTACCACTTCAGTTATAAGTAGAAAGATATTCTGATTATGTGATGCAGTGGTTGAATTACATCATCTGAATTAATTTTGAATATTACAAGATTGCTCATATTCAACCTAGTCACTGTTAATCCAAGCTTTTCTACTTGTTCAGAGTTCACTTTTTTAATTTTATTTTAGAGAAGGGCGGCGGGGGGGGGGGGGGGGGAGAGACAGAGACAGAGAGACAGACAGACAGAGAGAGAATCTTCAGGATCCATGCTCAGCACGGAGCCTGATGTGGGGCTCTATCCCACAATCTTGGGATCATGACCTGAGCTGAAATCAAGAGTCGTACATTCAACCGACTGAGCTACCCAGGCACCCCTGGAGTTCACATTTCTTAAATCTAATAAATTCTCTTTTGTAAATGTAGCCAAGGAAGTTGGCTTAAGGTTTATGTCTCTTCTAAACTGATAGTACATTGTTTCTCACTAGTACTCTATGCAGAGAAACGATATCCTCTTAAAAAAAACTGAGCATCACTGTTATCAAACCTCTGGTCATTGATGTGAACTCTTTTGCATGCTGGCTTTGTAGCTTATACCCTGTAGAAAAAAAATGTAGCTCATAATGAGTTAGCTTCCTTATCTCATTTATACAAATGTAAATATTTTTGAAAACTTTCAAAAATTTAGATAATATTTCTGCCATTGATTTTAATTAAGATTGCATTTCATTCTAATTTATTCAAACTCTGGTTTAAATAGTAATACAGATACTGGGGTTTTATATAAACTGTAACACAGATGATTCTAACTTTAAGGAACATTAAAATATGTTCACCAAAATTAAAATTTGGTGAACGGTGTAATTTGTTTTCTTTTTAACGTAAAAATTCGTACAACAGGGGCGCCTGGGTGGCCCAGTTGGTTAAGTGTCTGACTCCTGATTTTGGCACAGGTCACGATCTCACAGTTCATGAGATTGAGCCCCTTGTTGGACTCTGTGCTGACATTGGGGAACCTGCTTGGGATTCTCTGTCTCCCTCTCTGTCTGCTCCTTTGTCCTCTCTCTCTCAAGAATAAATAAACTTAAAAAAAATTGGTACAACAGTTTGTTATGGAACTTTTCAAACGTACAACAAAGGTGTACAGAATTTTAACAATATCCATATTCCCACCATATCTTAGATTCTAACATTAAATTTTTACTCTACTTGCTTTATCCTTCATCTGTCCACCCACCCATCGTATGGATAAATGGATATGGATGCTCGTTTGTTAATTCTCTAGTAAAATGTGAGGACCACATTCTTTACTAGGCTTACTTGGATTGGTTGAATGGTTATATTTTATGCAGATATTGGTTGATGCAGATTGGTTGAATGGTTATATTTTATGCAGATAACTTGCATAGCCCTATATCATGGCTCAAGGTTTTTTTGACCCTTCTTTATTAATTTGGTGTTTGCTTCTTTCTGTATTGCTAAAGGCCTTACGTGTGTTCTGGGAGAGTCAGAAAGGCTGCCTGAGAGTTCAAGTAGGGACTCTTTAGGTACACAGGAGGAAGGGAGGAAGACAGCGATAAATGAGTTCAGTGGAATCTCCCGATGTTTCATCTCGGCTGTGTTTATTCTCACTGCCTTTCTTAGGCCTGTTGGCTGGGACCTCGGGGCCAGCTGAGGGCTGGCAGTTCTGAGGGCTAATGTTTCTTTGGAGGAAATGGAAGGATGTAAACTTGGCCAGGCTTCTTGCTTGCTTTCTCCTGGAACCATTGGTTGCTTTTCTGGGTATACGGGTATAAGGTTTGAGAGCACCTGGCACAGACAGATTTCTTTGGAACTAGTATGAAAACTGGGGCTCCCTCCGTTAAGAAAGGTAACCCTGGGCAGAGAGAAGGGAAAGCCTCTGAGAGGTCAGTCGGAGAGTTATTGGATTACTTGTGCTGAAAACAGATCTTTACGAGGCTAATGGCTGCTCCCTGCTCTGATCAAAAGGTGCTTACAGTCTAGCAGATTGGATTCCCTTCATTGTGCAGCCTGGATCGGTCTGCAGCATTTCCAGTGCATTTCTCTTCAGGGCTATTTCCATCACTGAGTTTCTTAATTTAGGTGTTTCATGGTCACCTGATGTAAAGATAGAAGTGTTTGATCACTCTTGCTTGGTGGGAACTGGAGGTACTTTTTATTGGGGACCAGACTTAATCTCCCATATTGAATGACTGTTCTCAAACTTACAAGGTGGATCTCAGTACCCTTTTCCAAAAACAGGAACAGCACTATTTTGGGTTTAGTATTTAAAGGATCTCAATTAGAGCTTTAACTTTTGCACATGTAACTTCCTTCTTAGGCTTCCTTTACTGTTTCTTCTGGAACTAGCTGAATGCAGGTATTCCCTATGGACATGTTGGTTAAAAAGGATTCTTTTGGTGGGTGATGGGTATTGAGGAGGGCACCTGTTGGGATGAGCACTGGGTGTTGTATGGAAACCAGTTTGACAATAAATTTCATATTTAAATAAATAAATAAAATAAAAATAAAATAAGGCAAAAAAAAAAGATTCTTTCCTTCCTGTGGAGCTCATATTTCTGAATATTACAAAATAACTTAAAGGCAGTGATAATGGACACATCTTCCTTGATTAGACTTGAGAGCATGGATTGAATTGAACTAGAGGTTTTCAGACTTGGTTGCATATTGGAATCACTGAGAGTTTGAAAACACTGATGCCAGTTTAGCAAGACTGCAAGATCAGTACACAAAAATTAGTTGTCTTTCTGTACACTAGCAAAGGATAATGTAATGGCACATTAAGACAATCATTGGCAATAAGTTCAAAAGGAATAAAATACTTAGGAATAAATTTAACAAAAGAGGTACAGAATTCATACTCCGAAGACTACAAAACATCACTGAAAGAAATTCAAGAAGACTAAACAGACAGACACTCAATATTCATGATTAAGAGACTTATTAATACAGGCATACTTGGGAGATATTGCACGTTTGGTTCCAGACCACCACAATACAGCAAATATTGCAATAAAGCAAGTCAAACAAATTCTTTCATTTCTCAGAGCATATAAAAGTGATGTTTACACTATACTGTAGTCTTTTAAGTGAACAGTAGCATTGTATCTAAAAAAAAGCTATGCACATTGCTTAATTTAAAAATACTTTATTGCTGGAGCATCTGATTCTGGATTTCAGCTCAGGTCATGATACCAGGGTCGTGGGATTGAGCCCTGTGGTCGGGCTCCACCCTGAAAGTGTGGAACCTGCTCAAGATTCTCTCTGTCTCTTTCTCTCTCTTTCCCTCTCCCTCTCTCTCCCCTCCCTACCCCTCCTCTCCCCTCCCCCCCCCTTTTCCCCTGCTTGCACTCACACACTCTCTCTGTCTCATAACAAAACAAGCAAAACAGCAACAACAGCAACAAAAATACTTTATGGCAAAAAATGCTAACCATCCTCTGAGCTTTCAGCAAGTCATAATCACTGATCACAGATCCCCATAACAAATATAATACTAATGACAAGGTTTGAAATAGGGCAAGAATTACCCAAATGTGACACAGAGACATCAGGTGGGCAAATGGTGTTGGAAAAATGGCACTGATTGTCTTGCTCAGTACAGGGTTGCCATGAGCCTTCAGTTTGTAAAAAATGTAATATCTGTGAAGCACAATACATGACGTATGCCTGTATTGTTAAAATGGCAGCAGAATGGATCTGGAGGTAGGATTCCTATCAAAATCCCAAAGATCTTCTTTGTGGAAACTGATAAGCTTATCCTAAATTTCACATGGGAAATTAAGAGTCCTAGAATAGCCAAAACAATCTTGTAAAAGAATAAAGTTGGAGAACCCTCTTCCCAGATGTCACACTTAACTGTAGCACTATGATAATCACAACCATGTAACACTGCCTTAAGGATAGACAGGTTGATCCATGGAATAGAATTGACAGTTCCAGAAATAAATTCTCATGTTCATTGTCAATTGATTTCCATCGAAGGTGCCAAGGCAATTCAAAGCAGGAAAGAATAGTTTTTCAATAAATGGTGCTGGGATAACTGGATGTCCATTGGCAAAAGAATCAAGTTGGACTGTTTCTTCACACCTTGGACAAACATTAACTCAGATAGATATGAACAAAAGAAAAAAAATTGGACTTCATCAAAGTTAAAAACCCTTATGATGGACATCCTCAAGAACATGAAAAGATAAGCCACAACTTGGGAGAAAATATTTGCAAACCATATCTGATACGGGACACCTGCAGAGTATACAAAGAATTCTTATAGCTCAATAATAAAAACACAAATCGCCCAATTAAAAAAGGGCAAAGGATCTGAATAGACATTTATCCAAACAAGTCTGGATCAAAGAAGTCTCCCAACTTTGGGTGCCAGTCACAAGCCCTGGTTGTTAACTGCACTTTTGATTGACTAGACGTGAATCCAAGGTTCCCATGACGACCTCCTTGGCTTCAATGGATTTGCCAGAGGAACTCGGAGAAGCATTTTACTTACTAGATTACTGGCTTATGATAAAAGGGCAGAACTCAGGGACACCCAGAAGGAAGACACACACAGGGCAAGGTGTGGGGGAAGAGCATGAAGCTTCCATGGCCCCTGAAGTGCATCACTCTTACCAAATCTCTGTGTGTTCACCAACCAGTAAGCTCTCTGAAACCAGCCTTTTGGGTTTTCATGGAGGCTTCATTACATAGGTGTGACTGATTGAATCAATCACCAATGGCCAATGATGTAACCTCCAATCTCTCTCCCCTTCCTGGAGCTCGATGGGTAGGACTAAAAGCTCCGGGCCTCTACTCATGGGGTTGGTGCCATTAGCAACCAGCCCGCAGGTGACCCAGGGGCATCCCAGAATCACTTCATTAACAAAAAGACACCTTTATCTCTCTCGCTACTCTGGAGATTCCAAGGGTTTTAGCAGCTCTGTGCTGGAAATGGGAAGGATGTATTTGTGTTTCTTATTAGAAATCACAGTATCACAGCTGCCCTTCCCATCAGTGTGCACTAGTTTCCAGTGTTTCTTATCTATCAAAACATACCTGTCTTCTATCCTTTCAAAGCTCTGCCCTCTGCTAGGAAACTACTGCCTTATCTGACTAGCCTGTGTTAAAATCCTCCTGCACTAATTATTTGTGAATGGTGACCGGATCATTCTCGAGACAAGGTTTTCATGAAAGAAATGTAAAGGTTGAAATTTCTTGTAACGTTGGCAAAGTGAACTGTCAATTCTGAGTGGAGAGAGTGAGATTTTCGTAGCTGCGTAATTATATACACCTAATTTTTAAGTCCTAATCATAATGAGTGCTACAAAGGAGACCTAGAGTGTCTTCAGTCTTGGAAGGTTGTAAACAGGTGACAGAATGGATCAGATTTAGATTTTTTTAAGTTTGTTTATTTTGAGAGAGAGAGAGAATCTGAAGCAGGCTCCACACCAAGTGTAGCCCCGACTTGGGACTCGATCTCATGAACTGTGAGATCGTGACCTGAGCCGAAATCAAGAGTCGGATGCTTAACCGACTGAGCCACCAGAGCACCCTTCAGATTTAGATTTTATAAAGGTTCCTTTTGCCATCAGTGTGGAGAATTAACGAGAGGCAAAAACAGATATGCGAAAACTAATAGACGAACGAAGGCCGAAGCCCAGGTAAGGGGTAATGGAAAGTGGCCTAGGGGCAGGGCAGAAGAGCTTGAGAGATTTGAACAGTCCTAATCAGTACTTCAGAAAAGGGATGGGTAGGACTTCGCAGTGTGTTAAGTTGTGCAATCATGTGTTCTGTAAGTACCTTCTACGTGTGTTTTCTTTTTGGATCCATCAGAGAATAAGACAGTGTCCCTGTACTTGGAGCTGAATTTCTAGGAAGCCAACAAGATGATACACAGGTAATGGTAAGTGCTGTGAAGAAAAATCAAGCAGGGTGAGAAGGCCTGATGGGAAGGAAAGGTGGGCCTTTTTAGCCAGTGAGGCCTATCTGAGGAGGCACCACTGAGCAGAGTCCTGAAGGACGCAAGACCGAGCCATCTGGGGGGAAGGGCATCCCAGGGAGAAGACATCAAGAGCAGGTCGGACATGTAGCGAGCAGATTCCTATTCCCAGAGTAAAGGAATGTGGTAGAAATGAACTCAGAACAGTAGCTGGGAGTTAGAACAGGTAGGACCTTGTGAGCCATGGTAAGGAGTCAGAGAGCCCGTCTACATGAGATGCACACTCATTGGAGGGTTTGGGGCAGGAGAATAAAACATGATTTGTGTTTTAGAAAGGCGTAGAAAGAGCACCTTGGCTTCTGTGTGGAGCAGAGGCCAGCAGGAAAGCTATCGCAGAGGTCTTGGAAAGGGGTGACTGTGCCTTGGAGTGGTGAGAGATGTTTAGATGTAGGACACGTTTTGGTTGTAGCATTTGAGAAAGAGAGGAATCCGGGACGTCTTCGTTTTTGTTCTGGCTGAGTAACTGGGTACTTGGTTCCATTTACTGAGATGGGGAAGACCGGGGATGTGGAGCAGCAGGTCAGGTGGAGAAGGGGGATTCAGAAGCTCTGGTAGCTGTGAGGGTGTGGTTAGACAGCCTGACGAGGACATCTCCTAGGCATTTACTGGATGCAGGGGTAAGAGAAAGAGGTGCCATAGAGGATCCGTACGTTGCTGGGGTGCGGCTGGGTGGAATCACGTGCCATTCACAGAGCGAGAGAATGCAGGGCAAGGACAGGATTTGGGGGACAGAACAATCCTTATCATTACACATGACGCTTCAGGGCCTGAGAATGTTTCTGTGTTCTACCACATTAAGTGGAATGTCGACTATTTCAAAGAAAAAACTGTTTCCTTTTTTTGGGTCATCAGTATTTTCAAAAAGTACTGTTTAAAACATTTCCCTTAGAATTTATTAGCTGTTAGGAATATTGCATATTTAGGCGTCTGTTTAATGCTATTACTTAATGGAATGTAATTTAAAAAAAAAAGTAAATGAGAGTTGATTGCATACACTGCAAAGGAGCAGTGGGCAGGACAGCAAGGGAGAGATGGTCTTCCAGGAGGCAGAGGTGGTGGGGGCTGTGCTTAAGGAGAGAGGTGGGGGGTATGGGAACATCTGGCATTTTCCTTTTTTGGTACCAGTACCCGGTTGCAAGTAGCCCATTGGTCAGCTAGGGCTTCTGGCTGTTTTGAGGGGGTCACTTAAGGAGCCTGTTTGCGTTCAGCTCAGTGGTCACCGTGGGCACTTTTCTCTTACCCAGGTTTCCATTGCTCAAGCCTGTTGCCTAAGGCAGTCTCCGCGTTCCCCCCAGACAGATGGACAATGACAGATCTTTGGCATTTGGATGGAGGTCTCCTCTTCACTAGCTGCTTCGTTCGGGAAGGGGGCGGGGATGTACACACTATCCCTCCCTAAATGTGTCCGTCCACCAAGGGTTCTGTGCAGTTAGAGACCAGAGCATGGTATTAGATTAACGTGCTGATAGGCGAGCTAGGTGAAACTTTGTGGTGCCCGGGTCCGTGGGATACAGCGGGAGGGGACCCTCGTGGTGTGGGCTGGGATCTTTGGTGAATCTTCACTTGTCTGTGGAACTGTGGGATTCACTCAGACGTGTAGGGGTGGATCTTGCCTGTAGATCAAGATGGTGGCCAGATCCACGAGAGGTAAAGGGAACCTTGGGGGCCCGAGTCAGCCATGAGACCACAGCGTGTGTGGATTTGCCCTGGCTGAGCTGCTCTTGCCAGCTGGGAATGGAGCCCTTGCGGGTGGGGGCGGGGGGAGAAAAGGGGTCTTTGACCCTCGCAGGCGGGGACAGGCTGACCTGTTTGCTCTCAGACCTTCAGGCCACACCAGGGAGCTGCCTTGGCCAGAGACCTTCAGTTGTCTGAGGAGGACTAGGGGGAGGCCTAGGAAGGGCTGCAGAGAGAGAAAGGAGAGGGAGGGAAGGATCCCTCTGAAGGGCAAGAGGACCAAACCCTCACCCTTTTGGGCCTGGGCATCAGGGTGGTTCCCCCTGGGGCTTCAGATCCTCACCCAGGAGTAACCTTGGCGGGAGGTGGTCAGTTCTGCAAGGAGTGCTACAGTCCAGCCACCAGAGAAAGTCCCCAGAACCGGGGGAGAGCCCTGACCCTGTCCTGGCAGAGGTTCCCCGGGAGGACCCCCAGATGTGGGGTGACCATCCAATGGAGGCCCGAGTCGCGGGTGGTGAAAGAACTCACCTGAGGCAGGACTAGGAGATAGAAGTTTGTAGAATACACCGTGAGGGAGCGGCAGGCAGGATAGCAGAGGAGGGGCTGTCTGCCTAGAAATGTCGTTTTTGTTTTTTAATGTGACTCCATGGTGGTAGTTTTCTTTTTTCTCTTTCTTTCTGCCTTCATTTACAGTCTAGATGCTTCAGCCAGAGGTCTTGAGGAAGAGAGGGAGGGTTTGAGGTTCAATTTTTAGTGAAAGGTAACGAAAGACATCCAACGAACTGAAGGCACTTGAAAATTCAATAAGAAACAATCACCGGGTCTTGTCCCTCTTTGCCTTTGACTAGAAATGCAGGCTCACAGTGATGGGGAGTCAGGTTCTGTCATCGCAACACTTGGCAGCTTATGGTACATACCTCCGTCTCAGACCAGTGTTTCTCAGAATTAAAAGGGCGTGTAGGGTATATACGTATATATTATACCCTGTAGTCAGTGTATACAGCTGTAACTTCTCTCCTAAAATCATGGTTCACGTGGTATTGTGGCCACAAGAGTCCTTGATGGCAGCTTGAGAAGTTACTGGGTTTACATGTCGTGGTTGCCGTACCCAAGAACATGACATTAACAAATAGAATATCTGTTGCAGGGGTGCCTGGGTGCCTCAGTTAAGCGTCTGACTCTTGATCTTGCCTCAGGTCATGTTCTCACAGTTCATGGGTTCAAGCCCCGCATTAGACTGTGTGCTGACAGTGGGGATCCTGCTTGGGATTCTCTCCCTCCCTCTCTCTGCCCCGCCCCTGCTCACTTGCTCTCTCTCTCAAAATAAATAAACTTAAAAAATTAAAAAAAAATCTGTTGTAAACTCTTGGGAAAGCTTATAGTTCAATTTTACAAGTTTGCAATATACATTGAAATGATTTTTTTTTTTTTTTTTGCCTGTACAGGCTCACATGGTCTATAGTTTGTATTTAACTCTAAGCTTTTTCAGTAGATGCAAATAGTTCTTTTTTAATTTTTTTTAATGTTTAGTTTTGAGAAAGAGCATGAATGGAGGAGGGGCAGAGAGAGGGGGGATACAAAATCCGAAGCAGGCTCCAGGCTCCAGGCTCTGAGCTGTCAGCACAGAGCCCAAAACAGGGCTCGAACCCACAAACTGGGAGATCATGACCTGAGCTAAGGTCGGACGCTTAACCAACTGAGCCACCCAGGTGCCCCTGGATGCAAATAGTTCTGAGGAGAGGCTTGAATAGAGGTATATATGATGTTCTGTTACAAATAGCTGTTCTGTTTATGGAGCTTCTGTACCACAGTGACTTAACTGGTTTTCTGAAGGGAGTGGAGAAAGGGTAATCTCAGAAGGCCAAAGGATTAACATTTCCCCAGAAAGCTTCCGCTAGAAAGTCTAAGATCATGTGGAGGTAGAAATAAAACCAAATACCCTGCAATTTAAGAATTTTCAAAGGGTTCCCGTATACAGTATTACAGGTTTGTGTTTGTGTGTACGAGGGTTTTAAGCCCTGTGAGGTCACCATAACAGGTATTGTTGTTGGTTGTTTTTTCAATTAAGAGAAGCGAGTCTGGGGAGCAGTTTAAGTAACTTTCCTCTTGTCACCTGATGGAGTGGAACCATGGCTAGGGCCCAGATATTCTGACAGGCGTTCACGGCACAGTTCACTCTGTTTTCTCAGATACCTCCCCCCTGAGCCTAGAGACCGTACATTTTCAGAGTCTCTCTGCTCAAATGTCAAGGGGCAGCTGTGGGTATCAGGGTGGTCACACTGGAGTCTGTGTGGCACAGGGATGGCAGAGAGGTCCTTAGGAGCAGAGCCGGTGGACAGGCCTTCGCATCGTTGATTCACTCGTCCCTTGGTGTGGCCCTCCTTTCTGTGAGCCAGCTTTGCTGCTCCTCTCGAGTTTGGCCTGTGCCCTGAAATTCTTCCCCGCATTTCCTTGCTCTGGCTCTCCTGTGTTTCCCCTTCTTCTTGGTACAAGAGACCATGATTAGCGCAGTAACTCCTAGAGCAAATGATCGTTCACCGTTGTCTCCAACAAGAAAGTAAGAGCTAAAATACAGTACCTATATGCAGTCCACTGCCGGAGGAACTCCTTAGAAGGACCCCTGTTCCCAGATGTCTTTATTCTCCAGTTCATACCAAATCGTCTTTTCTTTTCCAATTCATACTGAGCATCTCTCCAGGTCTTTAAACACCATTTGAAAACATTTTTCATGATTCCTCAGTATTCCATTGTATGAATTTAGCATAGTTTATAAAGTGGTGATCATTTATAATTGGGTTCAGAATGGGTTCAGTATTACAGCATCAGTATTCTGACCATAGAATTTATTTAATATTAAGCTTTTTAAAATTTTTTTACTTTGTTTTTTTTTTAATGTTTATTTATTTTTGAGAGAGACAGAGCACGAGTAGGGGAGGGGCAGAGAGAGAGGGAGACACAGAATCTGAAGCAGGCTCCAGGCTCTGAGCTGTCAGCACAGAGGCCAACACGGGGCTCGAACTCATGAACCACGAGGTCATGACCTGAGCCAAAATCAGACGCTTAACTGACTGAGCTACCCAGGTGCCCCTATTAAACTTTTTTTTTTTTTTTAAATGTTTACTCATTTTGAGAGAGAGAGAGAGAGATAGTGCGCCTGTGAGCGGGGGAAGGGAAGACGGAGGCCCTGGGGCGGTGCGTGGAGAGAGAGACTCCCAAGCAGGCTTCGCACTGTCAGCATGGAGCCCAACATGGGGCTCGAACTCACGAACCCTGAGATCATGACCTCAGCTGAAATCAAGAGTCGGATGCCTAGAAGACTGAGCCACCCAGGTGCCCCAGTAGTTAAGCTTTTATAAAAGGTTGGTACAATAGCAATATTTGTAATGAGGCAGGTTGATACATAAGTGTATAAATTTGAAAAATCTGAACTCAGTTTTAAATGATCACCACTTTAGAAGAATCATTAATTCATCGACTAGCTTATGTATTTTTTCGGTGTTATCCTCCAACATGTGTGCTTGACCTTTCGTCATGCACACAGAGCTCACCAATTATGAGCAAAATTGACAAGATCAACTTCCAGATTTCCTAAGAGTTCCGTCTTCTGGAACGGTGGCCCTCAATCTCCTGTGGGTGTGTTGGGCTGGGTTGGGAGGGAGAAGGGGGGACTCGGAGGTTTCCCTAATGCTGCCAGCCCCTCTCCTGCCTTCTCAGTCTGACCCCGTCTTCATCCACTACCCACGATCCAGGTACAACAGGCAGTGAGAAGACTAAATTTGTTCTTGGTATTATCCCTCTTCTTTCTGGATTTCTTTTTTCAATCCAGTTTCTTCTTTCCCCAGGTTCTACTCAAACCTCCTCACCAAAGCATCCACCAAAGCCCATAGTTTTGGGAAGGTCTCATTCTCCCAAATTGTCTTTGACATTATATTTCCCAGGTGTATTTGCTATTATGAGTGTTCCTACGTAAGTCAGTGCCTTAATCTTACAATTGACCCTTGAATCACACAGGGGTTAGGGGCTCCGACACCCCTCCCATGAAGTTGAAGATCTACATATAACTTTTGACTCTCCCAAAACTTGCCTACTGTTGACTAGAAGCCTTCCTGATAAACAGTTGATTAGCACGTTTTGTATATGTATTATATACTGTATTCTTGCAATAAAGTAGGCTACAGAAAATATTAAGAAAATCATAAGACAAAATACATTTGCTGTACTGGACCGTATTTATTAAAAAAAAACCTACATATCAGTGGGCCCATGCAGTTCAAACCTGTGTTGTTCAAGGATCAGCTGTATTTTGATTCTGTCTGGCTCTCTCTGCATGAGAGTCACAGGGTTCTACTTTGGGGCAAAGGACTACTAGGTAAGAACGGAATTAGGAAGTCATAGAAGTTAAAAAAGAGAAAAAGTAAAGAGAAGGCATTTGCCATTAGTGCAAAAGAGTGGTTCTTCTTTGCCAAACCTGTGGGGGATAAAATGTGTGAGCTTACAGGAGTTTGACTTGTGGCCTTGAATAAACTCGATATTGAGGTCATACATAATTAATCGCCTGTCTTGCCTTCTTTCCAAAGTGATGGCTCTTACTGTTCACACTTGGGATAACTGATGTTTCCTGAGTCCAAGAGCCCCAGGACTGCCAAGGAAGGAAGGAAGGAAGAGGCAGCAGCGGTTACATAACCTTGGTGCTACTGTAATGCGATGGGTAATTGTCTTTTTTCTTCTTAACTTCTAGTGCTTGAAGCAGTACCTGCAGCTGGCAATCCGAGAGGGATGCGGATCTCCCATCTCTTGCCCCGACACGGTGTGCCTCGGCCGCGGGATCCTGCAGGAAGCGGAGGTACGGATGAGTGCCGTGCCCTTCCCCCTTTCCTGTTGACATTATTCCGTAGGATCTTGACTCTTTATGTACTTCCCCACCAGGGAGTCTAGACACAAAATACAGAGGCTAACTTTTTAAAGGAGTACTTGATTTCTGCATACCTATGGATCCTTCATATAAGGTGTTAAAGCTGTATCTCAGATCTGTTTATAAATGCAGTCTGAGTGTTGGAGAAGCTCGAGAATGGGCGAAGGTGCTAGAAACCACATTTACCAAATGTGTGCTATGGAGGCTGAGTAACGAGGAGTCTTGTGATCTTTAATACTTTAAAGATAAACAGATGACAGATTTCAACCAGTTATAGACATTAGAAATAGTGCCATCCTACAAAGGTAGACTGAGTCGGACGATTTCCACAGGAGTTTCGTTTGATCTTTGTTGGGCATCAGAAATGTCTTTTTTGAGCAAGTTCTTCCCCCATTTTCTTAAGACTGTGATCTGTCTCTTTGCTTCGTTTCTTCAATCCCTGATCATTAGCTTGCCCTTGAATCTGCTTTTAATCTTCAAGTCCTGCTCACTTTAAATCAGAGGATAACCAGCTCTTGCCCATTTTGGGGAAATTTGTAAGCCTGGGAAAGAGGGCCCAAGAAACAGAGGAAATCAGTTATTCGTTCGGCAAACACTGTGCATCAGGTGCTCTTCTGGAATCATTCGTAGCTGGTATACCATCCAATCCCTTCACCAAACTTAGGAAATGGGAGCCCAGAGGGTTTAAGTAATTTTCCCAAGAGTGCGTATCTAAAAAGTAGAAGAGCTAGAATTCGAATCCAGTTCTTTCTGGCCACCATAACTATTTGGCTTTAAGAGTGGAATGAGGTAGGGGCGCCTGGGTGGCTCAGTCGGTTAAGCATCCGACTTTGGCTCAGGTCATGATCTCATGGTTCATGGGTTCAAGCCCCACGTCGGGCTCTGTGCTGACAGCTCAGAGCCTGGAGCCTGCTTCGGATTCTGTGTGTGTGTGTGTGTCTCTCTCTCTCTGCCCCTCCCATGCTCATGCTCTGTCTCTCCCTGTCTCTTGAAAATAAATAAACATTGAAAAAAAAAAGTGGAATGAGGTAGGTAGATGATATGATAAAGGACTTGGAGACTCAGTGGTATGTATATGTATATGTGGAAATATATACGTATATGTGTGTGGATATGTATGCGTGTGTGGATATGCTTTGTTTACAAATACATATTCTGTTACATACATATCCTTTGATCTGTAAGCTAAACAGTCCAAAAGATGTTAATAGACCCTTTGTAATCATTCTGCATCTGGGTCTCCCATGTTTGGCTTATAGACTATCACTGAGGTGGTGCAAGTAAGCTTGACATGGTTTTTAGGGAAAAATGAAAAGAATACATAATGGTTTAGAAGTGATTCATTTTAGGAAAACCATGAAATAATTGAATTTTTTGATAAAAAAGTAATCTTGAATACATAATCCTGAGGTGAGAAATATTGGTTACTTTTGTTTGAGGAAAGGGTGGAAGGAAATTAAAGTGGAGAAAGATTGAGTTAGCTACCAAGGATACTATTGATTTGTACAACTTGGAAATGGGTTTTAAAATAAGCCTTGGGGGTTCAGGAGCATCGTTCTATGCACAGTCCTTCTAGAAAAGATGCTTCCTCTTTGATTTGCTTCTCTGATACTCTCATCAGTGAGCAGTGTTTCCTAAGCATGCAGTGACCTGTGTCAGGTCAGGATAGAGACACGAGTAAGGCCGGCCCAGCGTTGCCCTCCTGAAGCTTCTGATCTAGCAGAGTGGCAATTAACCTGGTGACAAGTAAGATAGTTCTAGTAAGTCAAATGCCTGACATGAAGCAGGCAGCAAGAGCTGTGTCTCATAGGAAATCCTAGTTAATTTATGTATGCAAAGTCTATTAAAAATAAGTGAAATGAAGAGTTTGATGAAGTTTCAAAGGCATTTGAAATGAGCCACATTCCTGTGTTCTGGACCTTGAGCTCTCCAATCCAATAGCTGCTAGCTCCATGTGGCTGCTTACATTAAAATTAATTAAAATTAAATAAAATTAAAAATTCATTCCTTTGGTTGCACTAGTCATGTTTCAGGTGCTCGGTAGTAACCACACGTGGCTCATGGTGGCCCGATTAGACACCACAGAATACAGCATCTCCACCATTGTGGAAAGTTCGGTGGCATGGCGGGTTCTAGACTTTTAAAAAAATGGATGGTAACCACTAGCCACAGATACTTGGGTTATCAAATGTTAGAGCCCATGTGTTTAGGCAAGTGAGTGAAGACAGTCCATGGTTTGTCTTGCCGTTCTCTAGAACAGAGTTCGACTTTTCTGATTTTCTTAGTATAGAATTTTCTTTTCACACTCCCCTGCAGTTCTCACCCCTGTCTTATTTCTTACCCTTTTCCTGTTGTACATCCTCATTCACACTTCCCTGGTACTCTGTGTACCCAGTTTGACTCTCAAAACGGTTTTAACTTTTAGGCTGTACGGAAACCAAACAAACCCATAGTGTCTCTTAGAAATTACCAAAGGCTATTTGACAAAAAAAAAAAAACAAAAACATCCTCCGAACTAAAAACTATGGTTATTTCTTCAATTCCTTAAAGTCTGTTTCCCATTAGGTGAGCAAGAAGGCACCCAAGGCATTAAAGGACCATTTCTGTACCCACTTGCTGAAGAGCCTGACTAAAGATGGGCACGGATGTGTAGTAATCAAAGTTCCTAACCAACTGGCCACTTGTGTTTTCCCGCAGAGTAAAATATTGTGGGGGTAGTAGTGACGGTCTCTCATTTTGAATTTAGACATGAATAGGGTATTATGTTAGAGATATTTGGTAGCTTTATCAGTTTATATGGGGCCACTTGTTTTTAAAAATTAATTTTTAATTCATTGATTAATTTGGAGAGTGTGAGCAGGGGAGAGACAGAGAGAGAGAGAGAGAGAGAGAGAGAATATCTTAAGCAGGCTCCATGCCCAATGCAGAGCCCAACGTGGGACTCCATCTCAACTGTGGGATCATGACCTGATCCGAAATCGAGAGCTGGATGTTTAACCCAGGCATCCCTGGGACCACTCCTTTCAAAGCAGATACCACATACACGTGAACTTGGGCTGGACCATCTTCCTTTCTGGCTTCCTTTATATCAAGCTTTCTCTTACATAGTTATTATAATAGATAGCTCTTAATCCAGATATGGTCAAGTATATCACAATGGCGTCACCCAACTCATTGCTTGACTGGATTCTGTCTCTATAACTACTTACTGTGCCTTTAAAAAAATGTTTAATCATACAGGTAACGCGGAGACATACTTTGCATGTTAAAAATAATGATGGTTAAGACTCGAGTTCCCTTGGTGCTGCTGCTGTTTATGTTACCATGTGCGTGGTTCTTCATCATCCATTGTCTTCTAAGATGCATGGTAGCGTAACATTTCTTTACCTTCAGGGGACGCCAGCAATTTAGGCTCTTTTGTCCAAATGCTTTCCAGGGTAGATCTCACTCACGTGGTTGCCTGTGCTCCTGGCGTCCGCCTCCTGTTCGCTGTGGGTCCTGCCTGCCTTCCTACCGCTTCCTATGAGCTCAGCTGTGGTTCTGCCCTTGCACTTTTGTTTATCAGGAGTAGCTTCATTAGCGAGACACTTAATGCCCCATCCAAGTACCCTTGGCTTATGGAGGAAACAGTAGAAAAGGCATCTTTGCTTGCACGTCACGCAAGTTGGTGGGAGGCGGTGGCTACAGGTCACCCCGCTGGGGGCCCCGGACGAGTAAAACTTGGCCTTCCTTGCACCATCATGTACTTCCGGCCGTGGACTTACGAGAGGTGGGGCGCAGATTGTTTGCTCATAGCTCTACTTCAGGCAAGTCCTCCCCTGGGAGTTAGTAGCCCTGTTCTAACGGCGATGACTAATGGAGCCCTTCCCTCACAGTGGAAGGGAAATAGCACCCGCCACTTGCTGGGGGAGCCCGAGCCGTGTGTCTGGGGCCTGTAAACTTGGAGTGGTGAGCACATACCTACCATTACATGGCCTGAGTGATGGAGCTTCCTCTCTCTGCCAGCTGGCAGTGGAGGGCCGAGAACAGCTTCTCAACAACCAGCCCTCCCCCTAGCTCCTGGGGCATTGAAATGACCCGCCTGCATTTGGCTGCTAGAGCCCCCACATGCACCAGAGCAAGGATGCACCAAGAATGGGGGCTGCAGAATTTCTACAGGAGGAGCTTTAGGGTGGGGCACCGTGGAGGACCAGGAGAGAGGAACGGGGGGCAGTGGCGTGCTAAGGAATTTGAAGCTACGTTTGCAAAATAAATACGGTTTTTACTCCTGTTGCATGTTTATTGGGGTGGTTTCGGTAAAGGTTGCTGGAATTAGAGCGATCCATGTGTTCCCCACAAAGTCCCCGTCAGCACAGCCCCCACTTGCCATCTCTTCTCACACTCTTCCTTCGTATCATCAGTGCGAGGTGGGGCAGAGAGGGAGGAGGAGGACGCCCAGGCAGGCAGCCAGAGCCCTGTTGCTGCGGTTGAAAGATCTGCACGGGAAGGGACCAAAGTGTGTCTGTCATAACCTTTGGCCGCGATGCATGTTAGCCCGAGAAGAGTCGAAACTTGGGGTGGCGACAGATAAAGAAATCTGTTATGCCGGCGTTAATAGATATTCTTGAGATTCCCAGTTGAATTTTATTTCAGAAGGTATTTAAGGCTTTGCTTTAAAACTGCGTATAAATGGGGGTGCCTGGGTGGCTTAGTCGGTTGAGCATCTGATTTCCGCGCAGGTCGTGATCTTGTGGTTTGTGGGTTCGAGCCCCACATGGGGCTCTGTGCTGACAGGGCGGAGCCTGCTTAGAATTCTCTGTCTCCCTCTCTCTCTCTCTCTCTCTCTCTGCCCCTCCCCGACTTGTACTCTCTCTCTTTCTCAAAAATAAACATTAAAAAAAATTAAAAACCGATTATAAATGGAGAATAACGTTTCTGATTCTGAGCTTTTCCTTTAAAGGCGGCTATAAGAAGAATAAGCAGCAACGGGTTGAATGTGCCATGTGGATGTGCTCATGGGCGTATCCCTTTTACCCACAGAGCAGGCAGGCGGGGGAGAGAGGCAGGGGACGGTGTGGGAAGGTGCACAGAAGCCTCTGTAGACAGGTGAATAAAGAGTAGCAAGGGCAGCCCTCTTGAGGGAATTGTGAGCATAATTCTGGCCCTGGAGTTCTAGCTTCCGCCATCTTTTCCACGTCCCCAGAGGGCCCTGCCTTCTGGTTTCTCAGACAGTTATACCCTCTTGTTTTTTCCAGCAGGTTCCATATCTTGTATGTAGGGAAGGAGATGTGAGCTTGGTTAGTACACTCGATGGATGTGCCATTTTTCCTTTTTGGGTAGAAAGTGCAGTTCTTATTTTCTGGGTCGAGATAAGAAACATTGGTAATTTTTGTGTAAGTGTGGTAAGGCACTTATCCATAAAACTGGGACTGTTTTTTTTTTTTTTGCTGGTATTTTTGCAAGTCATAGCCCCTCAAAAATTGCCAAGGCCTTGACATGCTATAATGATCTCCTCGTGGTCAATTCCATCTTCAAATATACTGGTCCCTTGTATTCTTTGTTGGGTCTCTTTGATTTTTTTTTTTTTTTTTAACGTTTATTTATTTTTGAGACAGAGAGAGACAGAGCATGAATGGGGGAGGGTCAGAGAGAGGGAGACACAGAATCTGAAACAGGCTCCGGGCTCTGAGCTGTCAGCACAGGGGCCCGACGCGGGGCTCGAACTCACGGACCGCGAGATTGTGACCTGAGCCGAAGTCGGCGCTCAACCGACTGAGCCACCCAGGCGCCCCAGGTCTGTGATTTTTTAAAGCAACTGTAGCAGAAATATGATTTGAAAGGCCAAACCCAAGTAAAGACTAGGCTTTTCTTTTTTCTTTTTCTCTTCTCACCTGGCTTTCTAGACCTTGATGAGAGGTACTTACATGAAGCCCACCCCTAGCTTCAATGTTGGAACCATTTCATTTTCCTGACTAAAAGACAATATGTATTTTAATCATATATAGTATTTTATTTGCAAGATATTGAACAATTGTCAGTATTATGGGAATACACCGCTTTCGGCATAAATGTTTCTCTGGCAAACAGGCTCCACCCTCTGCCCCCCTTTTTCTTCTTTGGTTTTTGTAGGGCTAATGTCGGTGTAGGTGGTGATGTCTGCTCAAATATTATAATCATAGTTAATATAGTAAACAAGGGGGTGCCTCACCTTTAATTTCTTCTCAGTTGCGAATGTTAGGTCTATCCAGTTAACCTTCATGTGTAACATTTCTAGCACGCCCCCTCCCCCCCCCCCCCCCCCCCCCCCCCCCGCCGTGTATGTATATCCTGAGAGCCCTGGTTACGCTCGGCTACAGTTGGAGTGGAAAGGAAAAGTGAAGACTTTCAGCAAAGTAGGACCTGAATCCTCAGGTTAATTTTTTACCAGAAAAAAAAGATAGAGATTATGGGCAATTAGTGGCTTTTGTTCTTATTGTTCTGATGTTACTGCTTTTGTTCTGTTAAAATGAAAGTGAACTTATTTTATCTTTGAATTAAATTTTCTTTCTTTTTGGAAAGAATTTCTAGAATGATGAGGATGAGAAAAAGTGGTTTTTCATAGGAGGAGAGAGAAGTTTTTCTTTTTTATTGAACAGGCAGATTAATATAAATTTCAAAGGAGAAATAGCAAAAAAAAATCACTTTAAATCAAGATAAGAATTTTTTAGTAGTTGATCTGAGGCAATCGTCCTGTTGGTAGTTGAGAAGATACTTAGGAACGTTTGTTTCCACGGCTTGAATGTAGGTCTGGTTATTAGTGGATGAGAACCCACTGAATAAAAAAAATATCAGTAGTCCATACTGACCTGAATAAATAAATGAATAATAAATGGGAGAGAAGGGACTGATCTTTCTTTGTTTTTTTTTTAAAATTAATTAATTTTTAAGTTTACATCCAAGTTAGTTAGCATATAGTGCAACAATGGTTTCAGGAATAGATTCCCTAGTGCCCCTTACCCATTCAGCCCATCACCCCCGCCATAACCCCTCCAGCAACCCTCTTTGTTCTCTATATTTAAGAGTCTCTTATGTTTTGTCCCCCTCCCTGTTTTTACATTATTTTTCTTTCCCTTTCCTTGTGTTCATCTGCTTTGTATATTAGATTCCTCATATGAGGGAAGTCATATGATATGTCTGTCTCCAATTTCGCTCAGCATAATACCCTCCGGTTCCAACCACGTAGTTGCAGATGGCAAGATTCCATTCTTTTTGATTGCTGAGTAATACTCCAGTGTGTGTGTGTGTGTGTGTGTGTGTGTGTGCGCGCGCGCCCACATGCGCACGCGTGTATATGTACACACACACACACACACACACACACACCACATCTTCTTTATCCATTCATCTACTGATAGACATTTGGGCTCTTTCCATACTTTGGCTATTGTCGATAGTGCTGCTGTGAACATTGGGGTGCATGTGACCCTCAGAAACAGCACACCTGTATCCCTTGGATAAATACCTACTGGTGGGTCGTTTTTTGAGGAACCTCCGTACTGTTTTCCAGAGTGGCTGCACCAGCTTGCATTCCTACCAACAATGCAAAAGAGATCCTCTTTCTCCGCATCCTTGCCAACATCTGTTGTTGCCTGAGTTGTTAATGTTCGCCATTCTGACAGGTGTGAGGTGGTATCTCATTGTGGTTTTGATTTGTATTTCCCTGATGATGCATGATGTTGAGAATTTTTTCGTGTGTCTGTTGGCCATCTGGATGTCTTCTTTGGGGAAGTAAGGGACAGCTCTTTCTTTCAGTAGAAATTCTAATTTCTGAAATTTCTTTTAGTAGAATTCTAATTAACAAATACAGAATGAAGGGTAGAAATAGAAAATCATCATTAAGCAATTACCACAGTAATAACTATTGTAGGCGAGAATTATCAATAGATACAACAATTAGTGGAGCAAAGGTACAATGAGAAAGAGGATATTTGCAGAATCTCAAAATGTATCCCTGCAAGAACCTTTGCTGATGACAAAGGGTGAAGAAATTGGGTAGACACCACCTTGACCAAGCTAAAAAGTCAACACCGCCAGTAATGAGATGGGTGTCCTCATGTACCTCCTGATGGCTCAACATCACTTCTGTGATATTCTTGCCAAAAATGCACAGCCTCAACCTAATCATGAGAATGCATCAGACAAACCCAAATCAGAGAACACTGTACAACATAACTAGCCTGGACTCTTCCAACATGTCAAACAAACAAAGACAAACTGAGGACTTGCCACACATTGGAGAAGGCTAAGGAGAGGCACAGCAATTAAATGCAATTCAGGATCTTGGACTGAAAAAAAAAAAGGCATAAGTGGGACAGTTTTTGACCTTTGAATAAGACTTGCAGGTTGTTTGTTTTGTGTCAATGTAAGTTTCATTATTTTAATTATTAGCCATGGGACGCCTGGGTGGCTTAGTCGGTTAAAGTGTTCAACTCTTGATCTCTGCTCAGGTCATGATCTCACAGTTCATGAGTTCGAGCCCTGTGTTGGGCTCTGCGCTGCCCGAGTGCAGAGCCTGCTTGGGAATCTCTCTCCCCCTCTGTCGGTGCCCCTGCCTCTCGAGCATGCTTTCTCTCTCTCCCTAAATAAATAAATAAATAAATGCATGCATGCATGCATGCATGCCATGGTTATGTAAGGTGTTAACAGAAGGAAAAGTTGGGAGGATGGGATTTAGGAACTCTACCTAAGTTTTGCAATTCTTCGTGAGTCTAAAATTATTTCCAAAAAGAAAAGTTGAAAAGGAGCATTCTGATATGATTTTGAACAATTTGGAATTTCTTTTTTGGCAGGAAGAGGAGAGTGATATATCAAAAGACACCTCTTCATAATCTCTTCTGTTGGGGTTTCAGTTTTGCAATCAGTTTTAGAGTAATTGTGATTGTTTTGGGTTTTGTTTTGTTTTGTTTTTAAAGCAGTAGCCCTTTAACCTGTGACCTGATAGAGCCTTTAATAATTATCCTCACATATTTACTTCCAGGTAAAAAGCTTGAGCAATGGTGACTTTCTCCAAATGGCAATGGAACCAGGATTTTAATTCTTTGGGCCATCTTTTTTTCTTTTTTTTTTTAACAAGGTCTGGCTTTCTCTGACCTAAAGCCATGGGTATAATAGAAACATTTCAGAAAACTAGTCTAATCTTAATATCCAACAAATTGTAAGATCAAGATGTGGATTTTTGTTCCCCAAGGAGCAGATTAAAAAAAACCTTATGTGTCGGTATTGCCTTCTGAGTAATTTAAGTTCCTTGGGGGGACCTTCTGGGTCTCCTTTCCTCATCTGTATCCCTGGCTTCCAGCCAGTGCTATACTCTTCCTGGATCATGGAGCAGAATATGGAGAAAGTGCACCTCTAAGTGGTGGGGGACTGGGAAGAGAACGGTGTGATGGAACTAACTTTTTTTTTTTTAATCACAAATTTCAATAGAAAAAAATTAGATTTGCCTTACTAAGGCTTAATTCCGTAAAAATCTTTGATCTCTGAAAAATGATAAATAGATTTAAAGTAGAGTAAGTGACCAAAAACAAAAAACCCAAAAACAAATTAGAGACCTCTGACTTCCCCGTTGGCAGTAATGTGTCCCCTGATGACATTTATTTTTCTAATTTAAAATTAAACATCCATCTCTCCTGTTGTTGACTTTTTGCTGCATTAATTTGTGTCACTTTTTCATTAGCATTTCATCTGTGTCTAAAATACTTCATCTCCTGTTTGCTTTGTCTTCCAGAAACTGTATTTGACCTTAGCTGTTACATAAATTGCATGTCATTGAAAAACAAACAAACAAACAAACAAACAATTTTTAAGAGTTGACTTTGAGGGGTTTGAAGAAGTTCTTCATCAGTCCAGAAACTATTTTAGATGGAGGCGAATTGAGTACAGGGCTGTCCCATAGAATGAGATCTTTTTTGGGGGTGGGGGTTGAAAATAGAGACACAGATCCTCACCGAGGTCGTTGGGTCCAGATGACAGCATCTCCAAGTCACCTTGGCCCGAAGTTGAAGTAATATTAGGTTATTTGTCCTCTGCCTACGATGAATCAACAACTAAGGAACTAAATTCAGATTCCTGAATGCCTCTCATGCCTTTGGCTGCTTATGTCTTCTGTCCCCAGTTCAGAGGGGTTTTTTTTGTTTTTCTGTTTTTTGTTTTTGAGACACCTTTGTCTTTTAGGAAAGATGCCCAAGTGGTATGTATTCTAACAGATGAAACAAAAGTGGCTTCCAATGTAGTAAAAGTCTAACACCCATCATATAAAATTAACCATAATTTTTTTTACAGTGATTTCTCAGGAGCTTTATTTAAGGCGGCAGATGCAAATGCAACCTTCCCCCCTAGCTGGAGAAAAAAATTCTGTAATTAAATTAAATTAATGTTTTACCATACTTGGGATGGAGAAGACTCAACTTGCCTGTTTCGTGGTCCTTCATAGATTTTAGCTAACTTAGTTTAATTCATTTGCAAAGTAAACAAATTGATTTTTTGTGTGTGAGAAGGAGGATTAGATTCTGGATACCTTTTCAAAAATATTTGTTATGTACAATTTTAAACTGCCTCATTTTTTTTTCACTCTTGTTTTCTTTTTTTTCTTTTTTTAAAAAAATTTTTTTTTTTTACGTTTATTTTTGAGACAGAGAGAGACAGAGCATGAACGGGGGAGGGGCAGACAGAGAGGGAGACACAGAACCGGAAGCAGGCTCCAGACTCTGAGCCATCAGCCCAGAGCCCGACGCGGGGCTCGAACTCACGGTCTGTGAGATCGTGACCTGAGCCGAAGTCGGACGCTTAACCGACTGAGCCACCCAGGTGCCCCATTCACTCTTGTTTTCTTAACGCAGACTTCCTTTCATTAGTTGAACTAATGAATTTCCATCTAGATATATTTTATACCAAAGAATATGCAGTGTGTTAGAGTCAGAATTGCTAAGGCTAAGACTGTGTCCTGTATCAACTTGCCAAATGTTTAGAAGCCTAGTATCACATCTTTTGGTTTTCTCAGTTATGTATCTTTTAAGCAACGTCAATAGAGTTGACGTCAATGGAACTATTATTTTTAGAATGCCAGTTTAAGAGCATTTGGCTTTTCCTGCATCTGACTTTGAAATGCAATTTAAGAAGATTAATCTGAAATGTCATTTGGCCAGGTATGAATCATTGTCATTTACCAGTAAACCTTTGAGTTCATATTGCCATCTGAAATGGAAACGGAGGAGTCTAGCCACAAGAAATAGCTGTAGCATTTTAGCATCTTTAGCATTTTCTTTCCTTTTTTAAAACATGTTTATTTTTGGGAGAGAGCGAGAGAGAGAGCGAGCATGAGCGGGGGAGGGGCAGAGAGAGGGAGACAGAAGATCAGAAGTGGGCTCTGTGCTGACAGCAGCAAGCTTCATGCGGGGCTTGAACTCATGAACTGTGAGATCACGACCTGAGCTGAAGTTGGATGCTCAACCAACTGAACCACCCAGGCTCCCCTTTAGCATTTTCTGCCACGGCATGGATGGCAATCAGTGAAACCACGGGCCCCATGAAGTGATTTTTGCCTGAAGGAATGATTTTTATATTGCTTCAAAGATTCTATTCCCCAGGAAACTAATGAGGTTTTTATAATTCCTGAGGCACTACCTACCTGATCCTAGTTTTTAGGAGTTCTGAAGCTAGGACTATAATCTTTTTTTTTTTTTTTTTTTTAACGTTTATTTATTTTTGAGACCGAGAGAGACAGAGCATGAACGGGGGAGGGTCAGAGAGAGGGAGACACAGAATCTGAAACAGGCTCCAGGCTCTGAGCTGTCAGCACAGAGCCCGACGCGGGGCTTGAACTCACGGACCGCGAGATCATGACCTGAGCCGAAGCTGGCCGCTTAACCGACTGAGCCACCCAGGCACCCCTAGGACTATAATCTTTTAAACATTTCTTAAATGAATGTGGAGAGGAAAGGAGCATCTTTTGTATACGTACACAAATAATTGAGGTCGTCCAAAAGCTTGGTTGTCTGGTCTTAGTAGCTGTTGACGGAAGAACGGAAGCTGACTGGTGGGTCCGGTCATGGGTGCTTTGAGTAGCGACTCCCATCCGTGGCAGAGGACTGGGGCGGATGTCGGAATTGCTCTTTGTGTTACCATGTGAACTGTGGGGAGAAAAAGCAGTCGGAGATCCACTGGTATAAAGTCAGCCAGATGAGGAGAGGTCCTAGAAGGCTGGAATTCTGGGCTCCACTGATGACAGAGACCTCATCTCTTTAATATCTCTGGTTTCAGATTGCCTGCTTGGTACCTGTGGACCAGTTTCAGCTTTATCAACGGTTAAAATTTGAACGAGGTATGTATGCATGCTCCTGTCTGTCCCGATGGTGGGTTGTGGCTTTACAATATGTCATCTGCGCACTAACCTGAAACCATCGTGTAAGGTCGGGGCGGCTGTGGGCTGTCAACAGAGCCACAAGGACACGCCAAAAGGGGAAAAACTGTAATTGCAACACAAAATTTCAGCTTTCTCAGCCAGAGGCAGAAAAAATGCGGACGAGCAGGAACTAGAAGCTTCCTTATTTTGGTTGCTTTATATTTTTAATTTGGCTCACGTGAAGAGAGGTTCTACAAAAGCTGGGGTAGTTTCACAAAAGAACATGTTCCTTAAAATGGGTTTTACCACCCATTTACCCCTCCTGAAGATCACTTCAAAACATGAATCAACCCAAACATTTTTACTGCTGCTTGTGATACTCACCATTCATTCCTTTGATACTAGTAATCATAGTGATGGCTGAGTGTGTCCTTCCCATGCGATCTACAATGCATCAGACTCATTTTCTTTCTCACTTTGGCCTTGGGGTAATTGATAGGGCTTTTTTCTTTGTATTGTCTTTTTACCTGTAGGATTCATTCATTCATTCTCCTTTTGGCTTCTTGCAGATCTTTTTAAGGAGCCCTTTCCCTGCTGTCACACCCTGTACATTTTTAAAAAAAATTTTTTATCGTTTATTTTTGAGAGATGGAGCACGAGCGGGGAGGGGCAGAGAGAGAGGGAGACACAGAATCTGAAGCAGGTTTCAGGCTCTGAGCTGTCAGCACAGAGCTCTACGTGGGGCTCGAGCTCACGAACCGCGAGATCATGACATGAGCCGAAGTCAGTCACTCAACTGACTGAGCCACCCAGGTGCCCCGACACCCTGTACATTCTTGAATTAAATGGTCTGTTTTTCCATATCTGAGAAATAGGAGAAAATTGCTTTTGGGTCTCATTGAGTACCCCAAATAAACTCTCATACAGCATGAACATACAGTTTTCTATTGATAACTTTTAAATCTGTGTCAGTAAAGTTTAGAGGTGAGGGTAGGGGGAAAGAGATACGTTTATGTCTCTGGTGCCAGTAAGTTTGATAAACACAATTACCTTTACCTCATATAGTTTTTGCAGTCACCCTGACAGATGATTCTTACATGAGAAAAGAAGACCATGCAGAATATGAGGGGACAAGAGTAGATCAGCGGGGGAGTCATGGGATGGCTCTCACTACCTAGGACCAAGATTTGGCCAGTTTCATAGGCTAATTTTTTTTTTTTTTTTAGCAAGCCAAAAGCAGATTCATCTCTCCTGGGCAGATCATTTAACTACATTTTTAAGGCTGAAGTATTAAAATGGAAATTACTAAAACAATTTTTGGACTAGATTACTTGAATTACATTTTTGCCTCATAGGAAGATGCAGATAACGGGTGAGGAAATAGTTAAGATGTTGTTGAATGTGGAATCTGAACCAGCAAAGTCAGGTGAATTTTAGGTTTGATTCATGAAGACACAGCCCCGTGAATCAGTCCTGTGTGGATTCTCAGCCAGATGGAGAATTAATGATGGGGTACTTTACATCTCAGATCTAGCCATGCTGGCTGATTAATACAGCCCGGGGTGCTTATTGGGTGTGATGGCCAGAGATGATAATGTCAAACACCTGGCCTGCCATTCTCCCACTTTATCCCAGTATCCTCTGTTATAAATTACTGTGGGAACACAGACATTCCAACTATTCACCCCACACATGGATGTGGCTGTAGCCAGTGCAATGATTTAAGGGCTCTTACCTGGAGAAAGTCAAAGAAGTTAGACTGCATTTTCAGTCTTCTTAACTGGTGAGCTCTGTCAGTCTCACTAGTCCTGCTCAGTAACCGAGGCTCTGCCCATTGTTGGTATGCCCTTGGCCTATACGCACCTCTGCTTTCTCCTGCCCTGGACCTCCTCCTCACCCGCCTGCGGCCCCATCTGTCAGGGGCAGGCCTCATTCCTCATTGTTTACATTTTACAGACTACTTACTAGCTGAAGTGTCGTTTTGTAATTCATGAGACAAATTCTAAGAGTACTAGGAATTAAAACTTTGTGTGAGTTGGTTCTCACTGATGAATATAAGCTTTTAGTGTATTTAAAACAGTGGCTAAGAGCCTCGGCTGGGAACGCAGGCCTTACGGCTTACCAGCTGCGTGACCTTGGACAAGATACTTAATTTGTGTACCTGGATTTCCTCGGCTGCAACATGCAGATGATGTTGGTTCCCCTCCCATGTGGTTGGGATGAGGACTAAATGAATTAAAACATGTAAAGCACTTCCTTGAGTACTTCGTCTCCGTGTTCAAAATGTCAACAGCTGTTGATAATAAAAATACTAATAATTTCAGAGGGGCACCTTTTACATTGACGCATATGCAGTGTTCTCGTCTTATTCCCCAAATGGGATAATCTTCACATTCTCTAGGAAATATCCCCATATTGAAATAGAGAATAGGGGCGCCTGGGTGGCTCAGTCAGTTAAGCGTCTGACTTGGGCTCAGGTCATGATCTTGCGGTCCGTGAGTTCGAGCCCCATGTCGGGCTCTGTGCTGACAGCTCAGAGCCTGAAGCCTGTTTCGGATTCTGTGTCTCCCTCTCTCTCTGACCCTCCCCTGTTCATGCTCTGTCTCTCTCTGTCTCAAAAATAAATAAACGTTAAAAAAAAAATTAAAAAATGAAATAGAGAATACGATTATCTTGTTGTTAGTGGGATTAGAACATGTGAAGTTAATTGGCCACATCGTGTGTGTGTACATACATTCTTGAGTTCGGACAAATGGATGACACACATGTGCCATTACAGTATCATACACAGCGTTTCACTGCCCTAAAATTCCTCTAGGCTCCACTTACTCATCTTTTCCCACTACCCACTGGCTGCCACTGATCTTTTTAATGTGCCCATAGTTTTGCCTTTTCTGGAATGTCCTACAGTTAGAATCATGCAATATGTAGCCTTCTCAGATTGGCATCTTTCACTGAGCAATACGCTCTTAAGTGCTACATCCATGCTTGTGGTAGGAAAAGCCTTGCTGCGGGAGAGGTCCACATGGAAAATCATCGGCCAGGACTGTCATTCTCCCCCAGAAAGCTTGGATAGATGTCCTCACACTTTACTTTGTGATTGGGACTTTTTGATGTTCTTGTAGTGTTCAGCCCTACTTCTGATTGGCTTATTTATTCATCAGGTGTGTTAATATATTCGGTCCAGTTACAGTCAAGTTGGGGAGGCCTTAGAGCCAGTTTATAGGTAGTCTTGCATACCTTTGCTTTGATGCATTATAAATTGATCAAGCAGTTTTATCATACATGGAATTTATTTTTTCTTACAAGTTCCAGGTGGATGTCCCATTACCCATCCCACGAATTGATAATGGATTTTATTATTCCTACTTTGTGGATGAAGAGAGTGAAAACTGGAGAGGTTGAGACTTGCCCAGCCTCACATAGACTGTGTCTAAGCCTCCTCATCTATAGATTGTGTGTTGTGTTAATTGCATAATTTTTTACTAGGGTAATATGTATCTGCAAAACATAAAACTTACCATTTCATCCATTTTAGGTGTACAATTCAGTGGCATTAGGAACACACACAGTGTTGTGTAACCATCACTACCGTGTATTTATCACCCCAAGCAGAAACTGTAGTCATTAAATAATAACTTCGCATTTCCCTTTTTTCCCCGGTCCTTGGTAACTTGTAATCTGCTTGCTGTTCTGTAAACTTGCCTAGTGTAGATATTTCATTTAAGTGGAATCATACACTATATTCCTTTTGGGTCTGGCTTACTTCCCTTAGTATAATGTTTTGAAGGTTCAAAACATGGTGCTGTGTATCAGCACTTTTTATGGCTGAATAATATGCCACTGTATGGATATCACACATTTTGTTTATCCATTCATCTGTTATAGGACACTTGGATCGTTTTTACCTTTTGCCTGCTGTGAATAATGCTACAGGGAACACTGGGGACCAAGTATCTTTTTGAGTCCTAGCTTTCAGTTCTTATGGGTGTATACTTAGAAGTGGAATTGCTTGGTCATGTGCTGAATTCTGTATTTGGTGTTTGAGGAACTGCCCAAGCTCTCTCATTTAAATATAAATTTAATTGTATATTTTTACTATCATAAAGTATGGAACCACAATTACATTTGGAAGTATGTTAAATCTGGGAGTTTGGTTCAACTCCCTTGTTTTATAAGAAAGGAAACCAAAGTCCAGAGACATTTTGATCTGAGGTGATTTGGGAAGGCAGTTTATAATTAATTATTTTATTTATTTATTTATTTATTTATTTATTTATTTATTTATTTATTTTAAAGTTTATTTATTTTGAGAGACAGAATGAGTGGAGGAGGCACAGAGAATCCCAAGCAGGCTCCGCACTGTTAGCACAGAGCCTGACGTGGAGCTCGAACTCATGAGCCATGAGATCGTGACTTGAGCCAAAGTTGGACAGACGCTTAACTGACTGAGCCACCCAGGTGCCCCTATAATTCTTTAGTATCAATTCATGCACTTTTTCTTTATCCATCCATGATACAGAGTTATTAGAGAAAGGCATTCCAAGTAAGAGTAAGTTTAAATCAATACAGTGTTATGGAAGGGAATTTACTTGATTGGGATAATCTTTATCTAAATAGTATATCTTGTTTTTACTCAATAGACTTCATATCTACCTCGGACTCAAGACTTACCAGCTAGGTCACTTTGGGGTCTATGCCACAAAAATATTTTATGTGGAACTGTTTACAAGGGGGTCTTGGGATGCTTTAAATACTGATGCGAATGATCTAAAGGGCTAACTTGTGGAAAGTAAAACTCACTGACTGGCCTCTCAGAGGTGTAGAGACTGCCATTGCTCTGGAAAAAGACTCAGATTAGTGGTGGCCTTGTATCTTAGTTATACACGTTTCCATTAGTTTTGCCCCATGCTTATTGCCTACCAAGTACTCAGTTTTTAGTCTGTCATCCCGTGTTTTAATTGTCTTCTGCTTTATGTTACATATATGATTAACTTGCCTTTTATAGCTTTGTTTTCATCTGAGTCTTTGTGGGGAAAAAAATATTTTGAATAGGAACAAGCCTAAATCGTCACTGTATACATAAAGCAGAGAAACAGCATTTGGCATAGATGGGTTATTCGATGAATCCACTTTCCTTCCATCTGTGACTTTCTGTTGGCTACTACTGTGTTTGTGGCTTTCCCTTTCCGTGTCAGTCTTCCAATATTAACAAAGAAAAGAGAATACTAAGTTTGGCATGTGTTAGTGATCACTGTTGTACTTTCTACTGGTCCTCAAAGCACGTGCCTGATGATTAATGCTAGAATTTTGTCTTTCCAGTCTGCTTGTCTGGAGTCTACGTTTTCAGAATATTTTTTTAAATTGGATTAAGATTTTCCATCTCTAGTCTTTAAGCACTCTTCCTATTTTTTGTGACCTCTTTTTACTTATTGTAATTGCACGTTGCTTCAATTCCCTCGTGGTTGATTGCTCTGTTCTTGGCTATTTGTATTTTCAGAGTGGCTGGAAACTCTTAGAAATGGTGCCAGCGGCACACTGTTCTCTGTTGGAAAAAGTAAAATAGGAATTTATTTTCCTGTTATCTGTTAATCCTACTGCCTTCACTCACGTATTTAATATCTACGTTTTTGTGGACTGAGAATCTCTTGTGTGCCAGGGTCACTTCCCGATGCTGCTGTAAGCCGCGGCCCCGTCTTTCTCCAAAGCCCATCTGTTCTCAGCATTTTTCACAAGCCTCCTTTCCACACTGCAACAAAAGTCTCAACATTGAAGATGGGGCTCTTTGAGTTTCATCTCGCTTCTTTATTTGTCTTTGGTGTAATGCTCCCCGCCCCTCCTTTGTGTTTAATCATTTAAGGTTTTATGTCACCGGGGCTCTGTGTGTAGTTATTTGGTTTCTCTTGGCATTTTTTTAAAATTATTTTTTAATGTTTTTTTTTTTTTTATTTTTGAGAGAGAGACAGAGCACAAATGGGGGAGGGGCAGAGAGAGAGGGAGACGCAGAATCCGAAGCAGGCTCCAGGCTCTGAGCTGTCAGCGCAGAGCCCGACGCGGGGCTCGAACCCACAAACCACGAGATTGTGACCTGAGCCCAAGTCGGATGCCCAACGACTGAGCCACCCAGGCGCCCTGGTGTTTTTTGTTTGTTTTGTTTTTGTTAGGGCTGTGTGATACTTCCATGACCTTCCAAAACCTTCAGTTTTATTTTTCAACAGCTCCCATCTCTTATTAGTCATCTTACTTTTCATAGTTTCTGACCCGAAGCCCATTCTTATCATGCATGTGCGTGCGTGTGCACACCTGTTCTCCCTTTGAGCCTGCTTTTTGGTGTTTTGTGGTAAATGTATGACTAAGTCTAGGGTTTCCTTACAAAGCTACCCTGTGCCTCCAGATGGTAACATTTTCTCCCCTGCGTTCTGCTTCCTCTCCTTTACCATCAACTCTTTCTTGCGGGTCAGTTCTAAATCTCAAACAGCGCCCTCTAGGTGGTTCAGCTTTCCTCTGAAAAACTAAAGTGTCCGTAAGAAGAGACCCTTATCACCAGATAGGGTGATTTTTTGAAAGGGGCCCCAAGTGACAGGCACAGTATGACGTCTTGCCTCTCCCTGTGTGCACTTCCACCCGTACCTGTAACAGCTGGGGTGTTGTGAAGAATGAGTCAGTGTTGTGTGTCTGTCACTGTGTGTGCTCAGTAAATTGTTGTTGTGGTTTTTGTTATTCGTCACTATTGCCACCCCATCTTACCTTTGTCCCAGGTTTCTAAACCAAACGAAAAGAGCATCTTCTAGAATCCAGATCTTACCTTGGACTTGAGGGTATAGCACAATAATACGACTATTGTCCTCTTTTCATCTTAACCCGTATCTTTTTCAGCATGTTTCCACCCACATTGTCCTAGATTCTAAAGCATCGTACGGCACCATCATACAGTGTGCTGTTACTTGAATCATGAACCCACCTTCTCCAGCACCTCCAAGGAGATCATGACTTGCTGACCCAGAGCGTGCCAAGTGGCTGCTCTAAAGAGAAAACGTTCCCATGCTCATAGTGGAAATGAACATCTATTTAACAGCATGGTTATGCGTTTACATGGAGAATGGTATTCTAGGAGGAAAAAAGGCTGGATCCCAGCATATACTCATGAACTGTGGGTTATGCACGCTCCTAGCTTGTGTGGGTCATAATGTAAGAGCGTCAGACTGGATAACCTCAGAAGTTGTTTCCGGGTCTGAAATTCTGTTGGTTCTCCTCAGCAATCTTGACAGCGGGCTGCTAAAGGCCACGTCTCTTTCACTTTATTTACTACGGCAGATGTTAATTCTGATCAGTTTAATTGCATTTTAACTGTCTACAGAAGACCTTTGTTCTTTGAGATATCAGAAAGCAAATTAACTTTGGCATAATTAAAAATGCAGAGGGTCATGAAAGTTAAACCAGTTTGGTTTATTTCAGCTGATAAATTAGCTTGGCTGTATGATGTTTCCTACCATAATATGAAATCATGGGATCTCTTTTCTGGCACAGTTTCACACTGGCAGAGGATGGCAGAAAACCCACTTATGTTAGTTAAGACAATTTACAACAGAATAAAAACCAAGCTCTACCTATGTGATACTGATGGCTTCCAGTGGATCTCGAGATCAGGGTTTGAAAACTGAAAACAGTCGCTGGGGTCAGACATGCTCCTTAGGGCTCAAGGCAGTTTTATTCTCTTAAAATGTTTCTATTTCTCAAGAATTGTCAGAATACAGAAGTAGAGATAGCTTTACATAGCATTTCCTGCCTTGCCTAATTTCTATGAACAAGCAGTCTTAAGACCAGTCATGCAACTTTACTTCAGTGATCAGTGTTAATTTTCTTAAGTAAATCCTGGCTCCAGTTGGTGAATTTGTCTGTCTCTGATGTAAGTATGTTACGTTTAATGACTGCTAAATCACGTTCATGGTAAAGTGTTGGGAATACCCCTAGCCCGTGTACAGGCCCCTGGGCTCTCTTTTTCTAGATTCCTGAACTTTTCCCCCATCTCAGAGCTACATGAAGCTTTCGTCACCGCGGATGCAGAAAAAATTAGCTGAATACGCATTAGTGCATTTTCCTCCAGCTTTGGAATGGCAATTTGAAGGGGGAAGAAACGAAATCTTATGTTTTTTTGGATGTGCGCATTTTGTTTATCTCCACGATAACTGTGTCTCCTAGGCCAAGAGCCAGGAGTTAGAATCGAATTCACTCTAATAGTAATCAAAAGTGTTTTTAAAAATTTCGCATTAACCCCGTACAGCTCCCCTCCCTTCAGGCTCCTCTCAGGTCAACGGGGTGGAGTCAGGCGTGAGGGGGAGAAGCTCTTGTTCACGGACATGATTTGGCTTCCAACTGGTGTCCATCAGTCGGTTCCTCTTTGGTGTGGGGTTAGGATTGCTAATATGTGACACCCCTTTAGTGGTTTTTCCTCTAGGAAAAAACCCATTTGTGGTACACTCTGTTACCTGACGGATAGGAAGCAAAATTGTGCTCTTAATAGCATATTGGAATTGTAATCATTCTTTTTTAAAAACGTTTATTTATTCCGAGAGAGAGAGAGTGCGTGCACACATGCATGTGAGCAGGGAAGGTGCAGAGAAAGAGGGAAAGAGAATCCCAAGCAGGCTCCGCACTTTCAGTGCCGAGGGGGGCTCGATCCCACGGACTGCGTGACCGTGACCTGAGCCGAAACCAAGAGTTGGACATTTAACCATCGGAGCCACTCAGGTGCCCCTGAAATTCTAATTCTTAAAAAATAAAAATGCCTCTCTTAGCCTCTGTGGATGTTTACCTGTAGCTGCTCTTCTAGGAGCTGGGCCGAAGCACAGTCGTTAGGGGAGATGTCGTGCTGTGCTCAGATACCTTTTCAGCGTAATCTGGCCAGACTTGCGGGTGGGAATCCCTGTTCTGCTGGGGGATGCTCTTCTCCCTGAGAGTCCAAGAAACCCTGTGCAATAGTCTCTCTGAGTGGTTATTCCTGTTCTCTGGAAATATCTGAATGCAGGGCTGAGTAAGACAGAACCTTGCTGTGTAGACCATCAATTATCCTTTATTGCCACGGGGAATTGATCTACAGATAGCATTTCTTACACTTCTGTTACGTTGCTTCATTCATTTATTCAACAAATACGAAGTTTCAGAAAGCTTTCTAGATCAGTGGTTGTCAGCTTGGGATGACTGCATCCAACTGCCTCCTCACTAGGAAATCTTGACGGTTTCACCTTCAAAATATGCTCCGAATTATCGGTACTTACACTTCTCACCTAGAATCCAGCGCGTCATCTCGGATTAGATCGCTGCTCTCTGTCGTCACCCTGTGCCGCCACCAGCTCTACTCCCTACGGTCGCCAGAGTAGTCTTCTGAGAGTGGTCATCGTGTCACGGCTCTCCCCTCATCACGGTGGCACTGCCCTCTCTTCCTCGGCACTGCCCGTGGGGGTGGCGGCCATCTCCTGTTCGGCATCGTGGTCGCCCTCAGACCTCTGGTGAAGCCCAAGATTGCGAAAAAGAGGACCAAGAAGTTCATCAGGCACCAGTCAGACCAATATATCGAAATTAAGCGCCACTGGCGGAAACCCAGAGGCACTGACAATATGGCGCGCAGAAGATTCAAGGGCCGGATCTTGACGCCCGGCGTTGCTTACGGGAGCAGCAAGAAAACAAAGCACGTGCTGCCTGGTGGCTTCCAGAAGTTCCTCGTCCACAGCGTCAAGGAGCGTGAAGAGCTGCGGATGTGCAACAAATCTTACTGTGCAGAGATTGCTTACAATGTCTCTCTAAGAACCATAGAGCCATTGTGGAAAGCACGGCCCAGCCGGCCATCAGACTCAGCGCTCCCAATGCCAGGCCGCCTAGTGGCGAACGTGAATAGACAGCTTATGTGCACATCGTATTTGTGTTATACTACCGAAAAAAAAAAAGCCCCTCCAGCGGCTTCTCAGCATGCTTAGGCCTTATCGTCATCCTCTAGAATCAGGTCCTTGATGACTATCCCCACATTATGTCCTGTGACCCTCCCCTCTGCTCACTTAGCTCCTTGTGAAATTGCCCTGCCCTATTACACGTGTTAAGTCTCTTCTTCTGCATCATTTGGATGTAAGTTGGAAATCTTTCAGATCAAAACCATGCGTAGATTAGCTGTTTGTTCATGGTTCTAACCTATTGACTTCAATGTGTTTTTAAAAAACATACAGCTATAAATAACTCTCAAAAGCAGAAGTAATGTTTGCTCAGAGTCATCTGGTTCTCACACAAATGTAACAATCCCAGAGGCTTATCTCTAGCAATTCTAACCAAATTAATACCCAGTTGAGAGAGCAGAAAGTGTGCATTTGAGCTGAGAGGTCTCTGCCATAAAACAAAAATGAAGAAGGCAGAGAAAAACCAAATCATTTAGGTATTCTCTATATATTCAGGCCCAGAAGTATAAATATACCTTTTCTTCTCATTCAAATGTCCTTCGTGAATTTCTACAGAAGGCTTGCGTGTACTGTTTGCAAGCGATAAATCTCTTTAGTCCTATCTCCGTCACCAGTGTGAGAAACTGAGTCACTACTCCTTTGAATGTTAACTCCTTGTTAACTTATTCAGCTCCTTTCGTTAACACAGAAATATAAAGCTGAGGGGACTGTCAAATTTGGATAGATTTGTCTTTTTGCCTCAGAATAGTTATTTGCTCTTAATGCTTTACCAAGAAGACAATGGCATAACTTCTTTGACGAGTGTCCTTTAATTAACCAGAACAGTGTATGTGTTTTTTTTTATTATTATTATTTGAGAGACAGAAAGAGAAAGAATGAGTCAGGGTGGGGAGAGGAGCAGAGAGAGAGAGAGGGAGGGAGGGAATATATCTCAACCAGGCTCCACGCTCAGCATGGGGCCCGACATAAGGCTTGATCCCACAACTCTGGGGTCATTATCTGAGCCAAAATCGAAAGTCAGACACTCAACCGACTGAGCCACCCAGGCGCCCCACCAGAATAATATTTAAAAGGTGTAGAACAAGCTCAAGTACCTGTGTAAAAAATAGCTGTGCCCCAAAGCAAACGTTACATATACACATGGTACTATATTGCTACTGTGGGTACCTCCTGTATTGATGGACTTTTCTCCAGGCTTTAATCATGTCAGATTCTACCTAGCAGCGCTTTCCATTTTATTTAGATTCTTTAAAAGAATGGCTGATGGGAGAAGGGGGGGCTCTGTTCAAGAGAAGGAATTGGTTTAAATTAGTAGATATCTGTTCTCTGTTGTTTTTTTTTCCCCGTGACCCTTTGTATTTATAAAGGAAAAAATTTCCATCTGCTGGGTGGTCAGGAATGTACTGAGTGCATCCCATACATAGCGAGGGGTGCTTAGAAGTATGGTGGGCAGATTCAAAAATACATACTTGTAACATACATACACATGCTGTGGTTCTGAGTAGAAGAAACAGCCTGTCTTCTAGGAGAGCTCTCACTGGAGTTGATGATCCCAGACATATGTACAAGAAGCAATTAACCAACAATAAACTAGAATATATAATCAAATAGCAAACACTCTTTAGAAGATGTATACCCGTGGGAGACATGAGAGGATTACTTCAGATGTAAGTACCTGTCTGTATGTGGGATGTTCAGGAGGTAGAAAAGGCTGGTCAGCAAATATGGCTACAACTGTCACTATTGTAGTTTTCACTTCTCATGCTAAGTTCTGTTCTTCGGTTGCCCGCTGTGTGCCCCACACTTGACTATGCTGAGGTAGGGTCTCTACGTCTATGTTTTTACTCTCAAGGTGGACAGTGTTCAGGGATGTGTTGGCAAACAGTTTTTTGGTGGGGGCGGGGGAGGCTCTGATTTACAGCGTTTGCCGCTTTCTGTGGTGTAAATACTTTACCGTGGTTGATTTCTCAAGTAGCCGATTCATGTGGTGTCACTGAATGCAGCGTTGGGACGAGATGGAGTAGGTTGTGAGCTGGTGGGACCCTGCTTTAGGAGGCGACTGCCAGTGTCCTTGCTCAGTGTTTCCTTAAGTGCAGAATCTTTATTCCACTATCTGGAGGGAGACTGTCCTTTTCCTTTTATGCCTTCCTGACTCTGGCTGCCTGCAGAGTTGCTATTACGGGGGTTGGGGTTTTTTTGTTTTTCATCTTTACTTCTGTGGTGCTTTAGCTCTAACTTAATTTCTTTGTGTTTTATCTCAGCATGTGCCATCTGCTTTGTACTGTGGTTAGGAGGGACCAGTTTTACCTCCTGATTTTAGAGCTGATTAAAAGGAGAGACTTCATTATGGATACTTGGGATAAGAGAAGCATAAAATATTTCTGTATTAAAAAACGTTTCTGTATATCAGACATTCCTTACCTCCACCCCTAAGAGTTGCTCACATTTATTTGTTAATAATTTCATTTATATTATCTTGTGGGGTGCTCTGTCAGTTATTACATTGCTTGTGTTTTTTTTTACATTTTATTAATTTTGAACATCTCTGGTTCTTTTCGCGCTGAGATCTCCGAGAAGTAAACCTCTATTTTCTTTTTTTTTTTTTAATGTTTATTTCTTTATTTTGACAGAGAGAGAAAAAGTGAGGAGGGGAGGAGCAGAGGGAGAGGGAGAGAGAGAATCCCAAGCAGGCTCCACACTGTCAGTGCAGAGCCCGATGTGGGGCTCAAACTCACAAACCATGAGATCATGACCTGAGTCAAGATCAAGAGTCAAATGCTTAACCGACTGAACCACCCAGGCGCCCTGCAAACCTCTATTTTCACCTCTTTTAGAGCCCATGATCTCTAAAAAGTACCTGACATTGATCAATTGTTGAATGACCAATGCCTAGTTTTCAGGCATATCATCACAAGACATGAGGCCAAAAGAAGTTTGAAATAGTACAAATTAGAATGAGATTGAGACTTAATCATGGCAAGGGTTGTGTAAATAAGTCAAATAACGGAGAAATCTAGGGCCAAGTCTTAGACACCATTCATAGATGGGACCAACGGAACCAGTTTTGATGCTAAAGGAGAAGGAAGGTTTGGGGAAGAAAATAGGCCATGGAAAATGGAAGAGGGAGCTGCAAGAGTATCTGATACAAGTTGCATTAAGAAACACTTGCTGGGAGCGCCTGGGTGGCTCAGTCGGTTAAGCGGCTGACTTTGGCTCAGGTCATGATCTCTTGGTCTGTGAGTTCGAGCCCCACGTCGGGCTCTGTGCTGACAGCTCAGAGCCTGGAGCCTGTTTCAGATTCTGTGTCTCTCTCTCTCTGACCCTCCCCTGTTCATGCTCTGTCTCTCCCTGTCTCAAAAATAAATAAAACATTAAAAAAAAAAACCACTTGCTGGATATGAGTAGGGGCATGGCAGTTTTAACTTTCAGAGAGCAGTTTATTAATGAGTTGGGAATAAAAACTTGACTTTAGAGATTTAAGGAGGGTAGGAGGGGATAGGAATGAGAATCGGTGACTCTGGATCACTCATCCAAGGACTGGGATGAGAGAAGAAGTGAAATGGGTGTTAGGTACAGAGAGACAGTAAGTAGGGGTCCAGTAAGGGTAATTATTATTCCTTTTGAAGTTAGAAAATTTTTTCATTGTCACCCTTAATAAGTGACATTTCATAAAGGCGGTTTAATGTTGAAAGTGCTGTATGTAAAGTTCCATGTTTTGCCAAGTTGATGCCTTTCCAAATGCAGAGAGCCATAATCCAGGTGGGTGGAGATCTAGGGTCTACAAGATGCTGATTCTGTGACATCAAAATTAAGACAAGTACACAGTAGGTCCTTGAATGAAGGTCCTTTAAGGGGGGGTAGACTATAATTTGGTAAAGAGAGAGGATTTTTAGGGGGAAGGAAAAACATAGTATGAGAATTGTATGTATGGAGAATGTGAAACAAAGGGGAATTCTAAATATGTTTCAGTGTTGTAAAAAGTAGATGATTTTCCAGGGGACAGCTTAGATGCAGAATTATTTTACTAGTCTGTTGCTCATATACCAGATTGATAGTAGCCTTTTCCAACGAGCTTCTAGGGGTGCCTGGGTAGCTCAGTTGGTTAAGCCTCCAACTCTTGGTTTTTGCACAGGTCACGATCTCATGGTTCTTGGTTCAAGCCCTGTGTCAGGCTCTGCACTGACAACACAGAGCCTGGTTGAGATTCTCTGTCTCCCTCACTTTCTGTCCCTCCTCCCAACCCCCCATTGTGTGCATGCACTCTCTTTCTCAAAAGGAATGTAAAAAAAAAAACAAAAAAAAACTAGCTTTTAAAAATTATAAAAGTAGTATTTTTTCCTGTTTTTTAAATTCAAGTTTAGTATTAAAGTAAATCTTTGCTTCCTTCCCCAACCCCCCCTGCCTCGCCTTTTACTCAAGGATAACCATTTTCGTGTTTCTTACATATTCTTCTGAAAATGTTTTTTTAAATTTTTTAATGTTTATTTATTTATTTTGAGAGACAGAGACTGAGATAGAGACAGCAAATGGAGGAGGAGGGAGAGGGAGAGGGAGAGAAAGAATCCCAAGCAGACTCCATGCTGTCAGCACAGAGCCCAACGCTGGGCTTGATCCCACAAACTGCAAGATCATGACCTGAGCTGATATCAAGAGTCAGATGTTTAACTGAATGAGCCACCCAGGTGCCCCTGTTGTTTTGTTTTGTTTTTTAATGTTTATTTATTTTTTCAGAGAGAGAGCAAGTATGAGTGGGGGAGGGGCAGAGAGGGGGGGAGAGAGAATCCGAAGCAGGCTGCAGGCTCTGAGCTGACAGCAGAGAGCCCGATCCGAGGCTTGAAGTCATGAACCGTCAGATCATCACCTGAGCCCAAATCAAGAGTCTCACGCTCAACCTGACTAAGCCACCCAGGCACCTTCTTCTGAAAATGTTAAAACATATTTTTATAAACATGGTTCATTTATACTCATCCTGAATCTGCATTTTTTAATTGGTAATATATCCTTGGGATCTTTCCATATTGTCACGTTTGAGTCGCCTTATTTTAAAGTTCGTACTGTTCCAACTATATGGATGTACATTACTTGTCTGCTGAACTACACAAAAACCTTATGGATCTGGCATAGTGTATTAATTTTTTTTAATTTTTTTTTTTTTAACATTTATTTATTATTGAGAGACAGAGCATGAGCATGGGAGGGGCAGAGAGAGGAGGAGACACAGAATACAAAGCAGGCTCCAGGCTCTGAGCCATCAGCACAGAGCCTGACGATGCGGGGCTCCAACTCCCACCCGCAGGATCATGACCTGAGCCGAAGTCAGATGCTTAACCGACTGAGCCACCCAGGCACCCCATTTTTTAAAAAACTTTAATAATAACAAAAAATTTTTATTATGGTACATACGTTTTCCACAGGATGAGGTGTGTCGTGTGTATTTTTTTCTGTACGCACATTTCCACGTTCCTCACCTACAGAGATGATAAAATCCTGGGGTTGGAAAGGACTTTAACGGTCGTCTCGGACATGCCGCGTTCATCCCCTTTGTACAATACCTGCTTCCCCAGGAGGAGCGGTCCTTGTTGGAAGAGGGCATTTGCTCACTATTGCTAGAGGTGGCCTTACCACTTGAGATGCTTTAATTCGCAAGGAGCAGAACGCCGGACTTCGAGGAGCCTAAACAGCGAGGGCAGTGAATTACCTCACACACACGGAATCCAGAGGTCGATGGTTGCAGGTTTGGCTGATGAAGCCGCTCGGTTTCTCCACCTCATGTAGTTTTTCCTCACAGTTTTCCCAGATCATATTCCCGGACCTCCAACTTCAGGCGGTTGCGTTCAAAGGTGGCTGGATGGAAGGGCAATTCTTGCCCGCACATCAGGAAGGAGACCTTGTCCCAGAAGCCCCTTGTCGGACCTCCCCTCCCCTCCCACTGGCTAGACCATGTCACGTGATCAAGCTACGGTTGCGCAGTAGGCTGGGAAAGCGAGTGTCCGCCATGTTCTGCGTCTGAAGAGATAAGACGAGTGTTCTCAGCAGGTTGAAAGGGGTTGGGGCAGATATTGAGGGACTCTAGAAGTGGCTAGAGTGGCCAATATCACTTTTGGATAGAGTAAGAATCTATTTCTTGGTAACCCTACTTTGGGTGTTAGTTAAGTTCTGTAAGCTATCCTTAAAGAACAACGAAATAAGTAGAAAGCTGTAATGTGTCCCTTTGGTCCCTTCCTACACGCTCCTTCGCTTGGTCATTTCTGTGCTGTCAAAGTGGACAAAAATACACGAGATCACGGTTTTCTGTGGCTCAGACTCTTCCCTTGCTTTTTGCATTGGGCTCTGCTGGTGCATTGCTTCCTCAGATTTTTTTCCTTATGGGAATCTCTCGAAATCTAACTGCTGCCATATTTATTGATCCTGCTTTTATTGTGGCATCCCAGCTCCCTGAAATAATAAGTTGGTCGGAACAAACAGGTTATAATGTCTACCAAATAATTTGGATTAGAGTTATGTGGACAGTTTGTATGTTTGTATCTCTTTAGGTTGATCTGCAGGGATGCTATAAATTTAACTATGTTATGTATCTTTCCTTTTCTTTTCCTTCTTTATCTTCAGACTTTTCAAAGACCCCTGATTTAGAATGGGTGGTAAGTAGGTATGTGATGTGGGAGTCCTTAGCTCTAATTTACATACCAACCTTCATTTCTTTAGTGTTTTAGTGTTTAGTGTTTGTGAAGCAGTTGTAAGAGTTTGAAAGAAAATATAAATGGTGTGGAAATAAAAGGTCAAGACCTTGGAGCATGTGTGTGTCACTGTCCCCTTGACTTTCTAACCAGGCTGTCCCAAAGTTTTAGGGACTTCTCAAGGATCCATCTCTCTTGGGGTCTGAGGACCTGTGAATCATAATAGGCTTCCCTTTTCTGATTATATTTGGCCTATAATTCTCCAACCCCAGCTCCCCTAAATTTTTAGATAAGACACTATGTGTAAGGATGGTCTTTTTGAATAATGAGCATAGATCTGATTGTTGCATTTTCTAGATGAGAGATTAATGCAGATGGTGTTTACTTGAACATTTTGGACTTATTTCCCCTGATACTGAATTTGTAAAATTATCACCTTTAAAACTAAGCTCAGACTTAATGCCTTCATTTCCTTTTTGCACCACTCTCTGGGTCTGTTTGTCTCCAGTGTGGAAATTACAAAGAATCACAAGCCTTGGGAGATTTAAAACTGGAATCTCATTGGTTTAAAATTTGCAGAATACATTGGTTCAGAGAAAAAAAAAACGGGCCACTCAACTACTCAAATAACATCATTTTTTGCATGATATGTTCCCTTAAAGGTCACATTATGTGACAAGAACATGGGGTCTGTTAGGAAATAGAAAATAGAAGACTGAACAAAATTTGTAAACATTTGAATAGAATGACAGTGGCCTTACCCCCAACTCCATATGCTTTCCTACATGCCACGTGGATCTAGCTCATGGGTAGTATATAACCGACTATCATTTTATGGTCTGTGAAAGTCCATACCTTTTGTTTTTGGAGCATGTGAGTCTTTTGCAAATGTCTCTAGCATATGGCAGGGCAATGGAATATACAAACTGACAGGTAATCTGACTTTTTTGCTAAGCCACACCAGACAGATGCTGTTTGGTCTCTAAACTATTCAGTTTCTTCCTTGTTCTTTCATTTCCCTCTAAGAAACAGAAGAAACTTTACTTATTTCTCAGTGCCTGAAAGGACAAAATCCTTTGTGTATTTTTTTTTTTTTCTTTTGCCTTGGTGGGCCCTTCAGGTCCAATTTTCCTCTAAGATGATACCCAAAATAACGATAGCAGGGACTTGAGATGTTTGCTTACTTTGAGTACTGAACGAACAGTGAGAAGTATTCCAAAAACAATCGCAGATTTTGGTTGGTGAGAACACTCCTTATCTATTCAGAAGGGCATTCCATTAGTACCTACTTTGAGAAATGCGGCAGGGCTGAGTGACCTTGTACGTTTGGATCCATTCTGAAGACCAGTGGTAGAAATCACTGCCCTTGATTTTACCAAGCTTCCATAGATGTTAGCCTATAACAGAGAAACGTGAAGGGGAGGAAAACCGCAAGCCTGCGCACAGGACAGGTAGACCATCACATTTTCTTTTTTTACACTCTAGAAGTTCACCTGGACCCCCACCGAACATGGTGTCCTTTCGCAGACTGTCAGACAGTGTGCCCTGTTGCATCAAGTGACCCGGGACAGCCCGTACTGGTGGAGTGTCCTTCTTGTCACCTGAAATTCTGCTCCTGTTGCAAGGATGCTTGGCACGCAGAAGTCTCCTGTAGAGATAGTCAGCCTGTTGTCCTGCCGACAGAGCACGGGTAAGAAGGGAAATGGCCTTGGGGATTATTCACTAGTTTTCTCAGAAACCTCAAATATGTCTCTTGGCAAAGGAGTTATCTGGTGATGGAATGTAGAGATCAGTCGCTTCCCTGAGAAGCATCTCAGAATTGGTAAGTTGTTAACAAACAATAACGAAAGAAGAATTTCTAAAGGGAATTTAGGTATTTACCCCTGGAGGATCTTCCAGCCACTGCTGAAATTAGAGCTTGTATAAATTTTGATTTCTCTTTAGGCAGGGAGGCACAGGGACCACTGGTTTTCAGTAGGAAGTCACGGCTTGTCCACAGCCATTTGCCAAGGAGTGCTGGCCACCTGCTAGGGACAGACCTCATTCTTCTTGCTTGCAAAGTGGTGCTGGGATTATTTTCTTACCTGATTATGCTGCCAGATTGTGAGGTGTGCCAGTCACATCAAAGAGAGCACAGCAGTAGAAACAGCAGCCCTGCAGGGCAGTGCAGTAATCAATTCCTAGGTCCAAGAAGAAGAGAACTCATCTCTCGATACTTTATGCTCTGAAAAGATGGCACCAAGGTTCAGATTTTGTTACAACGAGCAGCAATTAAATCTGTACCTTTCAGTACTTTTTACAGCAGCAGAAGGGCCCAGAGTGAGAGACCTTTGTGCTTGATCCCTTGCTCTGCTCAAGGCTATGGCTGTCCTGCATCAGTGAGAACAGACGTACCAGTGTTAAGAGTCCAGTTGGCTTACTCACCCCGCACCCTCCGAGTGTGTAGAACCATTCTTCAGGAATAGCAACACTACCTGGCTATGATGCTGGGCTGGAATCTTAGACCAAACAAATCAAGAGGAAAAATAGATCTTCATGCACTTGGCAGGCGTGGACCTTCCTAGCCAGTACCTTCTGCATTTTCACTGCCATGGCAGTAAGGTCTGTGGGTGTCACAGGATAGTGTAAAGATCCCAGAGGAGAGAGGGGTTGAGATCTGACGTTGTCACTTGGTGCCTGTGTGACCTCATGTCAGTCACTCAGCCTCTATGAATCTGTTTCTCTATTTGCAAAAAAAGGGGGAGGGTAGGAATTAAAATAGTAACTGTCCCAGTGCTCTATAAGGTTATGGTGAGTACCAGCTCCGATCCTGGATCTAACAACACTTTGTGAACTTGATGTCTCCCTGTGCTGGGTGCTGGTTTTAATGAACAGTGGCTGAAGTGCAGTGCCGGGCTGTGGCTTCCCTAACCCTCCCACCTCAATTAGCTCCACTTATTATCTGTGCCCCTTAAGGCTGTGAGCCTGTGTTGACCTATTCATCCATCTGGAGCAGGTCTCTTGAATGATATTGGGCATTTATTTTATTTCATTATTTTTTAAAGATTTTGTTTTTTTAAAATAATCTCTTCACCCGGTGTGGGGCTCGAATTTACAACCCCAAGGTTAAGAGTTGCATGTTGTACCGACTAAGCCAGCCAGGCACCCCAGGTGTTTCTTTAAAGTCTTGATCACTGACTCCCTCAACCTCTGCCATTTGTTTGTCTGAACAGATCACTAGATAAGAGGTTTATCTGTGCCCTCTCAGATCCTGAGCTCGTGTTTCTCTTGTATAGTGGACTGCTTGCATTTCCTATTTAGACAGTGTGTGCTCGGGGAATGAAATACTCCAAATAATGAGTTAAGCCAGGTGTGGAAAATACAATTATATAATTCACTTCAAGCCAAAGATAAATAAAGGTTCTCTTCTGTTTGGAGTTATCTGAATGACTAATCTGTGTCTCTCCAATTTTTACCCCCACCCTCTTCCATGGAAGTGAATTCAGCACGGATAAGGAAGGGTTCACTACCTACCCATCAGGAGCCCCAGGAATTCAGTTGGTGACCATAAAGTGGAATCTAGAAAGGTGTTAGTTAACTATTTAATTCTTTACACTCAGCTCACTCTTCCCCAGCTCTGGTAGTCTACCCCCTTGTGGTTCTAGCTTTTAAGAAACTCAGGCAGCGTTCTTGATCCACACCCTATAATTTCTCATCCATTTTGTTTCTAGGGCCCTCTTTGGGACAGACACAGAAGCCCCCATTAAGCAATGCCCTGTTTGTCGGGTTTATATCGAACGCAACGAAGGCTGTGCTCAGATGATGTGCAAGAATTGCAAGCACACGTTTTGCTGGTACTGTCTCCAGAACCTGGATGTAAGTTCCACTCGGAAGTCTTCTCACGTGGTCTTTCTGTATCGGTGAGACCACCGGGACCCTACGGCCTTTCCTTTGGAAACAATGAGCCTCTGTTTGTCCTGTAAAAGACGTTTACTGTTCTCAGTGATACTCTCCACTTTAGATGTCTATAAAATCTCTGATTACCTTCACTGTGTCACCTCAACCTTAAAGGCAAGCAAGCTTTTTTTTTGTTTTAGGGACATTTCCTGTTTTGGGAGCACTGTCTCCTCTTGTTCCATAAAGAATCATCCGTGTGTTCATTTTACACTGCTGTTGTAACAAATCACCACGAACACAGTGGCTTAGCACAACACAGATTTATTATCTTTACTTCTAGAAATCTGACATGGGTCTCACTGGATTAAAATCACAGGGTCTTTAGGGCTGCATTCCTTTCTGGATTCTAGGGAAGAATCCATTTCTTTGCTTTTTCCAGTGTCTAGAGCCTGCCCGCATTCGTTGGCCTGTGGCCCCTTTCCCCGTCTTCAAAGCCAGCCACATCCCATCTCTCCGACCCTTCTTCCAATTCACGGCTCCCTCTGACCACAACTGGGGAAGCTTCTCTGCCCTTCCAGGCCCTGTGATTAGGTTGGCCACATCTGGATGATGCAGACTACACTCCCCCATGAAGGTCTTAATGTAATCACATTCGTACAGTCCCTTTTGCCACGTAAGGGCAACATAGTCTCAAATTCTGCGGATTAGGCCACGGGCGTCTGTAGGGGAGCCGCCATTCTGCCTACTGTACTTTGGTTGTCGTCTTCTTTCTGAATTTAAAGAAAAAAGCCACTCAAATCCATGAGATGTCTTCAGTAACCACTTCATTCACTGCCATGACAGCAGTTTTGCTATTGTTTTATTAGGGTTGCCTTCCCAGACACAGGGGTCTGCCCCCCTCACTCTGTTCCCTCACCATTCATGAAGCACGTCTTGCCCAATTCGAGTACAGCTCATTCAGTCCCGGGCCAAGGCTAACGGTAACCCCAGAGGTAAAAAAAGGTGATGTGAAGGCTGGATGAGCCGATCTTGCTTCAGTTCAAGCGTTTACTCTAGCACATGTGAGCTGCCCCAAATAGGAAGAGATATTCACTATTTTGGCAATCCAGACGAAGAAAATGCGTCCATATCCGTGTGAGCCTCCGTCATGTTGGTGGGGGGCAGGGACCTTCTTCTCTCAACTTCTCATTTCGTTGGCTTGGTTTGCTTCAATTCGATCAGCAGTTAGTGTGGGGTTTTAGTGTCACACACACCCAGCGAGTCCGTGTGCAGTGAATACGGGATGCGTTCCGCCCCCCACATGCCTGGTTTTTAACTGAAAACTAGATAGGTTGTTTCAGACGACATCTGTGAGTAAGAATTTTAATCAGCCCGATCTCAGTGTTTCAAGCAGAGGTATAAATTGGGGAAAAGAAAATTAACATTTTAGACTTCAGAAGCTCAGTAGCTCAGGTTGAAAGAAATGTTTCCACTTAAAAAAAATTCTATCATAACCCCCCGAATTACAATTAAGGGTGATATTTGAGAGCTGTCGTGATTCCAAACGTGAGATGTTCTGAGTGAGGTTCTCACTGACTGCACAGCCCTCATGTTTTACAAAGGGAAGAAATCTTCTCTGTTTTCCTTCAGGTTTAACCAGAATATTAATTGGGTTCATAGCCACAAGGAGGCTGAGCCCATGAGGTTCTTTTTAAGCGGCAAGAATGTAAGGGAATAAATGTGTGCCAGATCTGTCCATCCTTTGGCTGGAATATGTCTGGGGTATGGCGTTGCAAAGAACACACTGTTCTGTTACTTGGACTGTTCTGACGCTCGAGATGAAATGGTACAGATGTTAAAAGGCTGATGCACAGGCTTCAAATACTGAAGCATCTTTTTCTGGTCATTGTTTCTTGAGATCCCATTTTCTCGGTTTTAGCCAGGGGCATTGGCCTCTTGGTGATGACGTTTTCCCCTCGACAAGTGTTCTGTGTCAGATGGTGGTGTTGATCTTTGTTTGTGGGAAAGTTTCAGAGCAGCGGGTCTGGGAGCAGGATGGTTGTCCGAGAGCCAAGCGTGAGACAGACAGCCACCCAGCGTGGTTTTGAGCTTTACTGGGGTGTTGAGTTTGATCCTGCCTTCGTCCCCATCCCTGCTGTCTTCAGAGGACGAGGTGTTCTTCATCTTATGCTGTGGGTACCTCAGAGACCTGTCCCCTTCTGTTACCTCTTCTCTCTCTTGTGACTTCAGCTTCCACTAACATCACATGTGCAGCTGTGTCCCATTTGAAAACGAATCACACTTTTCTCAAACCTATGTGTCTCCCATACTCCCATTCTCCCCCAGCCTCCTCTTTGAGCCAGGCCTCAAAACAACATAGTCACCTCTTGTCGTTGACACTGACTTGCCTCCGGGCATTGAAGTACACTCAGCTTGCCACATTGTCACTCCCCAGCTGTATTTTTCTAAGGCCTTGAGTGAAATGCAAGGGATATTTCAGTCCTCATCCTACCTAAACTGTCTGTTTCAGTGATGACACCTCTTCTGGCTTCCCTTCTGCATTTCTGGCCACTTCTCCGTTTCCTTCCCGGGCTCCCCTTGACCCATTCTTTGTGACCCAAATGTTTGTGACCAACATCCTCTTTGCTCTCCAGTCTACACTCTCTCCCGGGTGATCTCATCTACTTCTGTGTTGTTTCCTGCCCCTCCCCCCGACATCTGCCAGTACCCAAGGCAAAGTACCCCAAAGCTCAGATCTGTGGAATCAGCTGCCTTTTGGACAGTACCACTTGGATGGCTCAAGTGTCTCTCAAGTTCAGCCTGTCCAAACCGTAGCCGTCATCGTCCCAACAAAGTTCATCTCTCCGTTGTCATTTCTCTTGGTCAGGCTCCTGCTTCTCCCCAGTGCCTTTCCCCTCACCTGTGATTTCTTCTCCTTCTTCCCCCGCCTGGTTAGTTACCTTCTCAGTATTTCATGCCTGCATTTCCCACCTCAGCTGCTGGCATTTTTCCTCGCCTGCTCTACTGTGGCCGCCTTCCAGCCGAGGAAGACTGCTCTTCGTTCCACATCGCACCTGCTCTAGAGCCGCCTTTCAAAGAGGATCGGTCAGGACACGGAGCCTTTCAAGACTCAGTCGAGAGTCTCGTTGATTACAATCTCTTTTCACTCAGTGCTTTGTAAAAGTACCGAGATACATCGTAAAGATCGCGGCCTCGGGATTCCGGGAGGCTGTTCATCAGTATCGCCCGAAAGAGCGTTTGCTTCCACCAAGCAAAATATGGTTCGCGTCTGTTAGATCCAGTGTGGTTAGTATTTGTCTCTCAATTCAAAACAGCGTGTTTGTTGAGACCTCTCTCCTTGTTTTTCAGAATGACATTTTCCTCAGGCATTATGACAAAGGGCCGTGTAGGAATAAGCTTGGCCACTCGAGAGCCTCAGTGATGTGGAACCGAACACAGGTACCTTGACCCTTAAGAAGCATTAGATACACTGGACTTGGGAGGGCTTAGAAAGCCCACCTGTTCTTCCTCCCCACCCTGTTGTCTGCTTACGCATCCATCCCTGGAGGTTCTGGGGAGCCCCTGAGCAGGGCCAGGGAAAGGGAATGCAGCAAGTGCCTGAAGTTCATGAACATGACCCCCTTGCGGATAAGTGGAGGGGCAGGGCCCGGAGCAGTCGGGTAATTAACAGCCACCTGCAGAACGAAGGCAGGTCTTCTTTCCTCCCAAAAAAATGGTAGAACGACTTTCCTAAAACCCTCTAAGCCCTACTTTCTATAAAAGGCGGTGCTCTAAAATCCCATGAGCCGCTGCTGGGGCTTAAATCCCTCTGTACCTGCCATTGTGTTTCTGTGGCAGGTTCAAAGGAAGTCCTGGTTTATTTTTAATAGCGTTTCATATTCATTAAAGGCTGCGTTCCTTTTAAGGGTGCCAGTGTTAATAGCCTAGCAATCATTGTTAATATCCCTATGAGACTATTAGGAAACTCAGGGAGAGAGCCAGAGCGCCAAGAGCAACAGTTTGGGGTCACACAGAGCTTTTGCTCGAGTTAATGTCTGTTTTGTTCCCTCCCCTCCCCTCCGATCTAGTTCTTGCCGTCTCCCTGGTTAGTATCCAGTTCAGATCATGCAGGCACTGGGCTACAAGGTCCTATGATTGGTAACTGTTTTGCGTGCCTGAGGTGGTGTCTTAGTCCAGGCTCTAGAATAAATTATCATAAACTGGGTGGCTGAAAAAAAATAGAAACGTATTTCTCCCAGTTCTGGAGACTCGAGGTGGCTTTATGGTTGGGTTCTGGTGAGGACCCTCTCTCTTCCTGGTCTGTAGATGGCCTTCCTCTCACTGTGTCCTCACATGGCAGAGAGTGGCGAGAATGGAAGCAAGCTCTCTAATATCTTTTTTTTAGGGCACTAATCTCACCGTGAGGGCTCCCCCCTCGTGTCCTAATTACCTCCCAACCACCCTCCTTTCCGGATGCCATTGTATTGGAGATTAGGGTTTCAACATATGAATTCTGGGGCTGAGGGGGAAACACACATTCGGTCTTTAGCAGATGGTACAGTAAACATACAGGAAGGTTTAACTGCTGAAGTAGCCTTTTCTTCCACATTTCCAGGTGGTGGGGATTCTGGTGGGATTGGGCATCATCGCCTTGGTGACTTCACCCCTGCTGCTCCTGGCCTCCCCCTGCATCATCTGTTGTGTCTGCAAGTCCTGTCGGGGCAAGAAGAAAAAGCACAACCCATCCACAACCTAGAGGTCTCTGCTCACGTCCACGTGCCACAGATGTCTGGGGTTCTAACGAGAAGCACAGTGAGAAAGCCCCACTTAGCGCACCTGCCTCCTCCTTGCCAACCTTCGAAAGTGCCTGTGTCCAGACTTTGAACTTGCCTTTGGCACCAAGGCCCAGCCCTGGTGCACGTGTTCCCGTGTGAAGAGAACCGGGCTGTGCGGTGTAGGCTGTGTCTGTGGAGCACGTCGGGAAGCTTTGGGGTTGCTGAGAAGGAATGGGTTGCTAACCCATCATCATTTTACACCCCCCCCCCCCCCCGGAGGATCCCACCGGACTATTCAACTGCTGGCCAGATTCAAGGAGCCCGAGTGAACCTGTAGTGTAATAAATGTGTTGTCGCGGTTGGCCACACACATCACAACTGAGCACCAGCGTCCATTCTGTGTCAATTTGACCACCAAGAGATACGCGGGAGAGACCCCCCTGGGGGAGGGAAAGAATAACACCGGTTAAGAGGAGATTGTTGTAAGAGCTGCAAAGCAGGCTGCTTAGCTCAGGAGTGGGTACTTGGCTTCGGCCTCGGCCAGCCACCGGGCGTGCTGTTGCCGGCATTCCCACGGTGACTTGGCAGAAACACAATGGGTTTCTCCTTGTGTGATCTCAGCTTCCAGCACAAAACTGCTGTGCAGAGGGAGGTGTCTTTTCCCAGTGCGAGGACTACAGCCTGTAAAACAATGTGGTCTGACGGAGCGGCTCTCCCTGGGCAAGTGCAGCTTGGTGAAGGTGATAGACTCTCCTCCAGCCAGTAGCTGTGGTCTGCAGGATTGTCTGATGTGAAATACGGGTCAGGGGGCAGAGGTTCAAATCCTTCACCGTAGATAACAGAGACCTTTCCTGAGCCCTGCGTTCTTGCGCCCAGCACATTTAGGACTGGACCTGAAAGTCCACAGCAAGAGTGACTATCAAAGTCCCATGTGTACATCTAGAAATCCATATAATTTGCCACCTACCTAGACCCTCCCGTCCACTGGGCACGTGCGAGTATTTCCCATGGTACACACAAAACAAATGTTTCCTCAAAGCCATTTTGTCTTTCCTTCTGGGACTAATACACTTTATTAGAAATCAACCTAATGATTTTTTTTTTGCATATTACGTATGTAAATTTTGGTTGCAAGTTCCTAACTTAACAAAAGGTATAGACTCGTAAACCCAACTCTTTTAAAACAACCCTAGCACGGTGTCATGTCATGTCAGTGTGTAAAAACACTGGTAATCAAGCTAGTTACCTATTTTCAAACGCAGTGCAAGCAGCTCTCAACAAAGTTTAATATTGCTCTTGGAAGGAAGCCTCTGTTAGGGCGAGCCAGATACTTCCTGTGTGTACAAGGCACTGATCAAACAACAAAAAATGTAAGAAAGAAACTGTAACTGCTTTACGTATCATAAATAGTTTAGGTTGGTATAGCCCCGTTGCGACTTAGTTTTCCCGTCATCCGTTAGTGAGATTTTTGAACACACGGGTTTTGAAAAGACAGTAACTTTTTCTCCAATGACAGGATGTCATAATTGCCATTAGCAACGTAGTCTGGTGCTTCATGGGAACATGTAAAGTGCTCCTAGAGAGCTGTCCTTGGAACGAGGGACAGTGCGTTGGGACTGTCTGGACCTCTGATGTTTTCCCGAGGTAACTGGGTAACTAGGTTGTTAAATTGCTGCTATCCTGGACCTATTCTTAAGGAACGATGCTTTGCCTGTGTAATGGAATGTGTCCTAAGTGGGGATGTGTATATTTAAGGAACTTTGGTTCCCACATACATGTTGATACCTGATCTACGTATAGGCCATCCCTACGTCGTGTACACTTTTATTTACCATTTGTACAGAACATAGATGTGGACTCTCGGAAAACTTTCGAATGGCAACCAACCCAAAGCATTTTTAATCATTTTTATTTGGAAACTTCTCAATGTTAAGCGTCTTTCTTTTCCTTTGAAACTCTGAACGTGTCAGAACAAGAATACTCTCTTCGATCAATGTATTCCCTATTAGTATAAAGAGAAGTGTACATATATTTGAGTGATTTGCTTTGTCTTAACACTGCCTCATTGTAGCACAGGGCATTTATAACTGCTCAGGGGATCACGGGAACTCAGCTGAAAATGAATTTTTGTATCAAGAGTGTCAGGAGTGGCAGTTTACCCTGGCATGAGCGAACTCTGGAAGCTTCTATTCCGCAAAGAATCTCTAAAACAGGGGCTGATTTCAAGTAACCTAAAATCCTGTGTTATCAGAGGCGGAACTCCTGAATTTGGAGTTAAAGGTAGGAGAGAACATCCATACTGTCTCCTTGGCAAAATTGAAGGAACTTGTTTTCTCACAGAGATACTGTAACAGAAGCAGCTCCTTTTTTTTTTTTTTTAGATACAAGATAGGGTGTGGGGGGTTGCTTTTTTGAAACAGATTTCAAACAACTGGATTTAAGTTTTTAAATGTTGAAAAGTGCCTGGAAAGTAGTGACTTCTTCCTTAAATAGCTACACGAATAGGCCTGTGTAAGACTGTCAGAATCAACAGGAATAGGTTGGTAGGTTAAACCCAGATACATCGCCGGTGCCTCAAAGGGTGAGTAGCAAGCCAGTCTAGAAACCTTGTTTACAAAGGAGGGAACTGACAACTTAGATAAAGAGACTGATGTTTTTGTTTGGCATACTGGCCAGTGAGACAGTTTAACCTGTCTCCTTCCTCTGTCCATGAGCTCTGTCTTCCAGGGATTCTCTTTCCGGACTAGGAAGAGATATGGGTCTATGTGACAATGTTTGGATGTTGTGGCAAAAACTCTTGTGTTTGGAGTAGTGTAGTTTTTTTGAAACAGGATCAAAACTCCTTCACCCAGTTGTAATCTGGATGTAATAACCCCCCACCCGGAAACACTAGCAGGTGTAAGGGGACGACAACTAGCTGTTGCCCCTTCTGGGAAGTTTTTTCTTCTTATCCGGTAGGGAGGTGAGGGGGAAGGCCACAGGGAAGCAAATTTTAGAATCATAGGCATTCTGTTTGTTCACACGATGGGTGTTAGCTCTGGACTTGAAATCTCTATTTAGATAAAGAGGCCTTTGAAAAACAAATAATTCACAGTGTGAATTTTCTTGTAGCCTGCATCATGAAAATTTTACCTATCCAGATTTGCAAAACGTACATGTTTATTTGAATGTAAATCACTGTTTCTTGAAACCCCAAATTGTCTCTTAAAACTTACTCAAAATCTAAATGCGTCTTATTTTACCCTTCTCTGCACAGTGCTTGACTCTTGTGTTCATGAATGGATGCCTTTATGTATATAGACCCATGTATATATGTGCAGCTCTGAAGATAATTTCATAATGCCTTAGATGAATGACATTTTATAAAGCTGTCAAGTTGATATCTATAGACTATTACATCTCATGTTGATTCACGATCCAGAAAGTTTTGTTATGTATTTAAGAAATTGCTGTTGTATTATATTTTTCCGATTATTTGAGAGGAAAATAGCTGTTTCAGTCTCTGTTGCCCCAATAAACGTGGAGCAAGAAAGCAATTGGTTAACCTTTGTTGTGCTGCACGTTTCTAGACACGTTTGATTTTATCCTCCAGGAGCCACCAAGCACTATTAAATCCTAGGTTCTGAATTTACAAAAAGCACCCAAATCTGTTATACCATTCATGGAAATAATTCTTGCTACCCTGTTTCTTAAAAGAAATGAGAAGTATAATGCCTTCACTCGTTGCAGACACTTTTGTTGTATGTGCGATATCCCACACGGTCACTGCACGGGCATTGGTAATTATCCAGAGAAACAACCAATAATTTAGGGCTTTGATCATTCTAATGAATGCTGCCAGGGATCAAAGTTCTATAAAATGAGGGTTGGACTGCCTGCTCTCTGTGGTCCGCTCTCACCTTTCACAAGTCTGTTGGAGGAATGTATTTCCTCGTGATGAATTTTAAAGGATTTACATTAGTGTTAAGGTCATTTCCATTTGATTAGTATTCAAGGCAGGACTCACCAAAGGTTGAGTGCTGAAAGTTGGTTAACAACTAGAACTTGTGTTTATGCAAAACTGAAAGCTCACATTCCTGTCTCCTGGGGTTGATGCCTTTCTATTGAACATTGGTTCAATGGTTGTGATTGGATACCTGAGTATAAAGACTTAGGACTGACTTACAATTCAAATTTCACTTTGTAATCATTCACTTTTGAGGAAATCAGTAAGATCATATTAAAAGATTTTTGGGTTATGGTTTCTTCGTTTCCTTAATCATTTCCTAAAATGTCAACATTACTTCATTTTTAAAGTGTCATTGTTTGCTAAACTTGAATTTGTATCCCCAAAGAATTATTGAATGAACCACTTTATACAGTGGTGATTTTAATCAGTGCCCAACCAGCAAACTCATTGCCATGTAAATTATAAGCCTAGTGAATCTGAAGGAGAATTACAATTAGGTTTTTCTGTAATTCAATTATTTTCATTTGTAAGATAATAAATTTATTTTTTTAGACCCCAAAGATGGTATCCAACTCTATGAGCAAGAAATGAATTTCTTCAAATAATTCAATAGCAATTATAATACGATATAGATAGATAGATACATTTTTTACATGTTCCTTAAAGGACTTTTGAAAACAATCCTATGAGATAAATGGAGTAGATATTAGATCCATTTCATCAAGGAAGCAGTGGTTTTATGTTCATGTCTGGTCAAGGGCCACACTACTGATGAGCGGCAGCCAGAAAATGAACATAAGACTCCCTTGAGATACTTTTGTGCTTTCATTAGTTGGAAATTCTGAGCCTGCCTTCACTCCTGGATCTGTGAGTACCAAGAGAATGAACTCCACCCTCAATTACCTGCCTCTGGAGGTATATGTAAGAGAATTATTTATTAGTTCAAGTAATCACTTAGAGCCTGTGTTTTGGTGTGTCTGACAGCCTGCCTGGGGCAGGTGGCCACCCCTGAGACCAACCCCAGTCACTCCCTGGGGTTTGCGTATCTTGCTAACGTTGGGACTAGAATCACAGGTGGGTCTGTGTACTTACCTCAGATGCCAAAATGTTTGGCTCTTCTCCACAATAGAAAGTATGGTCTCACGGTTTCCTTTAATATTTACAATCAACACCCAACATGGTTGTTATTTCAAATCCAAATTTTTTCCTTTTAACATTACCAGCTTAGGGGCATCTGGGTGGCTCAATTGGTTAAGCATCTGACTCTTGATTTCAACTCAGGTTATGATCTCATGGTTCTTGAGATCAAGCCCTGCATCTGGCTCTTGCTGGCAGCATGGAGCCTCCTTGGGATTCTCTCTCTCCCTCTCTCTCTCTGCCCCTCCGCTGCTCTCTCTCTCTCTTTTTCAAAATAAATTAACTTTGACAGCTTGTGCTATAATGTGTATTTGTGACTTATCATTAAATCTGTCAATTGGCAGTTTTAAAAATGAGAAATGGGGCTCTAAATGATGAACTTATTGACTGAATTTCTGATGTGTCTAAAGTTGTGCTTTGAATTCCATTTTCTGTCTTTATGTTTTTGAATTTTATCAGTACAATTTTATCAGCTTTCCTTTTTTTTTTTTTCTTTTTTCTTTTTCTTTTTTTTTTTTTTTTTTTTTTTTTTTGTATATTGGAAGTAGAATTCAGGCCTTAGGTGAGAAAGGAATTAAGTCTAACGTTCGCCATTTGTAGTTCCCTAATGATCTGGTGTGATTGGAGGGGCAGATTTTCTTTTTGGAGACTACTGATTATTGATCAGTCTGGACTTATTTTTTTGAGGCCAGCCCGTTTGTTTAACTAAAAGCAAACAAGTCCAGAAATCCACACACTGCCCTGCATGTTGTGTGTCCCGAATTCCAGCCTGGCCCTGGGACTTTGGTACCACAAGGGCACGTGAAAGGAGAGTTAGGAGAGGGTTGGCAAATCTGATGTCACCCTGGGCACAGAACAAGCAGGTGGTGTCCTCTCTTCTCCCTGCCCTCTACCGGTCCAGACGGTGTGGGCTTAGGGGACAGATACCCAGCTTGCAAGAAGATGACTGCAGTTCTAGGTGTCCCTTTGCTCTGGATCGGTGGTGTGGTCCGGGGCCAACCATTTATCTACAACGTCATGTCATGTCATGGCTCAGGCATAGAGGGTCGGATGAGATCATGAATGTCAGAGGGACATTGTTTTTTAGGAGGTGAGTGGAGGGGAGCCATTGCACTGTGTGTGTTATGGCTGTGAGTGTGGGTGACGAGTTTGCGACCAGACACTGTTCCCAAAGGAGAAGATGGGGGCTAATCCATTTCAAGCTTGTGAGTACGTGTTGAGGGAGGAATGGCCTCCTCAGAAAAAAGGTGGTCTTTCTAGATTAAAAAAATTCCTTTATGTTGGGGCGCCTGGGTGGCTTAGTCGGTTGAGTGTCCAACTCTTCGGCTCAGGTCATGATCTCATGGTTCATGAGATCGAGCCCCACATTGGGCTCTGTGCTGACAGCACAGAGCCTGCTTGGGATTTTCTCTCTCCTCTCTCTCTGCCCCTCCCCTGCACTCTCTCAAAATAAATAAACAAAAAATGTTAAAAAAAATTCCTTTATGTTGCTTTTTCACAAATATTTCACAAACATTTATCTATTTGTATGCTCAATTAAAATGGAGGCTATGTGAAGAGAGGCAGAATTCATATCAACACAATTTTTGGCCGAGGGGGGGTTACTGTAAAAACTCACATTTACACAATGCCATGTGGTATGTAAAGTATTTTATTTATTTTTTTAAGTTTGTTTATTTTTGAGACAGAGTGGGCAGAGGAGGGGCAGAGAGAGATGAAGAGAGAATCCCAAGCAGGCTCTGCACTGCCAGCACAGAGCCTGATGCGGGGCTCGAACTCACAAGTCGGGAGATCATGACCTGAGCTGAAACCAAGAGTCAGACACTTAACCGACTGACCCCCAGGTGCCCCTGCAAAGTACTTTCAAACACATTTTCTTCTGCTCTTTATACTACTCTGACAAGTACATATTACTTTGGCCCTCCCCCAGTTGACAGATTGGAGGTGAGATTCAGAGGCTAGATGATATAGCACAAGGTCATACGTACAATGGGTTAGTGGCAAAGTTAGAAACATCTTTCATGAGCCAGCCCAGAACCTCTTAGCCTTATTTTAATTTTTTTTAAGTGTCTTGAAAGAACACAATAATTAACCTCAGCTTCTGTACACCGGAAGTTTGTCATCATGTGGCCGGGCTCTCTGCTCAGCAACTGGCTGGACTAAAGATCAAGGTATTGGCTGTGTATGTCGTCATTTGGGGCCCGGAGTTCTTTCCCAAGCTCACTGATGGTTGGCAGAACTCAGTTCTTTCTCATGTCTTCCTCGTGGTCCCTTGTACCTTCAAGCCATGTTGAGTGGTCAGAAGTTCAGAAATAGCAGAAGAAAACCAGTAAGCCGCCAAAATAGTAACTACTAAAAGTTTATTGAGTGCACACCAAAAAGTTTGCAAACCGGGGCACTTGCTGAAACCAAAGCACGGAATGAGGCTATACTGTTGTAAAGCAGCTTTTGGGTGAGAGAGCAGTTACGAATCTTCACAGAGATTGGTTCTCATCTTAGAATTTCTTTAAATCAAAATGAATTGGTCAGTGGTTGCCTCATACCAACCTCGGGAGGTAGTTCAAGTTTGCATGTAATTTTCAGAGGTATAGGCAAGAAATGACTCAGGTCAAGTTAGTCTTGCAAAATAAGCTAAATTAAGCTTTGTCTGAATGACTAAACTGGTTTTAAACTGCAATTCAGGGAACTTTCAAGACTGGTCTCTCTTTTTTTATTTTAACAATTCCCCCTATTGGTCATTCTCTCAGTGCAGTGTTAGTCCCTGTTAGCACTGTTGATGTGGTCAGGCTGAAGAATCACACATTCGATGTTTTCATCCAGTTGAGTTGTCAGGCCAAGGGACCACATAGTCAACATCATCATTTTTGTCCTTATTGTTGATTTCATCCAGTTGTCTGATCCGGACAGATCCAGTTGGCACGTGAGTGGCTGTTGACGGATGTTTAAAACTCTAGAGGGGCACCTAGGTGGCTCAGTTGGTAAAGCATCGACTTCGGCTCAGGTCATGATCTCATGGTTCGTGAGTTCAAGCCCCACATCGGGCTCTGTGCTGTCGGCTGGGAGCCTGGAGCCTGCTTCGGATTCTGTGTCTCCCTCTCTCTCTGCCCTTCCCCTGCTCACACTCTGTCTGTCTCTCTCAAAAATAAATAAAAAAAATTAATTAAAAAAAAATTTAAAGCTCTAGAGAATACATACCACACTGGAAAGGTTGATATGATGTCTACAAAAAGAATAATAGTCAAGGATTGAAAAATTCTCCAGAGCAGAGATTCCCAGGAGCCAAGATTTAGCCAATTAAATAACTCAAATGGTTTATAATTTTTCAACTTACTTACATAGGCACAACACGATGTATTAGCAATCAAATAGCCTCATGATTACTTAGGACAGGATAAACATGAGGATGTTTTATTTCAGGAGGTGGTATTGTTGGTAGCCCCCCTCCCCCCAGGCTCCTAGATGTGAGCAATCAGGTAATTTAAGGAGAGACATTTCTATGGGAATAAAAGGTAAACAAAGGTTAATGGTTAAAGCAAATTATAAAACTGATTTCTGAGTTTGGAGAGCGACCCATTGAGATGATTTCTGGATATTGGATTCTAAGTATCTTCAGATGGAGTGAGGGCGGGCAGTGGTGGTCTGTCAGATTTTCAGGTTTGCAAGGTGAATGTTTCTGATCATTTTTCTGAGTGACCGCATTGCAACAGGCATGAAGTCCGCCCATAAGCTGTTGTGGTGATTTTCTCTGAAGTTTATATCAAATAGTCCAGCTTTAGCTTCTCTGGTTTCAGGGAAAGGGCAATTTTAATTCCATAGTATTTCCAAGTCAAAAGAGTGGGAGAAAATTGGATATGTTAACTTTTGGCGAGTTCTAGCTAAATGTTGAGGGCAAGTGGGGGAATTCAGAATTCAGCCCTGTTTACAGGTAAGAAAACCTCAAAGACAATGAGCAACTCCGAATCTGATATCCATAAAGGTGTATTTACTGAAACATAATTTTCCTCTTTGTACTCACCTTTGTTTTCATCAAAGATAACCACAGTAAGTCTTCTTTGTCTGCAAATTAAGTCTAGTTTCAGTAAACTTGTCCTGATTATTATTATTTTTAAAAATTTTTTTAAAGGTTTATTCATTTTTCAGAGACAGAGACAAAGTGTGAGATGGGGAGAGGCAGAGAGAGAGGGAGACACAGAATCCAAAGCAGGTTCCAGGCTCTGAGCTGTCTGCACAGAGCCTGATGCGGGGCTTGAACCCACGAATCGTGAGATCATGACCTGAGCTGAAGTCGGATGCCCAACTGACTGAGCCATCCAGGTGCCTATTGTTTTTATTTTTATTTATATAATACATTGTGTCATGAAAATAAGAATATATAATAAGAGTTTCTGAACTCTTCATGGATCAAGTAGGGAGAAAGAGATAAACATTTCAACCTTTGTTGCAAAGATACGCTTTACCAAATTGCTGTAAGTTCTAGAGAGCTTAAAAGAGAGGAGAAAAACGCGTCCTTTAAATCTGTAAAACAGGGGCACCTGGGTGGGTCAGACAATTGAGTGTCTGACTCTGATTTCTGCTCAGGTTTTGATCCCAGGGTCGTGGGATTGAGTCCTGTAACAGGCACTGTGCTGAGCACGTAGTCTGCTTAAGATTCTCTCTCTCCCTCTCTCTCTCTTTCTGCCCTTTCCCTGCTGATGTGCACACTCACGAGTTCTCACCCTCTAAAATAAGAAAGTAAAATAAATCTGGAAAACAAGCCATTAAAGAACTGGCGATGTTTTAAGTAAAATCCTAAAAAAGTTATAACCATCTTCATCAGTTTATTCTGTCTCCTGTAATCATTCTTGTGTTGCTTCATTTTGGGTTAGCAGCTTTATGAATCGGTTTTCCATCAGAGTTTTAGAAATTCTTACCCAGTTTGGTGTTCTGATCTTCAAGTTATCAAAATCCTGCCCTTTAGAGTACTTTTCAGGGTCTTTTCCATGAATCTCTTTGAAGACTCATACTTTTGTTTTTAGCTCATTGTATATGCTTTCAGAGAAGAATCAAGAGTAAAACAATAACTATAAGTAAAGGACAGAAGGACTTAAAAATGACCACGGTTAAAGATCTGATGAGAGTTCAGTATAATGCAGTTGTTTGGTTGTTTCTGTGACATACATCTTAACATTATGACTGATAACATTATACCAGGACATACCAGATTTTTAGGAATTTCATACAAACACCCCCTACAGAAAGTTTAGCATCACTTCTTATTTATTTCCTTTTTTTTTTTTAAATTTTTTTAATGTTTATTTATTTTTGAGACAGAGAGAGACAGAGAATGAACGGGGGAGGGTCAGAGAGAGAGGGAGACACAGAATCCGAAGCAGGCTCCAGGCTCTGAGCACAGGCTCTGGGCCTCAGCACAGAGCCCGACGCGGGGCTCGAACCCACAGACCGTGAGATCATGACCTGAGCCGAAGTCGGACGCTCAACCGACTGAGCCACCCAGACACCCCACTTCTTATTTATTTCCTATCAAATTTAACATGTACAAAAAATTACACAGCTGCAATAAAATTTTTTTAGCTCTTTTAATAGAGAAGACTCCATTTTCCTAAGTAATCAAAGACCTGACAAAGACAGAACACAGAATCTGGGCTTTCTAGCAGATGACATTAAAGGTAAAGAAAAACTTTGTGAGGCGTCTGGGTGGCTCAGTCTAATGTTAAGCATCCGATTTGGCTCAGGTCATGATCTCACTGTTCATGGGTTCGAGCCTTGCGCCAGGCTCTGTGCTGACAGCTCAGAGCCTGGATCCTGCTTCAGATTTTGTGTGTGCCTCTCTCTCTGATCCTCCCCTGCTCATGCTCTGTCTCCCTCTGTCTCTCAATAATAAATAAATGTTAAAAAATTTTTTTATTAAAAAAAAAAACTTTGTTTATAATTTCTTATTAAGAGAAGACCAATAATCTAAGAAAATTTTGTCCTTTTAACAGAGAGAAAACCAAATTCTAATTTTACAGCAGGGTACCTTCAACATTAAAACTCTCCTTTTTTTTTTTTAACTTAAATAAAGCCATTCATTTTTTTTATTTATTTATTTATTTTTATTTTTTTTTTATTTTTATTTATTTTTTATTTTTTAATATATGAAATTTACTGTCAAATTGGTTTCCATACAACACCCAGTGCTAAATAAAGCCATTCAAATCTTAGTCAGACTTGACCGCACATAAAATTCCTTTCTCAAGATTCCTTTTCCACAAACTTTCTACAACTTTCTATCCATTCTATCCATTTATCCATTCTATCCATTTCTATCCATTCAGCTCTTGTCCTCTTTTTCTTTTCTTATTGTAGAACAATCATTTCACTTTAGGACAAAATTGCTTTCTTTTTTCCTTTGCCAAAAAAAAAGCAAGAACAAAAAACAAACCTCACGTCCTTCAGACCTATCCTTATAAAAAAAAAAAGTCTGTTTTCCTCACCTGCTTTTCATACATAATTGTTTTCTTTCATTAATTTTTATTGTTTCTAGTGATCTTATTTTTACATATTGATTATAAATTTTAACTCTTAGTAATGTTCACTTTCCAGAGAAACCTTAGAAGCAAGCAACTGTGCACTATCATATATTAGCATCCTGTGGTAGATTAGCAATTTATAAATACATTTCATAATTTCTAGAAGTGTGTTCTTTCTCATAATAACATTTTCAGTGTGGCATAAAACATGTTTATTAATGAACTCAAATATCTTTTTTGTCTCTGTAAAAAAAAATTAAACCAAAAGTAAATATACTAATGTTTATCATTTACTGTTAATCTTTTATTTATTTATTTATTTATTTATTTATTTATTTATTTATTTATAGTTGAGAGAGTGAGCATGGGAGTGGGGGAAAGAGGCAGAGAGAGAGAAAGAATCTTAAGCAGGCTCCATACTCAGTACAGAGCCCAATGTGGGGCTCGATCCCACGACACTGGGATCATGACCTGAGCTGAAATCAAGAGTCAGTTGCTCAACCAACTGAGCCACCCAGCCTCCCCATTGTTCATCTTATTTTTAAATGACTTAGATATTCAAAAGATATATATTATTTAGTTCAACTTAGTTTTTCTTCTTGCATTTTTTAAGTTACTTGCTTTTAATAATTATGTTTGCATTAGACATTAAACAGCTAACCATTATCTTAAGATATTTTTCTTACTGACAAATTTTGAAGACATGCCTGCTTTATGAAACCAATAAAGTTAAACTACCTTTTATGTACCAAAGATTATTCTGGATCATATGAACTTGAAAAACATTTGGGCTAGTTTCTGTATTTCTGAGAATATACTAGATTTATATAAACACTTAATTTTCTTTAAGCCAATTAGGTAGAGCTCTTTACAAATAAATTTTGGCAATGTCATCTAGAGGTTAAAAAAATATCATATCTATAACACACATATATAGACATACCTAAACATACAGACAAATGCAAACAGAGATCTTATAGCTTTTGTTTTAAAAGTTTTAGCCATGTCCCAGGTATAAAACTCCAAAGAATAGTTGTATTTAAATTGTTTTCCAGCAGGTAGACTAAGTTATGGTTACCTGCTCAGATGGTCAAAAAAAAAAAAAAAAAAAACTTTTTTTTACTACTTTTATTTGCATGCTGTAAGGTTTTATTTGGTTTTATTTTATTTTCACACTGTAAGGTTTTAGAGCTGTTTTTAGAGTCATTTTGTCTTTTAGAAACCTCCATACCAATCAAAGACTGCATTTCATTGTCTCTGAGAGGTTTGGAATTCTATCTTATAAGGATGACCTTTAGAGGCGCCTGGGTGGCTTAGTCGGTTAAGCGTCAGACTTCAGCTCAGGTCATGATTTCACAGCTTGTGAGTTTGAGCCCCGCGTTGGGCTCTGTGCTGACAGCTCACAGCCTGGAGCCCGCTTCGGATTCTGGGTCTCCCTCTCTCTCTGCCCCTCCCCTGCTCACACTCTATCTCTAAAATGCATAAACGTTTCAAAAAAAAAAAAAAAGAATGATCTTTATGGGGACTTACTTAAAGACTCCCCAGAATAGCTACTATGTACCCAAAAGTTCACCCATTTTTCCAAAAAGGCACAAGATCCTGGTCCATCGACAGGTGGAATCTGTCTCTGTCTTTAGATACCCTACGATGTTTTAAGTACGAGGAGCCCTGTTTTCCAACAGCTATTACAAAACACGGGGAATCACGTGTTTCCCCCATTTCTGGACAGAAAAGGGTGACTTCCCAAGAAACTTCAACAAACGAAATCAGAAAGCAAGCATGCACAGTAAAGTCGGAGCCTCAGAATGCAAAGATAGTGGAGCTCAGATCCAAGAGAGACTTACCTTCAAATTCCAGGGTTGATGAGAAAGCAGAGGGCTGATGGTGGGCTCTCTGGGTCCCCCCACCTGTTTGCTCACTGGCCGGAGGTCTTTTGTGGATCCCACTTCTGATGCCACCAAGTGGCAAAAGCTTAGAAATAACAGAAGTAAAAACAGTGAATTGCCAAAGTAGTCATGAGTAAAAGTTTATTATGCACGTGCCGAAAAGACAATTTGCACACCAGGAGCACTTAGACTAAAACATGGAATGACGCTAAGTGGTATATTGTTATAAGGCAGCTTATAGAGCAAGAAAGCAGTGCTTGGTTATAATATTAGAATTTTCTTAAATGATAGGGAATTGGTCAGTGGTTACCTCATATCAACCTCAGGAAACGGTTTAAGTTTTGCTTGTGACTTTCAGAGGCATAAGCAAGAAATGACCCTGGTCAAATTAGCCTTGCAAAATAAGCTAAATTAAGCTTTGTTTGTATGACGAAACTGGTTTTGTCTACTCGGGGGAGTTTTCAAGACTGGTTTCCATTTGCATTTTGTTTTAACCCACTGTTTCTCATCCTCCAGATCTCTTTGGCTTTCTCTTCTGCTGCGTCTCTCTGACTTCCATCATTTCAAATTTGAAAGTGGTGAACATGTTTTTATGTTGGTCATTCTCAGTAGGAAATTTAGCCTTTTGCTGTTCGGTTTCCCTGCTCTGTGGAGCCACACAGTCTGCAGATATGATGGTGTCCACTGAAGAATCCACAAACTCAGGGAAGAGTTCAGAGCAATAGGGAGCTTCCTGTGAGGGGACCGTGGATCCAAAGTTTCAGTTGAAAACCTGATGCAGCCAAGGTGTGAACGGCATCGCTGCTTGTGGCTGGGAGGGCCATTTGGCCTTTATGTGACACAGATTTTCCCAAATAGACTTAGAGGAAACCCCGATCTCATCTTTTTCAACAAAAAAACTTCAGAATCCAGGATTGGATTGAATCTTGTGTTGGTTTCAGAAGGGACAATGCCTAGTAAGAGCTGGTTTAAACTACATGATGGTGTTTTCACTCAAGTCAGACCATGAAAGCAAGGGATTGGAGTGAATCCATTGCTGCCTGTAGTTGAGGGGTCTGTGCCAGAAGTCAAGGCCATCACCTCCCCCCCACCCCTTTCCTGACCCGTGCAGGAATGCAGACCCCAAGGAAGTGCTTTAGATGTTTTCAGCTAGAGTGGCCATTCTTCTGAGTGGAGATGGACGAGTAGAAGATGTGAGAGCTTTGGACAATATACAAGTTATCTTGGCCCCAGTTTCCTCATCTAGGAAATTGGAAGTGATTGTTCTCTAGGTCCAATTCAAATCTAACTTTTTGTGTAAGGTGGAGGAGATCACCTGCACCTGCTGTGAGCCTCGTATGCTTGAGAGTAGTTAGCACAAGGGAATTTAGTTATTTTTTTTAAAGTTTATTTATCGAGAGAGAGAGCGAGAGAGCAAGCGAGCATGGGAGGGGCAGAGAGAGAGAGGGAGAGAGGGAATCCCCAGCAGGTTCAGTGCCGTCAGCACAGAGCCGACTTGGGGCTTGATCTCACGAACTGTGAGATCATGACCTAAGTCAAAAGCTCCACCGACTGAGCCACCCAGGCGCCCCAACAAGGGAACTTATAGACAAGGAACTGGTAATTGCCAGAAGAAGCTTCCAGGCACCAAATGGTGGATAGTTCCAGAAGCATGGGAAAAATATTACCAGTTTATTTAAAATAAGCAGATTTAAAGAACAATGGTTGAACTTCATGGTTTGTTTACAGCTCTCCATGGCTGAAAAGGCTTACAACAAAAGTTGCTGGCAGAATTTCCAGGGACGTGTTTCCTCTTGTATTTATATTAGAAACATCAGAACCTCATCCTTATTTGAAGCATACAATGGATTATCTATTCTGAGTGTGTCAGTCTGAGGAGATTTTGAACGTTTTTTTTTTTTTTTTTTTTTTTTATTTTTTATTTTTGGGACAGAGAGAGACAGAGCATGAACGGGGGAGGGGCAGAGAGAGAGGGAGACACAGAATCGGAAACAGGCTCCAGGCTCTGAGCCATCAGCCCAGAGCCTGACGCGGGGCTCGAACTCACGGACCGCGAGATCGTGACCTGGCTGAAGTCGGACGCTTAACCGACTGCGCCACCCAGGCGCCCCTAAGGAGATTTTGAACATCCAGTTGCTTGCTGTTGATTAATTTTTCTCTGTTTCTGGTGCACATTGTATGTTCTGTGAATTGAATTAAATGTAAGGTATACATGTACATGTGTTAATGCATAGGATAGTATGTGATACTGTGTGTGTGTGTGAATGAGTAGTAAATTCATGGATGGATAGGCACATCTACATCTACTTAGGTACAATGACATTTTTGTTCAGGCTAAAATAATACATTTTATTTTCAAAAGTAGAACACAAAACTGCTTCCGGATTTCAGACAGTAAATTAAGAAGTGAAAGCTACACAAATACTTTTAAACGCTTTAAAAAACATTTTGATTTTTGAACTAAAATGTATTTATTTTTCCATGGGTTGCTTGAAACACGCAATAAGCTGTTCTTAACAGACGATCGTTCTCTTTGTGACAAAATGTTTCCACTTAGGGCTTTTAACATTTGACAGTAACGTTGTTAAGAGTGGTCGCACTAAACTTCTTTGTAGCTTTTATATCCGATGTCACAAATATATCATAACTGCAATCGAACCAATGTGAGTTCCCACTTTGCTGAGTCACAGACACAGCAGGTGGAGTTGTCCCACAAAGGAGACTTTATTTGCAGCAAATAGGATCACCGGGAATACCTTCCAAAGCTGGGACTCCCCGAGCAAGGCTGTATGGGTTCCTCTTGTAGAGGGTTAGGGTGAATATTCGGACGGGAAGCCTTGTACTCAGATGCAGAAGCAGGTGGAAGGCCGCGCATGCGCCTTAAGGAAACGTGCTTACCCGTACGTGGCCCGTTATGTGAATGAGGCTTGCGCTCCTCCTTGGGCAGAGATTTTCGTATTACGACGAGGTAGAGGTGGCCACTGGTCTTCTGAAGGTCATTCCTTGGTTGGTCCATCTGCGCAGGCGCGAGCCAGGGGTTCTGCGCCAACTGGGGTGGGAGGCCCGGGTAAGCTGGAGGTCCCCTCAGGGCGGAGGCCATCGCCGGAGGCGCGGTTTTACTTTGCATTTGCCCGCGTTCAGAGGTAAGCTGGAAAGAAGAGGGTAAGGAAATCAGTGGGACAGAGGTGGGTGGGAATTAAAAGTCAGGTCTTGGCGTCTAGCTGGTGACACATTCCTCCTGTAGTGTTATTCTGCTTCTCGTTCTTGAGGGGCTCGGGGGAAGGTCTGTTTTCTGTAGCTACTTCGTGCCGGACGTGGACAGGGTCATAGGAATTGGCAAAGGAGCAGGATTACCCCTCGGCCAGCTTTAGATACGTCTCAGGGTCACCAGGTTTCACCCCAAGATGCGCATATCCTTGTGTTACCACCATTAGTGATTTGATAGCCTCTATGCGCCAGAGCCAAACGCTACAGAACAGTTAAGTATTCGAGGTCCAATCAGTAGTAAGGGCCGTCTTTACTTTGTTTCCCTTTGCTGTGGTCCTACTGAGATTTACCAGGGAATTTAGTTCGCCAGCATGCTCTAGCGTGTTCATAGCTTTTTGCATCTCTAGGATAATAGTGACCAGGACTAACATCAAGGAGGTGTTCATTGGAAAATCAGACCAAGGTAGAGGGGACTAGAGTATTGTCTGTTTTGCCACGTACTGACAGTAAGCGGTGGCGTGTGTTACCGAAGGGTCAAGAGACAATGATTTAATCTATTTAACGGGGCTGGCAGCAAACAATAAGTCCGAAGAAACCAGAATAGGAGAACGAGTATTACACGGGTAGCGACTCTTAGTTTAAATCTGACGATCCTTATTTAATGAGGCTTTACTTACCTTGTGAGTTGGCTCCGGAATAGAAGTTTTCACGCCGGGGAGTGGTTCACAGGAGTATTTGCTGCCATGTGGTGCTGGCGTTTCCTCCCGGGCCTCTGGTGCAGATACGTGCCTTTTTACTCTAGTCTGGTGGATCCAAGGTGTAGCTCTCTCTCATTTTAAGGAAGAGTGTGTGGCTAATAGCACTAGGCAGGGCCTGTCCATATAGGATATAGTTGATCCTGGGGTGACCCCTTTATCTATGTTTTGATATATATCGCGGGTCCATACAGGTGAAGCTTAATTTCGGGAGGCAAAAAAAATTTCCGTATTTGTTGAATGCCCCCACCAGCTGTTGGAGATTAATTGTATGCTTAATGGCCACAGAAATCTCTGGAGGTTAGAAGGAGTCAGAGCCTTTTGGAAAGGGCCTCACGTAAGTCATTTCAAATGCGCTGGGCTTTTAGTTGCCCTTTGGGGCAGCTCTCATTCTAGTGAGACCTATTGGTAGTAACTTTAACCAATTTTCCTGTGTTTCCCCGCACAGTTTTTCCAGGGGTGTTTTTCAGGGTTCTGTTAGCACCTTCTGTCTTCCCAGGACACTGAGGCCTCCAGGCAGAGTGTAATGTCAACTTGATGTTTAAGGCCTTGGTTACTTTGTTAGCTCTTTCTGTCCTACAGGGAAAGGCCTTTCTCCATCCCGTAAATATATCTACAAACACCAAAAGGTATTTGAACCCTCCAGGGGCCTTTGGCATTACTGTGCAGCCTGTTCACCAATCCTCCCCTGGCATTTGACCCCCAGATTTGAGTTGCTGTAAATCGAGTGGTGCTGGCAGTCTGCTTTGTACTTTGGTCTACAGTAGGCAGATTGGTTTGTTATTTTCTCAATAATTCCCTTTGTTGCTGGGTGCTCATAATCTTTATTGACAGTGGGTATGAAACTTCCTTACCCTAATGGGTTGAGTCGTGTGTACTCTTAAGGATCTCAGTGATCTGCTTATGTACCCAGATTCTTCTATTGTTGCTTATCATTAATCCGCTGACTGTTGGAGGCCATTAATAGCCCCATTTTACAGCCTTTTTTGTTTTTAATCTCATCCTGGAAGTAGGATGGAGTGAACGTCCACAGCAGTAGAGAGGGAATTAGTGGCAATTGCAGAGTCCCCCCAGACCTGGCAGACCCTTCCCCTCCATGTGGCTCCATGGGCTTGAATTACGGAGAAGGCACACTTAGCATCAGTCTAAACAGTGAACACCCTGTCCTTACTCAATTATAATGCTCTGGTTAGTGCAATTATTTCTGCCTTTTGGGCTCAGGTGCCTGGAGTTGTCTTTTTGTCTCAGGGAGAACATTTAGGGATATTAGTGCCTATCCTATCCTGACCTTAGTCCATTTTCCACGGCCCTGCTGCCATCTATACACCAGATTTCCTCTGCTTTGAGCGAAGCTTCACTCTGGAGATCTCGAGTAAATTTGATCCAGTACTTCATGAGTGGGGGGTAGGGTGGCAGCTCTCTCTGGGTGGGTATCCGTCAGCATGGCCTGCTGTTGTAACATTCTATTTTGATTCCAACAAACTTGAAACACGGCATGGGGTCCAAATAGTCATAGGTTGGCTGATGGTTTTTCTGTTTCTTCTATCAAGAAGCATGTGGCTGCCACAGCTCTTAGACAAGGGGGCCAACCCCTGGCCGCTGTGTCCAGTTGTTTAGAAAAATAAGCTACTATCCTTTTTCAGGTCCCCGGTCTTTGGGTTAACACTCCAACAGCTAAGTCTTGTCTTTCATGCACATACAAATCAAACAGCTTGTCAAAACCAGGTGATGCTAAGACTGGAGCCTTCCTAAGTAGGGCTCTGTGTTTTCCAGCTTCAGTTTGCAGGGCTTCGGGAAAAAGGGAAGTTTTAGCTGTCAGTGATTCCAACTCAGATGGAATCAGAATGCAGAGTCAGAGCCAGATATTCAAGGAAACTAGGAGAATTCAGGAGCCAACCCAGTTTTATTGGCAAACAACAAATAGTAAGATAATCAGAACTAGAATCTAATGTCCAAAAAGACGTGTTATTGAAACATAAATTCTCTAAAATCGCCCTCATTTCCAACAAAGATAGCCAAATGAAGACTAATTTGTTTGTAAAACAAGTCCAGTTTTAGCAAACTTAGCCTAATTATTTATATAAGCTTGGGAAGAATAGTGATTGACCATATAAGTGTTCGAAATCTGCTTTGCTGGAGGGTGCCTGGCTGGCTCGGTTAGTAGAGCATGCAGCTTTTGATCTTGAGGTCATGAATTCGAGCCCCACGTTGGATGTACAGATTACTAGAAATCCAACAAACAAAACAAACAACCAAAAGCCGAAACCACACAAAACCATGTCTATTTTACTTTACCAAAGATTATCCCAGATCAGATGAACTTGAAAAATGCTTGGGTTCGTTTTTACCTTTCTGAATTTTAGAATGCCCAATTTTTACAAGTGCTTATCTTGTAACCAATGACGTAGAGCTCTTACCTGTTCCTGGTGCATGCTATCCAAAGAGCTGTTGCCTCCTTCTTCTGGGGTTGTAAGGGAAGGAGAAAGGGCACAAGGCCAGGCAGCCAGCGTGGACATTTCAACAGGGGACAAGCACAAACAGGACAACAACAAACAGACCAGACAACTAGGCGGGACAGAGATTTCTTTCAATCTCCCAGACCCTAGACTAATCTGTTAGATTATTCCCATTTCCCCAGGATGGAACATCCAGGCTTCTGAACGGCTGGGTCTTGTGTGACCCTGGGTCACCCCAGGGCTATCTAGACTCTATACTAATTGAGTGTTCATCTGGCAGAGTGTTTACCAGAGAGGCCCTGTGTACCCGGAGTATTCTGTTATGCCAGCTTGCTCAGACTTTGTGAGACTTCTCTAGTTTTATCTCCAAAAGCTGTGCCCTAGATCTGGTGTAAGTTATCCCAAAAGAAATATTTCTGAGTAAAAGCAATCAGAGTGGCCACTGGATTTCAGGTGAGGACAGAACTCCAGGCCAGTGGTCACAAGCACTGAGAATGGAGAGTCCTCTCCAAGGAAGCTGCCCTTGGACCCTGGAGCTTGAACTGGTTATGCCCTGTGAGCTGTCACTGCCCATTGCTCCCTCCATTGGAAGCCAGGGAGCCAGAGGTCAGAACCTCGGAAGGACCAACAGTCCCATCTGGGTCACCAATTTGTAACTGAACCACTGTGACTTCCCTCTTTGCTAAGTCACAGACACAGCAGGTGGAGTTGTCCCACAGAGGAGACTTTATTTGCAGCAAATAGGATCACCGGGAATACCTTCCAAAGCTGGGACTCCCCGAGCAAAGCTGTATGGGTTCCTCTTGTAGAGGGTTAGGGTGAATATTTAGACGGGAAGCCTTGCACTCAGATGCAGAAGCAGGTGGAAGGTCGTGCATGTGCCTTAAGGAAATGTGCTTACCCATACGTGGCACGTTATGTGAATGAGGCTTGAGCTCCTCCTTGGGTGAAGATTTTAGTATTATGACTAGGTAAAGGTGGTCACTGGTCTTCTAAAGGTCATTCCTTGTTTGGTCCATCTGCACAGGTGCGAGTCAGGGGTTCTGCACCAACTGGTGTGGGAGGTCCCATTAGGGCAGAAGCAGGGAGGGATGGTTTTACTTTGCATTTGCCTGTGTTCAGAGGTAAGCTGGAAAGAAGAGCTTAAGGAAATCTGGGGGACAAAGGTGGGTGAGTGCAAGCAGTTGGGCAGTGAAGGTCAGGTCTTGGGGTCTTAGGGTCTAGCTGATGCCATAACCAAGGAAGTAAAACAAAGACTTGAAAAAAATCTTCAGATTTAATTTCATACATAATTTTTTTTAACTTTAATTATTTTGAGAGAGAGAGAGAGGAGAAAGGGACAGAGAGACAGGGAGAGAGAATTCCAAGCAGGCTTCATGCTGTCAGTGCAGAGCCCAATGAGGGGCTCAAACTCATGAATGCAAACGTGAGATCATGGCCTGAGTTGAAATCAAGAGTCTGACACTTAGCCAACTGAGCCACCCAGGGACCCCTCTATTACCTACCCCTTTTAATGAAAACAAAAATCTGCATTGATTGCATCCTAAAATGGAAACGATTTAGAAAAAAAAGGGAAATGATTGTATTCTTTCCCAATTACGCATTCATAATCTGCAGGGTATTTCTCAGATGTTTCCACATAAACACCCTTAGCTGGTGTAGGAACACAAATTCACCCCTGGAAGAAAGAGGAGGGGACCTGGAAGTATTGTCCAAAGTGAATCACTGAGGCCTAGAAACTCACTTAACATCTCCGGTTTTGTTTTCTAATTTTATCGTCTTTAAAAAAAAAATTTTTTTTAATGTTTATTTTTGAGAGAGAGACAGAATGTGAGCAGGGGAAGGGCAGAGAGAGAGAGAGGGAGACACAGAATCCGAAGCAGCTCCAGGCTCTGAGCTGTCAGCACAGAGCCTGACACTGGGCTGGAACTCACCAACCGCGAGATCATGACCTGAGCCAAAATAGGACGCTTAACCGACTGAGCCACCCAGGCGCCCCTTGATTTCATTTTAAAGATAACATTGCAAATTATCAAATAAAATAAACTTCTTGAAGATGCCTCATGTTTACCTTGTTTCCTCTGGTACCCACTATGTATCCCTGGGCTGCACCAAAGCCTGTTTGAGAAGCACGGACCTATGACCAAACCCACTGGAGAAGGCAAGTCTTTCAGACTCCCCTTCTAATTATGAAGCACATATTCAGAGCCTTCTTTGTACAGACCAATGTGTGGCCATTACTCGCCTCAGGTGGCTTACTCGTTTAGGAGAAAAAGCACACCGGTCATGCCTGATAAATGCCAGGTGAGTGGCAGATACGGCAGCACACATGTGGAGGGGCACAGACATTGCTGAAGCTTTTTGGTCAGGGGTTCACAGAGTTGATACCTGGTCAAGGCCCTGAAAAATTGTTAGGATCGTGATTGCAAAGAAGGGGACAGGGCATTTCAGAGAGGGGGCATGGTGACAGCAAGGTGGTTTGGGGTTTGATAAATAGCCTAATTAAGGTGAAACAAAGCACTTGTAGGGCCCAGGAGAGCTAGATGCAGGTGAGAAAAGAGATTTGACTCCCAGACTCAGGAGTTGGTGGGAGCCATTTAAGGGCTGTAAGCTTGAGGGGTGATTTGTGCAAAGGTACACATTTGCCGGTTAATCTGCCAGCAGCGTGTTGGTTGAATTTTCAGGGAGTAGCTGGAACAGTTGGAGGGCTATGGCAGTCATGCAGGTATTATTTAATTGAGGCCTGGTCCAAAGTAGTGTCCACAGAGAAAGGTGGGGCAGCAGGTGGGGGCGGGGGCGGGGAGCAAATGAGAAAGATGTTACATACATATAACATTTAATAGCATTTTGGTGATCGTATCGTTTCCAGATAGCTGCCTCTTAAGGGTATTCTGGTCTACTCCTGTTTTCTTGCTTGCACATCTTACTGAATGAAATCTGAAAGTCCCCATGCAGTTTCTCTCAGTCTTCACCCAGAGCCCAGTTAGAAGGGTTTTGTTACTGTGACGCTTACTCATGGGTTTTACCTCTTACGTCCGTTTTGGAACAAAGCAGAGAATAAATAAAATTACCCGTGAGGCATGAGAACGGGGCAACCTGATCGAACGTAGAACAGTTGTGTGGGACATGGATTTCTACTTGGTTTCATAACTTTTCTTGATTCTTACGAAGTAAGGGGCACAGGAAAATTTCTTGTATTAATGAATTCACTAGTGTTTAAGAAATGGCTTTCAACCCAGCTACCTTCTCCTTTTTTGGGGAAAGCTGGGAACACTGTAGTACACAACCAGCCTAACAAAGACCGGAAATGGAGCTGAGTTCTGCAAGTGCTCTGAGGAAGTCAATTGACCATGTTGTTTTCATTTACTTGGAAAGGAATTCCCTTTGAAAGTGCAGTAAAGTGTGTCTTTCCCCTTACATGGCTGCCGTTCTGTCTGCTAATAGGATAAACGGATGTAATTTTAGGTTATATACGTCTGTCTTGTATGTGAAAAACTAAAGTTTATAGCAATACCTCTTTTTAAAAACTTTTTTAGTGTTTATTTATTTTTGAGAGAGAGGGAGGAGCATGAATGGGGGAGGGGCAGAGAGCGAGGGAGACGCAGGATCCGAAGCAAGCTCTAGGCTCCAAGCGGTCAGCACAGAGCCTGACGTGGGGCTCGAACCCATGAACCGTGAGATCATGACCTGAGCTGAAGTCGGACGCTTAACTGACTGAGCCACCCAGGCGCTCCCCATAGCAAAACCTCTTAACTCGGTGATTCTATTTTATAATTGATGATGAGCCCATCCTCATTAGAGTATTCTTTTGCCCTTTGCCCATTTAAACCATTTGCTGTCTGTACGTCTGACATAGTGGCTCTGGGAGCTCTGTTTAATTACAGCTGAACAGAGATCAGAGAACAGAGACGAGGAACACCGAATTCTGGCCAACTTGGATTCTGTTAATCAATACCCATTATTTTAGGAGAAAAAAAAAAGGGAATAGTTGCATAAAATGATCGAAGACCTACATGCCCTTCCATGTAACAAATAGCAGAGCTCAGCTCCCCGTACCTCTGTGCCGATCAGTTGATGAGCAGGGAGGAAAGGTGTAACGCAGAGGAATGTGTGGACTCTTATCCTAAGGTCATCCGTAGATACTGGCACACACAAACGTCACTCTGTCAATCCTGCTAATACTGTTGTTGTAGTGAGAGGGTGAAGAATTGAGGCATACAGAGAAGACTTTTTTCCTTCTTCCAAGATTTTACGTAAATTCGTTAGTTAACATATAGCATATAGTATTGATTTCAGGAGTAGAATTTAGTGATTCACCACTTACATATGACACCCAGTGCTCATCACAGGTGCCCTCCTTAATGTCCATCAGCCATCCTGCCCATCCCCCACACACCTGCCTCCATCAGCCCTCAGTTTGTTCTCTGTAGTCAAGAGTCTCTTGTGGTTTGCCTCCCTCTCTGCTTTTGCCTTATTTTATTTTTCCTTCCCTTCACCTATGTTCATTGTTCTGTTTCTTAAATTCCACATATGAGTGAAATCATCCTGTATTTGTCTTTCTCTAACTTATTTTGCTTAGCATAATACTCTCTGGTTCCATACACGTCATTGCACATGGCAAGATTTCATCTTTTTGATGGCTGAGTAATATTCCATTGTGTGTATGTGTTTGCGTGTGTGTGGGTGTATATATATATGTGCATATATATATATATACATACATACATATATACATCTTCTTAATATATACATATTACATCTTCTTTATCCATTCATCAGTCAATGGACATTTGGGCTCTTTCCATAATTTGGCTATTGTTGGTAATGCAGCTATAAACACTGGGGTGCATGTACTCCTTTGAATCTGTATTTTTGTATCCTTTGGGTAAATACCTAGTAGTGTAATTGCTGGGTTGTCAAAAAGTTAAAAACAGAAGTCTTCTAACTAAAAAAACCTCTGATTCTCAGAATGATGCTTTTATCTGGTTTCTTCTCTGTAGTTTCTTTCTTTTCTTTTCTTTTCTTTTTAGAGTTCATTTATTTATTTTGAGGGAGAGAGAGAGAGAGAGCACAAGTGAGAGAGGGAGAATCCCAAGTAGGCTTTGCACTTGTGCAGAGACCAATGCAGTGCTCGAACTCATGAACCATGAGATCATGACCTGAGCCAACGTCAGATGGTTAACTGACTGAGCCACCCAGGCACCCCTCTTCTCTGTTGTTGCTTAATGATCAGACGTTTGTCTGTTTTCTTAGTTTTTTCAAACAACGAATTCTTGGATTATTTTGCTTTCTAATTCATTAATTTGTTTTTAAATCTTTGTAATTTTCCCTCTGCTTTATTTTTTTAAGTTTTTATTTTTTTTCTTTTTTACTTCTTGGGTTGAATTTTTCACTTATTTTTATTGTTTCTTGTTTAGTTTTAAAAGCATTTGAAACTAGGAATTTTCCTTTCCATATAACTTTAATAGAATCCAACAAATTTTAATAAATAATGTTGTCATTGTTGGTTTTCTCTGCAATATAGTCACCATATTGATTTGATTTTTTTTTAAGAATTAAAAAATTTTTTTAACTTTTATTTATTTTTGAGAGACAGACCCATGAGCAGGGGAGGGGCAGAGAGAGGTGAAGACACAGAATACGAAGCAGGATCCAAGCTCTGAGCTGTCAGCACAGAACGCAACGTGGGGTTCGAACTCACGGACCATGAGATCATGACCTGAGCCAAAGTCGGACACTTATCTGACTGAGCCACCCAGGAGCCCCATCATATTGATTTCTATTTTCACTCGATAATGCTTTGGTAAAGTAGTTTTGGTTTCCAGCTGTATTTTGTTTTTCCTTAAAATTATGACAAATTTCTAGGATTGTCTTTGCATTGGGTCATGTAGCCTGTACAACCTCCACTTTTGGGAGTTTACTGAGAATTTCTTTGTGGGAAATAATTAGAAGATATTCCATAAACAAGTGTTTTCTCTGAAATATACAAAGCTTTTTACTTATTCAATTTCAGCTTTATTGAAGCACAATTGACAAAAAAAATTCCAAGATTTGTAAAGTATATGTGATACCGATATATGTGTACATTGTGAAAGGATTTCCTCCCGTTCAGATAACACATCCATCATTTCACATATTTATCTTTTTGTATGTGTGAGAGGACATTTAAGTTACACTCTCTTAGCAAATTTAAATTATACGATAGTCCCCTTTATTTACATTAGATACTCAGAACTTCTTCATCCATAGCTGAAAGTTTATGCCCTCTTACCAACCACTCCCTCCTTCCCCAACCCCTAGCAACTACTTTTCTACATACCATTTCTATGAGCTTCGACTTTTTAAAAAAATTCCACATGTGATACCATGCGGTATTTGTCTGTCTCTGTTTGACTTATTTCACTTAGCATAATTCTTTCAAGATCCATCCATGTTGGCAGGATTTCCTTCATTCTCATGATGGAATAATTTTCAGTGTGTGTGTGTGTGTATTACATCTTTATTCATCTGGTAATGAGCACTTAGGTTGTTTCCATATTTTGGCTATTCGTGAATAATACTGCAATGGACGTCGAAGTGCAGATATCTCTTCAGTATCCTGTTCTCTTTTCCTTTGGATATCTACCCAGAAATGGGAGCATTGCATCATACGGTAGTTCTATTTTTAAGTTTCTCGAAAAACCTGTATACTGTTTTCCACAGTGGCTGCACCAATTTACATTCCTGCCAGCAGCACATCAGGGTTCCCTTTTCTCTACATTCTTGCCAACATGTGTTATCTTTTGCCTTTTTGATGATAGCCATTCTAACAGGTGTGAAGTGATAGCTCATTATGGTTTCGATTTACATTTCCATGATGATTAATGATGTTGAGCCCCTTTTCATGTACCTGTTCATTATTTGTGTCTCTTCTTTGGGAAAGTGTCTATTCAGGTCCTTTGCCCATTTTTAAACTGTATGTTCTGTTTTTGTTGTTCTATTGAATGTAGGAGTTTTTTTTTTTTAAATATATATATTTGGATAATAACCTCCTATCAGAATAAAGATGTTGCAGATATTTTCATCCATTCTGCAGGCTGCCTTTTCATTTTGTTGTTGGTTCGCTTTGCTGTGCAGAAGCTTTCTAGTGTGATGTAGTCCTACTTGTTTACTTTGCTTTTGTTGCTTTTGCTTTTTGGGTCAAATACCACCCCCAAATCATTGCCAGAATGGACATGTGGGAGCTTACCACCTGTTCTTTTTTTTTCTTGGAGTTTTATGGTTTTAAGTTTTACATTCAAGTCTTCCTGCCTCAACATGTACCTCTAGGCCAGTTCCATAGCTGTCATGTTGAGACGTCTCTTCCCGCTCCTGGTTCTGATCTGCTATTTCTTGAATCCCAGGTCTTCATTTTCTTGGTTGATCCCCTTGTTTTGCTGGAGTACATCTTCAACGAAAATATATGCAGAAGGCAAACCTTCTGAGCCCTTCCTTGCCTTAATTCGTTTTGTTTGTTCGTTTGTTCATTTTAGTCTTTCCTCACATTTAACTGAGAATTTCGCTGAGTACTGAATTTTAGGTGATAAATTCTTCCCGCTCGTAATTTTACGTTAATTCCATACCTTCCAATATCTCATTAGTTTTCAGGAGATTTGTTTTCTTCTGTTCTTAGCTTTTTCATAGTCATGTTTGTAGCTATGAGTCCTTTTGGTTTTGTCCTTATTAGTTCATAAGTCTTTCGATGGTAGGACAAGTCTTCTTCTTGAGCCCTGGGAGACTTCTTTGCCCCCATTCTCTCTCTTCAACACTCCTATCACATACTGAGTCCTCTGTGTTCACCCTACGTACTTCTCCTTACCCCTCATATCATCTACATTCTCCTTCGCGGGAGACTTTCTCCATTGTCTTTCAACCATTCCATTTTAATGGGTGTTTTGACAATTGTTTTTAATCTCCGAGAGCTTATTTTTATTTACAGACTTTCCTTTTCCATAGCATCCTGCTGTGGAGGCTATATCTATTCTAATCTCTCTGAGGATGGTAATTAGAATTTTAATTTTAAAAAAGTTTGCCAGAGCCTCCGATGCCAAGGCTTCTCTTGAATGTTTGATGTTTCTTGGTTGTCTGTTCATACTTAGGATGAGTGAATTGGATGATTAGGAGCTGGGTATGTATGGCTGAGTTCTGTTGACTGAGAGGCTTCTCTGAGCTGAGTGGTCAGGGAGTTGACGTTAACATTGTAACTTTCTGAGTGCTAAATTATGAGTTATTTCTCTAAGGTACCAACCTCCACCCTAATTGCCCTATTTCTCCCCTGACATTTTATTGACTTTGTCTAGAGAAGAATATGCCTGTCTGTCTATCTATCTATCTATCTCTCTATCTATCATCATCATCTATCTAACCTATTTGTTTTGGCCTCAGGGTAAATGCCTTCTTCAGCTGCTTCTAGCAGAAGTGGGGAAGGCAGATAGTAAGCTGTGGTTGGCTGTTCCTTACACAGGTCTGCAACCAATTTCCCTACATCTGGATCCAGTTCTGAGACCCCATCTCTGTTAAATGTGCTGCTTCTCAGTCAAAATCCCCTCTGGCTTCCATCAAATAAGGTAATTCCCTTCATTGCAGGAGCACTTTCCCTCTTTATTTATATATCAATTGGCTACTTTTGCTCTGTTTCATCGATTGGTCAATGGATGTTCTGTTCTTTAGCAATTTATTGAACTCTCTTCTGCACTGATGGCCTCTTCTCATCACTCTTTATTTTGGAAGACTTATACTTTTAAAAATGACTGCTTTAATTATAGTGGGTTCTCAAAAAAAAGAAGGGAAGGGATATTTCTATTTTTGCATGCCTCCTGTTCTGAAATGAAATTCTGGTTTATATAATTAAGCTCACACATCTACTATGTTTATTGCAAAACATTTATGACTGTTACACCTACCTTTACATTCTACCTCATACAAAAATAATATAGCTTTTGTCCCTGTGAAGGTTTGTCTGCCTTGAATTTAACTTTGCTATTAATATTGCAGTTTTCAGTTTCTTTTTGTTAAGGGCTATAATTTTTAAATCTTTAGAGTTTCTTTTATTTACTATGTGTATAGTATAGGGTACAAAGAGTTTTTCTATTCCCTTCCTCCCTCATACAGAGTTTCGTCTACTGTTAAATCTTCAGAGTTTTCACATGAAGGTAAATACAACATCTGATCAAGATGGTCTATGGTTTCTAGCAAATAACCAGGGAAAGTTCAGTAATAATATTCACAGGAAAGAATGAACCCAAACCAATTTGGAAGAGGAGTCCAATTTTAATGATAGAGAAGACTTAATAGGGGGTGTCTGGGTGGCTCAGTTAAGTGTCTGAGCCTTGATCTCAGCTCAGGGCTTGATCTCAGGGTCGTGAGTTCAAGCCCAGCATGGAGTCGACTTAAAAAAAAAGAAAAGAAAAAAATAGAGAAGACTTAATATATCACCCATCCCAGAGTAATTTTAATTATAGAGTGTCCATTTCCCTGAAAATTGAAAGGATAAATGTTAATATGGCTTTGGAAAGAAGAACAGGATACATTGGTTCTGAAATTAAGTAGTTGTTTTACCTTGGACAAATTGCTTATGGAGCTCCTGGTGTGTACTAAGCACTTTCCTGGGTGTCTAGGATACAACAAGTAATATATGAGTCATGCCCTGAACCTGCTCCAAACGGATAGACCTATAATCAAATAATTTAGTGCAGTGTTGTAACTATAATTGTATTCTGGGTGGAGTGATGGTACAAATAAGGGAGTCATCAATTTTCCTTGAATAGGCCCAGAAGTCGCTTAACATAATTGTGCCTCTAATTTTCTATCTTGATTGCAAAGATTCTTGTATTTTCTGGCATGCTAGGTCTGTGGTACTGTACCTGGGAGAAATAGCACCTTACTGCCTTAAAACAATGGCCTTTGTGCACCTGAATGAATTCACAGATGGCACCCAAATAGATAAGTCAAGACCCAACCAGAAGACAGAGCCACACAGTAATTAGAAAAAGGGAAGTTTGACATAAAGACTTAGAATCTTCGATAGAGGATTAGAGTAATGGGGAACTGGCCCTAAGTAGAGAGAACTCAGCAGAACTCAGAAATCAGCTATAAGGGGCAGCCATTACATGTAGGACTAAGATGGAGCATTCCCTCTCCATCAGGGCTGAGATACAGACTTCTCTGGAGTGGGCACAGCTTTGGCTCCCTGGATAATGGAAGAGTCACACAGATGCTGTGCTTGTGGGTCTTGCAGGAGATCTGCCCTCTAAGGCGCTGGGGAGCCATCCCCAAGGGAGTGCTGTGTCCTGCAATTCACTGCAAGGCCAACTGAGGGAGTGCTAGGAAAGCAACTGGCCACTGAGTGCTGCTGGCTGCCCCCGTGCACTGTAGGAGCCAGGTGCTGAAAAAGCCATTCGTTGTAGGAACAGTTCATTGTACGAGCTGGAGATGCAGAAGCCAGGCACTGAAGGTGCCCGTGCTGGAGAAATCAGGAGCTGTAGGAGCCTGGCAAAAGGAGCTTACCAAACCATGAAGAGAAAAATATCTCTCTTCCTTCATTGGACCTCCACCTCCGTCCACTGGCAAAGCTTGATATTGTGCCAACTGGCAGACAAGACATATTTAAAGGGCCCATATCCATTTCTGTAGAACGGACAATGAAGGATGAATTTGGAGCTTAGAGGCAAGTACATTGATAATTGACACAATAGGATAGATTTTTGTGACTCTTTCTGACATGGATCATCTCTTTGAAAATTCACATCACATTTCAATGTTCATCCCTTATGTTCTACAGATGGTCTACTTTTTTACTTTCCTCCAATATTTGCTTAGAAAAATTTTAACCAATCCATTTTGGCATTTCCCTTGAGGACTAAAATTTAGAGACATGTATGAATTCAAGGTGCTGATCCTCTGCCCCCATAGAATGATGGGATTTTGTGTTTTCTATTTCTATAATCCTAGAGTTGTGGTTCCTTGGTTAGCTTGTCCAACTTCTCGCTGAGCACTTCTTTGTAACTCTGGTTGTCATTATCTTTCTTTGGTCTTTCCCCTCTCGTATTTGTAGCCTTAGTCATCTCAACAGTCCAAAAAACCCAGGACTTCTCATGGGTAGGAGTTAGAATTAGTTTATAGTCTCTCAGGATTGACTTTACTTCTCTGGAAGTATTTTATAGAATGGAACACATTCTAAGTGTGGTGTCTGGTGTTGAATATAGATATGAGACAGCCTTACTTCCTATAGTCAAAATACTGTAAATTTCCTGGCAGTTGGATTTTTTGTTGTGGTATAAATTTGCCATTTCTTGGTTTCAGGGAAGTTTAGCAGGTGATGTGATCTAGTATGGAGTCACCTATGTGTTAAAAGCTACCTTGTGACATAGGATATCTCAATGATGGAGAGATTGAAGTGGAAAATATGCAATGGCAACTTGATTCAAAAGGGCTTTCTTGAACAAATATAGGAGCCAAGCCATTGATGTCTTGGAAGAGGGAAGATGGCAGACTTTAAAGAGAAACAGAATGGCATTCATGCTGAAAGAACCTTCTTAACCAAGGAGAAATTGCATAGTGATGAATGACTAATAATCAAAGCCCATCCTGGAAACAGTGACCCAAATGAGGCTGTTAGAAGAAGGTCCAGAACTACAGAATTGAGCCCAAACCTCCTCTTTGGCATTTCCCCCAATGCTTGTGCAATACTTTGGTAATATGTATGAATCTAGTAAGGGTGGGGATATTGTAAGCTCTTTTAGCAGTGACAGAATTAATGTTTCTGAACATTAATTAATTAATTAATGTTTCCCATTATTAACAGTAGTGATAATAATAGTAATGGACAATACTTGGATGTCCACTGTGTTCCAGGTGCATTGGCATGACCATTTGAAACAATATTTACTACCATTTAACAAGGTGGAAATTATAATCCAAGTGCATTTTTTATGACAAAACGAAGTGTTAGAATATCTTCAGATAACTTGATATGGCAAATGTAGGGCCAAGCTTTGAACCTAGGTATAGAAGCTCTGTAAAGGCAGAAATCACTCGGTACCCCTAGTACCTTGAAAGTGCCTTTCACGGGGCGCCTGGGTGGCTCAGTTGGTTGGGCAGCCGACTTCGGCTCAGGTCATGATCTCACGGTCCGTGAGTTTGAGCCCCACATTGGGCTCTGTGCTGACAGCTCAGAGCCTGGAGCCTGTTTCAGATTCTGTGTCTCCCTCTCTCTCTGACCCTCCCCTGCTCATGCTCTGTCTCTCTCTGTCTCTCTCTGTCTCAAAAATAAATAAACGTTAAAAAAAAAATTAAAAAGAAAGTGCCTTTCACATAATGGGTGTACAGCAAATATTTGTTGAGTGAATGAATAATTCCCATATGTGAATGCTTTCCATTATCTTCTTTTCATTGTTTTGTATCAAGGTTATCTAGGAGTTTGGGCCATAGCCCTCTTAGTTCTGTATAGCAGATATTCCATGGGGTTCTGAGGCTGGGAAGGTACTAGAAGAAGGTAATAATCTTTGGTTGGTGAGCTGGAGGTCCTTGTACTAGCAGGCAATTGAAAATGACTGGCATAAATTGGAAGTAATGACAGACCTACATAGGTAAACCATCACTTAGCAAATAGTTTTGTCCTTCTGTTTAATATATTTGATACAGGAATCTTTAATTTAGGAAGTAAAATCTAGGAGGTATAGAGCCCTGGGGAATCCCTGGGAGGTCCTCAGGAAGTCTGTGAATACCAAAATTGTGTGCAAAATTGTGTTGTGCATGTATTTATCTGAAAATAAAGTTCTGTAAATTTTATGGGGCTGTGACACTAAAAAGATAAACAGTGTTCAATGGGAACATTTATCATTTAAGTTCTTGGGGGCAGGTATTTTTGTGTAATGTTGGAATTAGAGAGACGCATTCTTTTTGTTGGGTTTTAGTAGAAGGAGAAATTTTGTTTTCTCCTACAGATAATGGATTCAAGAGCACTTTTCAGTGTAATTGACATTCCTGGGCTTCAGGCTGGGGCATAGTTCTTATTGAAAAGTCTAAGTCACTCATTATGTCAAAGCCCAGAAGAGAATATTAATTAATTTCCAATGTACTTTGTGGCGGGATAGAAATAAGTCGGTCTCTCTTTCTGGCCACCCAAGCTGCCAGCTACCCTGAATGCTTTTTCTTGTTCCTTCATGTTTTGGGTCCAAGCTAGCTAAAACAGGGTCTTTTAGAGGTTTTCTTGAAATAAGCTGGTGAGCATTTACCTGTCCCCAAACAAAACCCACAGACCTGCTCGCCTGATTTTGGCAATCCAAGCCCTGTGGCCTGCTACAGCAAGTTTGTCTCTGCTTTGATCTGTGATGTGTATGACACTATATTTTTTGGCTGCTCTGAAGCAGACTGCCAATTAGATCCAAATGTGTCAGACGGCCTTGGAGAAGGTACTAGTGGCCAAGTTTCCATTAGTGGTTACTACTGATTGATGCCTGCAGCATTCTGTTCGTTTACAAATAGAAACCTATTCCCATCTTTAATGTTGGGGCTGGGAGTTGAAGTAATGGGGAGGAGAAGGTCCCAAAGCACAATTAAATCTCTTTATACCTCTCAACTCTTAACTTTTGTTTTTCTCTTAACACAGGAAAGACTCACAACAATAGGAGGTTGTGATTCTCTTGTTCCGAGTGGGGTGTGCTTTTTATTTTCTCATGTGGCGAAGGATGACGGGAAGAGAAGGAAAGCCGCATTTATTTATTTTTTAATTTTTAAAATGTTTTTATTTATTTTTGAGACAGAGACAGAGCATGAGCAGGGGAGGGGCAGAGAGAGAGGGAGACACAGAATCTGAAACAGGCTCCAGGCTCTGAGCTGTCAGCACAGAGCCCGACGCGGGGCTCGAACTCTCGGAGTGTGAGATCATGACCTGAGCGGAAGTCAGACGCTCAACCCACTGAGCCATCCAGGCGCCCCTAAAGCCGCATTTATTGAAATGCAGCGCTGTGCCTGCAACTGTGTTAGATGCTGTCGGGTGGGACCTCATTTGATTCTCTAACAACGCGAGAAAATCGGAATTCGTGTTCTGCATACTGCTGAGGAAACCACGGTTCAGAGAAGAAACATACATTCTTCTGTATTGTGTACGTTATAAGTGGCCAAACAAATTCACGCAGCTGTCTGTTGGATTCAACAGCCTGTGCTCTTTCCACCCCACTGTACAATAACGTGAGTGATTTTGGTGTTAATCCCTTTGGAACCTGAAATGAGCTTTGAGAAAGCCTCAAGGACACAATGGAAATCAGGATATTTAGGGTGGAAGCTAACCTGTGAGTCACCATAGACCAACATGGAAAAAACCCACCATAGACCACCATAGACCAGGGACTTAATTTCTGGGTTTCATCTTCTGCATTCATACTTAGAAGTGGGCTGGTGTTTCTTTTTCCCTTCCAGTCCTAGGCTACAGTTTCTTGAAATCAGATCACTGTTCCGAGAAATGAACTGCACCAGGGGAAAAGATGGAGGAGAGAAAAAGCAAACCTCTCTTCTTTGTTAATGAGTCATATTGTCCACACTTGGTTTCTCATTGATACCAGTGGGGATGGGTTTTGCCTGTCTCTCAAGGAGGATCCTGATGATCGTTCACGGGGCCTGCATCTCATTTGCGGTACCAGTTAATTCTGGAAACTCAAAGTTCATTCGAGCGAATGTTTGTTTAAAAACACTTTCTTTTTTTCTCCCCTGTGCTTATTTTTGAGGTGTGCAATTTGATATTTGGGACTGTGTTACACAAAAGTTGATGAGGTATATACTTCACTACAGGGAAGGAAGGTGTATGGTAACCGGAACTTTCAGCTGTGGTGAATAGCCTAGAGCAGAGGTTGGCAAACTTTTTCCGTAAAGCTCCGGATCGTCAATATTTCAGACTTTGCAGGCCACGTGGTCTCTATGGCAACTACTCAATTCAGCTGTTATAGGGCAAAAACAGCTATAGACAATTTGTAAACAAATGGGTACAGCTGAGTCCCAATTAAACTTACTTTCGGAAATAGGAGGGCCTATGAGCTGTAGTTTGTCAGACCCTAGCCTAGAGGATATCTCAGGTTTGTTCCTAGATGTGACAGCTACTGCCAAGCACGTAATGAACACTCAATAAGGTTTTTAAAGGACCAAATGCAGATATATGAAGGAGCAGCAGAACTCTTTGACTATGGCCTGAAATCGTGTGTTGGAAACCCAATGCCTGAAGCAATGGTATTTGCAGGTGGGGCCTTTGGGGGTGATTAGGCCATGAGGGTGCAGCCCTCACGAATGGGATTAGAGCCCTTATAAAAGGGACCCCAGAACGCATGCCTGCCTTTTCTACCACGTGAGGGCCCGGTAAGAAGTCGGCGGTCTGCGGCCTGGAAGAGGCTCTCACCAGAACCCAGATCATGCCAGCTTGGACCTCCACTCTCCAGAACGGTAAGAGATACATTTCTGTTGTTTATAAGCCACCCAGTCTGTGGTATTTTGTTACAGCAGCCCAAACAGACTAAGCTATCTTTCCAGAGTTTATTCCTGTTACCTGTGTTATAAATTAGGAGTTGGTAGGAAGAAACTCAATTTATAGTTAGAAAAATGAAGCACGAGAAAGTAGGAAGGACCCCTAAAGTTGTAGGTGAATTTTCATTTAGAATTCAAGCTGCTTTTAGTTTTTTTTCCCCACACTTTAGCCTTACTGTTTAGTTTTCAAAATTGAGGTTTAATTGACACACAATGTTACATTAGTTTCAGGTGGAAGCTAACCTTGGGGCACCATAGAAAAAACCCACCATAGACCACCATAGACCAGGGACTTAATTTCTAGATTTCATCTTTTGCGTTAATACTTAGAAGTGGGCTGGTGTTTATTTTTCCCTTCTAGTCCTAGGCTATAGTTTCTTGAAATCCAATCACTGTTCTGAGAAATAAACATAGAGACAACATAGTGATTGACAACTCTGCCCATTATGCTGTGCTCACAAGTATAGCTACCATCTGTCACCACACAATTCCAGTGCCATTGACTATGTTCCCTGTGCTGTACCTTTTATCCCCGTGACTTACTCTTCTACAACTAGAAGCCTGTATCTCCCACTCCCCTTCCCCCATTTTGCCCATCCCCCCCACCTCCCTCCCTCCTGGCAACCATCGATTCGTCCTCTGTGTCTGTCGGTCTGATTGTTCTTTCTTGTTTATTCATTCGTTTTTTTGGTTTTTTTTTTTTTTTTTAGATACCACATACAAATGAAATCAGATGGTAGAATTCAAGCTTCTTTTTTAAAATGTTAAAAAAAATTTTTTTTAATGTTTATTTCTGAGACAGAGACAAAGCATGAGTGGGGGAGGGCAGAGAGAGAGGGAGACACAGAATCCAAAGTAGGCTCCAGGCATCGAGCTGTCGGCACAGAGCCTGACACGGGGCTTGAACCCACAAACTGTGAGATCATGACCTGAGCCGAAGTCGGACGCTTCACCGACTGAGCCACCCAGGTGTCCCGAATTCAAGCTTCTTGGCTGTATTTAATGCTGCCTTTACTAACTTCCCTGGGTTTTGTCATTTATTCTAAGGAAACCTGATTTTTTTTGAAGACAATACTATTAATTTCTGCTTTATCAGATAAGGTGCTCTGGCAAGAGATGGAAAATCCAGTCCAAACAGCATTAAACAATACGAGGAATTTGTTGGCTGACATCATTAAAACTTCTAGATATAGGTTATGTTCCACTCAGGCATGGCTTAGCCGCTCAAAGTTACCAAGAACCCACTTCTGCTTTGCTGCTTTGTTCGGCCTACCATGTTAATCTTCGCTATCAGATTCCACTCTGTGGGACACCCCTTAAAGTTTTCTTGCTTGGGAATGGTGGAGTGGGGAAAATGAACTTCTCCTCAAACTTCTGCTGACCTCGGCTGGCTAAAGAAACCGAGAAGAATGGACTGACGTGTCCTGGTTTGCATGTGGGGAATAAGAATGCAACTAGGCAAGTCGGTTGAGTATTAGGAGGTCTTAAAAACCGGGAACAAACCAGAGAGGAGGTGCATTCTGGGGAAGGGAACCCCATTGGAGGTGTGCATGAGTCTTGCAGCTATGCTCTGCCCAAAACCAATTAGAGTCCCTGCAGTCACAGGAGAATGGGAGATACGAGGTGGGTGGACAGGTAGGGAAGGACTGAATCCCGAAGTCCTCTGAAAAAGTCAGTCTTTATGTTAAATGGGGGATTGCTGAAGACCACTGAGCAAGGGAGTGAGGAAATCCGACTTGAATGTTAGGAAAGTTACCATGACAGCTTTGTGGTAGGAGGTTCAGGGAGAAAAGCAGTGAACCTAACATCGTCAGCTGGAAGTGGCAGTGGCAGGCAGGAAGAGGGAAGAGTAAGAGTCACGTAGGTGGAATTAACCCACTGGATACAGGGAAAAGTGAAGCCACGGGAATGACTGGTGGGCTTCTATTCTAGCAACTGGCTGCATGGTACAACAACCGTGATGGGGGAATAGACCTATTCCTGCACCTTTGTTTTGGGAGTCGGAGGAACTGTGTATTTTTCAATCTGGGATGTACGGTGTATCCTCCTATGGGATGAAAGGAACTGTAATAGAGGTGACAATTCCCAGATAGTCTCCTACTTGTTCAAGTCGGGGGTTTGGAGGGGCGGGGAGTGGGAGTCTCTCTGCAAGTGTCTGTAACCAGGTTATAGTCTTGGTTCCTACTGTTTCTGCGAAACAGAGGGTGCTGGCCCCTTCAGATTACTACTAGGTGGGATCATTGTGGAGGGACATTGGGCTCTCTCTCTAATCTTCTCTGGCTGCGCTTGCTAATGGGACATGTTCTAATGGCCAGAGCCACCATCAGCCCTAGAGGGAAAAAATGGCTCTCTTGTGCTTTAGTAAAGAGCCTGGCCTGCGGGTTCGCTGTATGCAGATGCTATAGGCATCCAATGGGTGAGGGACATGAGGGGGCCAGTCCAGAGCCCTGTGTCCATCTGGGACTCAGCCAAGCCTCATAAAGAGCATTCTCCAGACCTGCGGGGGAAGAAAGGGAATTGAAAGGAGCCTTGTCATTGTTGTGGCTGTGAGAACATCTGTCAAAAACATTGCTGCAACTGGGGCAGAAGGGCTCCCAGCGTTTCTTCCCAGACAACGTTCTGCGTTAGACTGGTGGCACTAGCAGCTGCTGGGCCAGTCGATGCACCGAGATCGTGTGGGCAGTCACGACCCTGCAGGACACCCTCTCCTCCTCCAGGGTCTCTGCTCCAAAGACCAGCATGTTAGGAATTGTGGGTGGGGAAGGGGGGGGCGGAACCGATGATTTAGTAAAGGTTAGTTCTTTAGTTAGAAAATGCTTTGAGACCGTGGTAAAAAGGAGTCTAAATTAAAATGCAGTTGTCCTTCTCATTAGAGATCCAGGAAGCCTTTGAAAGCTCCAGTGTGGGTGAGCTGCTTTTCAGGTAAAACCAGTCCCTCCATCCTGGCTGAATGGGTAGACGGGTGGGTGCAGCAGGCAGAGATAGAAAGTAGGGCTGTGAACGGTGCAGAAGAAGGCTTTTCAGCCTTCTCTCTGGCTTCCTTTCTTCCCCGGCTTTTCTGTTTCTTGGCTGTTTATTATTTGCTCTCTCCTGATTGGGGCGAAGCAAGACTTGCTTTTTAGATACAGCTGGAGAATTCTGATCAAGCCAATTCAGCCTATATTGGATGTTCATGATGGGCCAGGCATTGTGTTGCAGCTGAAGGTCATGGGAAGGGTGATAACAAACGAGATCAGGTCTGCTGTCAGGGTGCCCACTGTCTAGGGCGGTGGTGAAGGCATCTTTCTAAGTAATTGTTTCACCTGTCAGAACATAGTGGTGGTGGGGGGGGTGGCTTACGTGTGCCTGGGTGGCTCAGTTGGTTAAGCGTCCGACTCCAGCCCTGGTCATGAACTCGTGGTTCGTGAGTTCGAGCCCCATGTCAGGCTCTGTGCTGGCAGCTCAGAGCCTGGAGTCTGCTTCGGATTCAGTGTCTCCCTCTCTCTCTTCCCTGCCCCACTAGCGCTCTCTCTCTTTCTCAAAAATAAAAAGAAACATTAAAAAAAGACTAATATAGTGATCTGGGAAAGGTATAAACAAAATAGCGGGCAGTGCAAAGACGAATACAAGTATTTGCACAGGAGACATGGGGAAGGTTTCAGGAAAGAATGGACCTGGAGAGAGTGTGAGAGAAAGTTAGCAACAGTGAGAACAGATAGTATTCTTGCTGGCGGGGAAGTAGAAGGTTCGGAGAGGGTGGTGTTTCTGTGCAAACTCAGCCAGGGTGGTTGACCACCTAGCATTAACTTGCTTCCCTCAGGGTTCTGGAATTCAGGACAGCTGCTCTTTCCTAGTTAAAGAAGTTTAACACCTGACAGAGTTTGAAACCAGCTAAGTAGTGCCTGATCCTTATGGTAGGCTTGTGGGGGGCGTGGCACAATGGCAGCCGGTGGTTTCCATAGGAACAGATAAAAAAGTCTCTGCTTTAATGGCTAAGCCAGGAAAGAAGATTAGAGTTTTACTGGTCCGGTTTTCATTTGTTAATATTTATTGAGAGTCCTTCCTGGGTGCTGTGGAAACCTTCTGATCACAGGGAGCATAGACCCAGATGCAGGTGATGCAGAAGTCATTTTAGTGCTTAGCATAGGACCCTGATGTTTTTTAGAGACCCCCCCCCCCCCCAAAGGCACCGAAACCATCAAACGAAATATTTCCCTTAGGCTTCTCGTCTGTGCCAACCAAGACAAATACCTGTTCTCGATGTCTTGTGTCACATATTCTTTGAGAAATGTGTTTCCAGAAGCTCGAGTAAATTATATGCCCACCTTGTTTTGATTCAGTGACTGCCCCTCAGATGACTTGGTCGGATTGTTAGGGTGGCATTCTCAGGGTTCGCAGAGCTCTTGCTAAGGAAAGTGGAGAAATGCAGAGGTGACCCCACAAGCCCACAGAAATGCTGGTTTGGGGGTGGGGAGTGTGGACAGAGGAGGAAGTCCCATCTGTTGAATATCTACTGAGACCCACCGTGTTCAGTACTTTGCAGGCACTATTCTAGTTAGTCCTCGGGACTCCTAAAGGAAATAGGCAGTATGCCCAGAGCATGGTGAAGAAATGGAGACTCGGAGAGGTTAAGTAACTTGCCCCAGGCCTCTCTGCTCAGCAGTGATGCAGTCATGACTCACAGGCCGGAATCCAGGGCTCATACCGCCCTCCTCTGTTGCAGGTCGAGGGCTGTTCTATCAGAAAACAAACAATGCTGTTCTTTCATTGTGCTGATACCGGGAAAGGAGAAAGTGCAAACAGTACTATGCCACCAACAACCTTGCTGCTGCCAGGGCAGAGCTTTTGCACTTTTTTGCCCACTGCTGTGGCAAGAAATGGATTTGACAGGAAGACCTGGGACAGTTTCATACATAAAATTTCATGAAGCCATTTCCCATTTCCTAAGTGTGAAGTGCTCTGTCCTATTGAAGTAAATCTGTTCTGTTTGTTCAACTTTTAAACAATGCTGGTCCTGACCCTCTAATTTGGAGGTTGCCTGCAGAGTGAAAGCACTCACTGGGTGTAACAAATTGGAGATTTGTTCGTAGCTTTGGACAAAGGAATTTTGACAACCGCCTTCCTTTTTTGCATACAACCCCTTTGCCTAAAGGACACGATGTTATTCTTTCATGGCTTACTTTTCCCATAAAAGCTGGTTCTATTTATAAAAGAAATAGGTAATTTATCGGTTTCCAGGAGATTTTCACTCTAATCTGCAGGCAGGGTTATACCCCAGGATTGACTGTTTCTGGAACCTTCCTGGGGACCTAGGACTCCAGCTCGCCCTCAACCAACGAGTTCTGAATGTGAGGAACCTGACCGCGCCTGCAAGAAAAATTCTTGTTAAGGCACTTGGAGATTCTCCCTTAGGACTCCTACCCGTGAGCAGGTAGATCTTTTAAAATGGCACTCTTTTGCTTCAACCATGGAAATTTTGCTAGCTTTGGTTGTCTCAAACCTGTAACGTTTGAGGGGATTGGAGAAAGACAGGTGATGTTTGGTGAAGTGGGCTCGATGATCCCCTCCACCCCGAGAGTCTCCCATCTGAGGATCGTGCTTGTCAGATCTGTGGGAAGAAACCTTCAGGAATGTCTGAAGGTAGTGTGCGTGCTGTGATAGGAGCAATTATCGCTATTAGGTGTAAAGATGAGGAAGAGCAGAGATCTTTACCTTTTCTGCAAAAGAAGGCGGACCTTCTCTTGACACAAGCAACAAATGGCTCACCAGACCACCAAAGTTGTTGCTTTTTATTTGACCAATAAATCGTATGCATATCGATTCCCTGTTACATGGTGAATATTACGCCAAGCTTTGTGGAGGCTGGAAATAAATGAGATGTGGTCTCCGCACTTAAGGTGCTTATGATTGATCTTAAGGGAGGAGAGTGATTACAAAAACAAAACCTATGAGAAGTCCATAGACTGTATCCCAGTGCTAAATGGTGTGCTGTAAATCACGGGGTGTGGAGGGGGGAAGCCAAGTGGTAGATTAGTCAGGAGTTCAGACCTGCCTCGCCGACTATCTAAGAACCTCCATGTTAGAAATTAAAGGCAGGAATGAGGAGGAAGCAGATGTCGGTTTATCTGGACAATTCTACTTGGTAACCTGTGGCCTTTGGGATTTGTTTAGCCTGCTTCGTGGTGTTGATTAAACTCAGGTTTTGAGACCTCCCATGCACCATAGCACGCACCTGACGCCTTGGTAGAGCACTTGATTGAAGGACATTGACTTCTGAGTCTTGGTGGATTAGCTCAGGCTGCCATAACAAAATACCCTAGGCTGGATAGGTTAAACAATAGAAATGGATTTCTTGGAGTTCTAGAAGCTAGAAGTCCAAGATCAAGGTGCTAGCAAAGTAAATTTCATTCTGAGTCTCTTCCCTTGGCTTGTAGGCAAATGTCCTCTCCTATGACCTCTTTGTGGAGAGTGCTCTGATCTCCCTTCTTACAAGGGCATCAGGTTCATCATGGGAGCCCTACCCTCATGCTTTCATCTAAACCTTACCCCCTAAGGGCCCCCTCCATTAATATGGATATTGATAATTAATATCCCATTAGGGGTTAGGGCTTCAACATACACATTTTGGGGGACCCAACCATTCTGTACGTAATACTTGGCATGCTCAAATTTTGTGATGAAACAAGAAAAGGAAAAGCATAACAGCTTCTACCTCCTCTACTGTCTTTGAGCTCTGCAATAGATAGAATGCATCCTAAATGCTATCATTTGATGTGTCGCCTATTTCTGAGGTCACACTGACTGCAATATTTTTGCTGTATTTGAAATTGAGACTCTGAATGTTAAATTGGAGGACTGCCATAGTTCATGCACCAAATTATGTGTTGAGTGCGAAGGCCTCTTGAATGCGTGCATTCGAGAAATGTATACTCCGCTAGGCAAATCCTACAACTTACCCATCAGCTTCCATAATTAACATGTAGATAGTAGAGAGGCCACTGCTCCATTCCTTCCCAAATAATTGCCTTGTCCTGACTTCTTGGTGCTCTATTTCTTCTTTGGTTCCTCCATTCAGTATTTCCTATTTTGACCTTTCTCCTCTGCCTCTTCATTACTTAGAAAGACCTCATTAAAGTAGCCGGGAGTTGTTTGTGTTTTTATTTTTCTGGCTTTGGACCAGGAGGAGACATGCCTGGTACTTTCATTTAAGATAAGCAGGGCTGAGCTGTAGTTAAGTGTTTATTTAAAAAGTTCCAAGGAAAACTGTGTGTGTGTTTGGGGTGGGGGATGGGTGAGGCAGGGTGAGTATCCTCTGAGTCAGTATCAGAAGAGGCCCCTGTTGTGTTGGGTGAGGCAAAGTTTGGGCTGTGAGAAGAGAGTCCCCCAGCCTCAATAATGGCCCATGGCTACTGAGCTTCTGAGGCTTTTCTTCCAAGGAAAGCAGGGTCCTGGGAAAATTCCAAAGAGACCCTATTTTTTCAATATCATTTTTTTCTTAACATTCAGTTTCTTAAAGTGCTTTGCCAATGTCCTATGGAGGCATGTCTTCTGGATGACCCAACCTAAGTATATCACTCAGGTTATTAAGGGATGTCCTTATGATTATATGAAACCATAGAAATGTGAATGGGAGAACTTTAGGGATTGTTAGTCCCAAGTTCTTGATTTCCAATAAAGGAAGCAAGGCCCACAGGGATGGTCTTTTGTGTCAGTAAAAGAGCTGGAACTATATCGAGGCCTCCTGCCTCCTACTCACATCACTGTTCATTATGCCCTAGCTTGGAAAGCTTGTGTGTGTGTGTGTGTGGGGGGGGGGGGGGTTAAGATAGACTTCCTTTGAGGATTGGTGTTTTAGCAAAATGCTGGGAATTTTGTAAGCTCGTGGTTTAATAGGCGAGGTTGGCATTGATTTCCCACCTTTAGCAGGGCAAGTGGCAGACCTAGAGGTAATAAAGTTGAGGCAATGTTGGGATAAAAATGTCTTAAGCCAACACGACTAAGTCCATGTTCTGTTCAGGGCTCTGAATTTTCTGACTAATTCATTCTGGTGTCAGACTGAACCACTGCCTTCTTCTAGGCTGTTTTCATGGGCAGTTGTAGAAGAGATGCTCTGTCTTCTGGCATTGCCATGTATATTGGGTGGGGTGGATGGATGGGTGTGGTGGGAGAAAGAGAGAAGTGAACGGTGTAGGAATTGGAAATGGCACTTGTCAGGAAATGGCATTTCTCATCCATCATTTTTTTTTTATTGAAATGTAGACAGTTTCATGTCTTAAGGCTTGTTCTAATAAAGAAAATAAAGATTAATGGTACATTTTATGACAGGTTGTGTGTTCACAAAAGGTCCCTCAACAGGAAGCCAAGAGACCAAGTAACCTCAGCTATGCCACTAAGAAGCCAAGAGCATCCAGTAAGAGAGATCTCTCCCTTGGACCCTGATTCCTTTATGTCATGAAGAGGTGAATTAGATGAATTGACTTCTTTTAGCGCCCAAATGCTAGATCATTTCTCTTGGCAAGATCCCCTGTTCCCGAAATCATTCTGATTGGGTTGTGTATTCTGCCAGGCTCTGCAGCAACTGCTCATACATACAGTCCAAAGCCTGTTAGTTAACACCCTGAGAGTCGTGAGGAGGAGGCCTCTCTCCTTCCACAAAAAACCCATTAGCAAGACTGTGCAATCTGGGGATAGAGGGGATGTCCGAAAGCATCTTGCCCAAAGAATTCTTTCATCCCTTGCCTCAGAGGCTTGTTGAAAGTACCCAGCTCAGTGTCTGGCACTGAATAGTTTCCTGGGAGTGTAGATCCCATTCCTGTCAGAGTGCTACTTATGGAAGTCAAGGAGGGCTCTTGGTAAGTATTTTTGATTGCTTGAGACAAGACTTCAGGTTGCCTTAAGTAGAACGGACCTTGGGACATTCTTTGGCTCTGCGCTCAACCACTTTACTTTGGCCCATCTATCGGGCTTTTCTGGCTGCTCCTGGGAACTGCCTGATTGCCTTAGCTGCCTCCACATGCTTTTGAGTGGTTTCTTCTCTCTGTACCCCCCAAAACTTTCCTGTCCTGTCCCCTGTTCCCTCAGGTTGTAACCACTCTTCACATAACAGCCAATGATTTCGTGCCCCCAATCCCATCTGTATCTGTACACATGTATCTGTGTACATATGTAAATACTTAGTCATGAGGGAGGGGAACACAGTCTACAAATCCAGTCTGTGACAAGTCAAAGAAAAACAGAAACGTCAAAGCTTCCACCAGATGCTAAAGGTGATGAACCTTATGTTTAGGAAAATATTGAATGGAACATTTTGGCTTTAAAAAAAGGGGGGGGCAGGAGTTAAACCTCCCAGAATGATCTACAGGAGAAGATGAAGACCAAAGTGCTCAGCTGCTTTGTGTAATGAAATTGAGGGAATGTGAGCTTTCTTGGGTGGAAGCTTGGTAGGAAGGTGGTGAGGAATTCCTGGACCTATGACAGAAGTAAGGAATCTAGAAATGTCTAGTTGGATACAGTAAGCTAGAAACTGTTGATGATTTAAGGGAAATGAACAAACCAGGCAGTGGGAATCCCCTGTGGCAGGACTGAGAAACTTCAAGAACAGTGATGTCTTAGTATTTAGCGGCAAATTTGTCTTTAGGAGCTGTAGTCTCCTTCTATGAAGCTTTTAGTAAAGGTTTGTTCTCTGAAACAAGGCTGATGATTGCATTGGGTATTGGAAGGAGGTGGGAAGGTGGTAGCCAAAGGTGAGGGGATGGGCTGAGGAGCCTCTGCAGGAAGCAAGATGGCGAGTGGGACTGAGAAACTGGCAGTATTGGGGATTTAGGGTGAGATGAACCAGGAGTACATGCTTCTGGGATGCCTCAAAAATACCGGGGAGGGGAGTGGATTGCTTACCATATGTTAGATAGTAACTCCAGTTATTTTATTTGAATATTCTTGAAAAGAGTGGCCCTTAAGTAGCTGGTAAACTTGAAGACCTTGAAGTTCTGTAAATGGACATCTGCACACACAAAAGGTGCAAAATGATCTGGTATCTGGTGGACGGTACTCCCATCCCACCAAGTCCATGGATGCACAGTAAAATCCTACATGGAGCTTTAAAAAATTACTCTTCCCTGTCTACCCCCAAACAGTTGCTTCAGTTAGCCAGGGTGAATCCCAGGCATTGACAGTTTATATTTGTTTAGGAATCTACTATTCACTTATTAGTTTATGCAACAAAATTAGTTCATTGAGCACCTTCTCTACCAGGTACCATGTTAGGTGATTCAAAGAGTGAACTCCCTGAGGGTAGGGTCATGTCTTACTGATGTATCCCAAGCACTGTCTGGCCCAGAGAAGCCAGGTATGTTCTTACTTAATTTTGAGAATAACTATGATGTGGGAATCCCTCATCCCCATTTTATAGATGGAGAAATTGAGATGCAGAGAAATTAAGTGACTTGTCCGTGACCTACAGTTAACGAGGATGCCATCCCTGGTCTGTGTGATTCCAAAGCCTCTTTCCACCACATCATGCTGCCTCTCCATTTTGGGTAGGCATCATTTGGTTCAAAGAGCATTCTACAAATAGCCATTTTAAGATAAAAATCCAAATGATTTTGCTCATTTCTACTTTGATTTTAATTACAGAGGTAAAAGTGATCTGTGGGGATATCAACAAAAATAATTTCTTTCCTTTCTTTTTCTTCTTTCCTTTCTCTTTCTTTTTCTTCTTTTTCTTTCTTTTTCTTCTTTCCTTTTTCTTTCTTGCCTTTTTCTTCTTTCTTGCCTTTTTCTTCTTTCTTGCCTTTTTCTTCTTTCTTGCCTTTTTCTTCTTTCTTGCCTTTTTCTTCTTTCTTGCCTTTTTCTTCTTTCTTGCCTTTTTCTTCTTTCTTGCCTTTTTCTTCTTTCTTGCCTTTTTCTTTCTTTCTTGCCTTTTTCTTCCTTTCTTGCCTTTTTCTTCCTTTCTTGCCTTTTTCTTCCTTTCTTGCCTTTTTCTTCCTTTCTTGCCTTTTTCTTCCTTTCTTGCCTTTTTCTTCCTTTCTTGCCTTTTTCTTCCTTTCTTGCCTTTTTCTTCCTTTCTTGCCTTTTTCTTCCTTTCTTGCCTTTTTCTTCCTTTCTTGCCTTTTTCTTCCTTTCTTGCCTTTTTCTTCCTTTCTTGCCTTTTTCTTCCTTTCTTGCCTTTTTCTTCCTTTCTTGCCTTTTTCTTCCTTTCTTGCCTTTTTCTTCCTTTCTTGCCTTTTTCTTCCTTTCTTGCCTTTTTCTTCCTTTCTTGCCTTTTTCTTCCTTTCTTGCCTTCCATCCCTTCTTTCTTGTGAAAGAATGGAAGAGGGGCAGAGGGATGGAGAATCTTAAGCAGGCTCCATGCCCAGCACAGAGCCTGAGGCAGGGCTGAAACCCACAACTGTGAAATCATGATCTGAACCGAAATCAAGTGTCAGATGATTGACCAACTGAGCCACCCAGGTGCCCCTCCACAAAAATAATTCTTAAGATAGATTTACAAAACATTGAAAGCTTACTAATTACAATAAGTAATTTAATAATTTAATAATTACAATATGTAATAATTGTACAATTATTAAGCAATATCTTTTAGGTGCAGGATGACCCCGAATAAGTCATTAGATCGGGAGTTTTGGTTCAAACTGGCACAATGTATTAGAAACTTAATTTTGTCATCTGCCCAATAGGGGCTAATTTTATCTACCCAGTCTACCTTGTGACTTTGGAGTGAAGGAATATAGTAACAGTTGCAAAAACTTCTCATGAAAGGTAAGAAAGCTTCCTCAAAGTGTAGGGCATTGTTTCATCCTTTGTAGTACATCTTTAGCACCTTCACGAAGGGTTGCGTGTGTGTGCGTGTACATGTACACACATACACACATGTATGTACACGTACACGCAACATCCCCGTGTCCTGCAGAAGCCAGGGTACGCTAGGGCAGCATTCTCTATGCCATAGAGAGACCGCTTCACCATAGGCATGCAGGTCCCAGGGCAGCAGTGACCTCAGCCTCCTCTTTGGGCTGTCAAGGCTTCCCGACACGTTCTTAGGGGGAGTGAATGAGCTTCGCGTCTTGTTTCTGCTTCTGCCCTTGGATGCCTTCTGTGGATGTCATTTCTAGGTACGGGATATCACTGGGGAGTGGGTGGCCCCGGAGAGCCATGACCACTTCCCAGCTCTCAGGTGAGAGTATTTCATACCGATGTCAGTTTTTTTTTTAGAGGAGCCATTGGCAGGATATAGCACCCTCGGAGGGTGGGTGGCCCTTCTCAATGGCTCTCTTGAATTCCTCTTAACCCTCCTTTACCTCCTTCCCCACGTTGAAATGTTCAGGACTGAAAGGTGTTGTGGGCGCCTCGTTCCTGCTCCAGGGTTGGGTCTCTTCCCAGTGGGGAAGGGCTGCCAACTCTTACAAAGGCTTGACTGTGTGTGCGGCAGGACTGGGCTGGCCCAGAAGGGGCACGCAGCTCTGTGCTGCCAGAGAGGAAGCTCTAGGAGGAACGGTCGAATGGGAAGAAAGGCTGTCCCTGAGTGTGCTGTCGAGTCCTAGAAGGGGATTTCAGTCAAAACACGAAAAGTAGGTTGTGGTGCCCTTCTGTCACAACAGCCTGGAATGCACTTCTCACGGGGGATGTCCTCAGGGAGGATTAAGAAATCTGGAGTCAAGAACTTGGTTTTACCATCCAGATTTCTTTGCTTTTGAGAGGTGTTTCCTCCCCCATTGTGTGGTGTTTTGAGATACCTGAGGTCCAAGTCTGAATCTGGGATAGAAGAAGATTCCTCTGAGACCTGTTCAGCTCAGGCTGGAGTTTGTCTTAGAGCTCTCTGATTTTCTTAAATATTTAACAGTGGCAAGGGGCTGAGATAATAGATCCGTTTTTGTTCTGTCTCCCACCCCTGAGAGTGAGCTTATCAATGCTGACGGTAGACCTGATTTGCCTTTGATCTGCATGGGAAGTCTGTGGCCTGGAGGTGAGAGTATGGGGCATTTCCATGGCAGTGTCCTTCTGGTCTTAGAGATTTGTTCCTTTGGATGAAATATTGTTCTTTTATTACCATTCTCATTTAAATATAGATGTTTCTGGAAAGGGTAACCTGTTAAGCCACCCATTGCTTTTTCTGTTCACTTTGTATGCTGATGGCAATTAATAAATGACCTACCTGTTTACAAAGGTCTTTCAAACCCATTGTATTTGGTGTCCACATGTTTGTGTCAGAGAGAAGATAAAATTCTAACTGTAATTAGTATCTGAGGAAATGAGAACTCAGATTTGCTTGGAAAGTCCGAGTCGCCTTGAAGCCCCATTGCTTGCTCCTCGCATTAAGTCCAAACAATGGCAGTGAGAATGGTAGGTGTTTTTGGTCAGAATATCCGCTTTTGTTTCTTTAGCTCTTCTCTGAGGAAAGTGACCAGTGAGGACACATTTGAAGCACTGGGTGTGAAATGCTTGAGAAAGACATCAGCCAAGGCTGCTGAGGTTATTTTCTGTGGCGGGTCTCTAGTGCCATCTAGTGCTTTGCTGATGTCATGGCAGACGAATGGCTCTTGGTCCCAGGGAGGTGACGGTTGTCATGAAGTGAGTCCTTAAGGTGACAGAGTTGTTTGTGTCAAACTGAGGTCTGTGGGTCGTATTGATTTCCAGAGCTTTGTGAGAATTATTTTCATTAAATGACCTTTTCTCAGATTCTTCAGGATGGGAAAGAAAGACCTGATGAGAAAATCCCCATAGCCTACCATGTTATATCCAGGAGCAGTTGTATATTAACAGCTGTACAGAGACAGAACAATAATTGACCCCCCACCAAAAGGGATCCCTGTAATGACCTTGAGTCATTTGAGGGTAGGAACCAAGTTGGCCATTTCATGCCACTGGCCTAGGAGACACCTGCTACATAGGGGGCACTTGTAAATATGCATACATTCCATCCCTGATGGCATGATTTCAGGCACAGTAGCATCTATAGGAAGGAGATGTATATCCCACAGTCTTCTCAGTGAGTTATGGGGTTCTTATTTCCATGGAAGCAGGTTGCCTGAGTGTGGGTTATGTATATCCTTAAGAGACCAATACCAACTTGGTCCTTCTCTAGAAACAGGGCTGGATTTTGTTTTTAAAGTATAGTTAGGACCTATGGCAAGATAAGACCATTTAAGACATGAGACACAGAATGCTAAAAATTTATTTATAGCCCCCCTTAATATCCACAGTTAGGGTTAGAGTAAGGACACTAACTGGGGGACAGGATGTGTATGAACCCTGTTTTTAGAATCATTGCCATTAGGGCACAGCTTCCTGAGATACAACTCTTGCCTCTAAGGATGAGCTACCGAAGACATACTTGGAAATAAATCTTTTGCTTTTTAGATATTAATTCCTGCTGTTGGTAGTCTTATGTGTAGGGCATTACCAAACATCTCTTGTCATAGATTTCATCTGGATACTTATGGTTGAGTTGTGGTGGGGTCATGTAGCAGTGTTGGCCAAGGTTAACTCTAACATCCACATGGAAAGGCATGTGCTTTGAGCCTTTTTAAGAAATGAGAGTCAATCTAATAAGGTAGAGTCTACAGGCCTAGAATAAGACTGATGAGACTTACCCTTCATTTCTATTTCATTTTCTCATTTGCTTTTAGCAACAGCTGTGTGCTGAAAATTTGTGAGTCAAAACATGCTCTTACATCTGACTATATAAAGGAAACTATGGTTCTTTGAAAAGCAATGATCTTTTTTGCAAAATACAAAAACAAAAAAAAAACCAAAAAAAACCCCAGAGAGTTCAACCTGATAATCTAGGAGTTGGCAAAGCTGTGTTCATTAAGGGACTCTGTTACTACATACATGTCATGCTTAGGGGATTACAGAAATTCATTTAGTCCTTGAGCAAGTAATGGATTGGCTTCTAGATCTTTATTGCAGCAAAAATGCACATCCCTTTACTTACGAAATTAGAAATCATGAGTTAGGTTTCCAGCTCAACCCTCCAAAATCTATTAAACCCATGATGTAGGTTAAATAGTAAAATTTGTAATGAAACCAGTAAAAAGAGTACTGCTGTGGGGTGCCTGGGTGGCTCAGTTGGTTAAGTGTTCAACTCTTGATTTCAGCTCAGGTCATGAGCTGAAATGAGATGAGCCTGTGTTGGGCTCCATGCTGGACGTGGAATCTACTTAAGATTCTCTCTCCCCTCTGCCCCTCCACCCCTCCCCTGCATGCTCCCACATGCACTATTTCTTGAAATAGAGTACTGCTAGAATATTCAAAATCATAAAGGATAGAAACTCAACAGAAATATATTTTTAGTTATCACTGATGTTTGAATAAATGTACTGTTAGAGAAATATGAAGAAAGACTTCTGTAAAGTTTGAAGGACACCAAGAATATGAGAGGTTGGTGGCATTGATTCTTGTGTCTAAATGTGTAACTTTCTTGGGTTTGAGTAGATCTGTCCTAGCTTTTACTTATCAGATGTGGCCATTTCTCCCCTGAGAATTGAAACAGAGTAAGAAGACCTTCTTCTGGACTTACTAGGTAAGATCTAGAAGGTAAAGATGGAAGGGGTACCTGGGTGGCTCAGTTGGTTAAGTTTCAGCTCAGGTCATGATCTTGTGGTTCGTTGGTTCAAGCCCTGCGTTGGGCTCTGTGCTGACAGCTCAGAACCTGGAGCCTGCTTTGGGCTCTGTGTCTCCCTCCCCCCTCCCTCCCCCTCCCTCAAAAAATAAGTAAAATATTAAAAAAAAAAAAAGATAGAGGTGGAGGAATAGACTTGGAAAAACAATATGTATGTTGTGAAAGAAATGTCTTGACATTATCCACTGGCCGGTAGGTAGAGACATTAAGAAAATCAACTCATGGGAGTTTGTATAAATTCCCTGATCCCTGAAGGAAGTGAATCTCTGTTCACTGGCTCCTGTTTTGGCTGGCCTTTATGTATGACCAAAGGAAAACGACATTTTTAAAATAACTTTTGAAAATCATTTGCAATTTTTTTTTTTCCACACAGCAACATGATACAGTGACTTGGGAAAATAATTTCAATTAGAAATTTTCTTTAAAATCAAAGTCTAACCCCCAAGGTTTTAGAGTCCTACTGCAGTAAAGAGCCTAGCTTGGCTTCTCAGGGTGACATCCTATTAAAATCCTGTGGCAAAGAAAGCTTTTCACAAGTATCCAGCTGGCTCTCTGTCTCTAGATGTGTCAGGCAGGCAGCTGAGTCATCAAATACACATGGAGGTCATTTGGGAGATGATCTTTATAAGAATGAAAAATGGGCTCGAGTATTTATTGATTTCTTCACTGCAGCATGGAATGAGGAGGCTTCATCAAGTAACGTACTGGGTCCTTAAAGCGTGGTCCAGGACCAGCAGCATTCAAGTGGTGCACTTGGGAACTTGTTAAAAATGTGGTCCTGAGGCCCTGCTCTAGACCCACTGCACCAGAAACTCTGGGTGCAGAACTGAGGATGCGTTTTAGTAACATCCTCCAGGTGATGATGGGGATACACACTCCAGCTTGGAGCTACCGACTGGTGTGTGGGTGAGGCTGGGAGAACTAAGGCAGGAGCTTGGGAGGGAAACGAGTTCAGGAAACTCCCTTTGAAACACCTACATTGTTATATGGCTGAAAGAAGGTTGAAAAGAACTTTAAGGATGATCTTTCTTGACGAGAAGATAAACCAGAGACAGCCCGAGGGACAGTAGAGGCAGATGGGAAGAGTCCTACTGGCTTTCTCTTGGGGTTGAAGCTGAAAGCATTCATAGAGGTCTCTAATCTCTTATCTAAAAACCCTAACATCACGAAGGCTCTGAAAATCAAGAACTTCACTGTAAGTTTGGCACCAGCATTTTGTTGATGGCAAAACCTGCCTGGAATTCATGAGGCTATTTATCATCGTTTTATTTATTCCACTCAGAGCCCACAGTTGTATTTTGCCTTGATAACACTTTTGATGATGGGGTGTGGTCCCAGATCCTACTAGAACTCTTGATAATGTAACCTATCTGTTCCCTAAAATTCTGAAAAATTCTCCATTCTGAAGCTTATCTGGCTCAAGGATTTAACTTAAGGGATTGTGGATCTGTAGGTTTAAGAGCCTGTGGTCCTTTCTCAGAAGCAGCTGACGGAGCCAACTCGTTTGTCTCCCTTCTTGCTTTTTCCTGCAATGACCCAGCTGTCTGAAGTACAGGGGTTCTCCAGGCCAAGGTCTGATAGGCCCAACTCGAGTGCTCAGGACAATGAAGCAGAGGCAGTGGGTCTGGGAGCCACTTCTGGAGCTGAGAGATCCACCTTTGCGGTCCAGTGCTCCCCAGATGGGAAATTCCTTGAGTGCAAGGCCATCGTTACACTTCTTTGAGCCCCAGTACTATGTGTAGCTACTGTGTAGCCTGGTATGCTAAATAAATGGAAGAGGCCTTGTGATGGAGAGGTGCAAACTAGAGTGATGGAAGGGGCTCCAGGTGCCAGAGCTGAGGGTTCTGCTTTGCTGCAATCTTACTAGGGCTGCTCAACCATCAGGGCAAAGGGCCTACCTTCTTGTCTCTTTAAAAAAAAAAAACTGCCTAGGGGCACCTGGGTTGCTCAGTTGGTTAAGCCTCTGACTTCAGCTTAGGTCATGGTCTCACGGTTCATGAGTTCAAGCCCTGCATCAGGCTCTGTGCTGACAGCTCAGAGCCTGGAGCCTGCTTTGGGTTCTGTGTCTCCCTGCTCATGCTCTGTGTCTTTCTCTCTCTCTCAATAATAAATAAATGTTAAAGAAAAATTAAAAAAAAAATTACCTAAACTGCATATTCTATTCAGATCTCTTTAATTTGTCCATAACATCCTTTTTCTGTTTGTGGATCTCATCCAGGACACTACAGTACGTTTAGTCATTATCCAGCCACTCTTGGCTGTGACAGTTTCTCAGACTTCCCTTGTTTTTGAGCTTGACAGTTTAAAAAAAATTTTTTTTAATGCTTATTTATTTTTGAGAGCAAGGCAGAGTGATGGGGAGGGGGCGGTTAGGGTGCAGAGAGAGAGAGAGGAGACACAGAATCCAAAGAGGCTCCAGGCTCTGAGCTGTCAGCACAGAGCCCGACACGGGGCTTGAACCCATGAACCGTGAGATCATGACCTGAGCTGAAGCTGGATGCTCAACCAACTGAGTCAGCTGGGTGCTCTGGTTATCGTGACAGTTTTGAAGAGCACTGGTCATGTACTTCGTAGAGTTCCTCTCTAGATTTTGAGGTTTTTCTCCTGACTAGCCTGGGGGAGGGGGTGGGCTTTGGGGAGGAAGACCACAGAGGTGCAGCACCATTCTCTTCCCATCAGATCAAGGGTTAGTCTGCCTTTTCACAAGTCTGTCCTAGGCTGTGGTTGCCCATTGCTTGTTCTCTTCTTGTCCTTATAGCAAGATCCCAGGCTTTAACTCTCTGGGGTAATTCTCACCTCCGCAGTGTTGGCTTCTGGCTGGCTCAGCTGTGCTTACCTAGGTGAGTATGGCCAGTGGGAAAAACCCAGCTCAAACTGAATTCAAAAAAGGAATTTCTTTATTTTTTCCTGAAAAAACCCAGAAGGCTAGTTTCAGACATGGTGGGATCCAGAAACTCCATCACTGTCATTAGGAACCTGTCTCTCCTATTTTGGCTTTGTTTCTTCTGGGTTGGCTCCATTTTTAGGCTGGCACTCTCCGAAATTGAGAAAAGAGAATTCCTAGAAATTTCAGAGTCTTGACATCATCTTTTGAGCTGGGATTTTAAGGGAAGAGAACGTGCTTTGATGAGAATCTAGTGGAAGCCACAGGGGAGGGATTCCTTGTGTCTGTTTAGGTTGGCTATTTGTTCCAGAATTGGCAGCAAAGTCTATGCTGCCCTGATGGCCGGGATCCAGTTATATGTCCATTCCCAGAGCTTGAGGGGTGGAGCCAGCCCCATGCAAACCAAATGGACTACAAAGCAGAGAGGGGACAGAAAGGTATCGTGCATTATCCAAGCTTGTTCGTCAACATAGAAGTAGTAATATGTGCAGGGGATGTTCTGAGAAAAAAAAAAAATTCATCCAATGTTTACCATGGTAAGCCAGGTGTTTTTTCTAAGCATTTTACATGTACTAACTCAGGTAATCTTCAGAGCCACCCAAGGAAATAGACACCATTGTTAGCTTAATTTTACAGACCAGGGAGCCCAGGCACAGAGGGAACTTGTCCACAGCCCTACTACTAATAAATGATGGAGGGGGCATCTACCCCGGTGCTCTGACCCAAGATGTTCTTAACCATCTTACAATACTGCCTACCAAAAACGCACTGGGCAGTTAGTGCGGTGGGTGCTGTGATGTTTATGCCCAAATCCCCCTCCAGGCAAGTCGTTCACTCATATACTCATTTCTGCAGTTGCTGGAAGTGTTGGTTGCTCATTGCTTTTGGAGTCCCTTCTAAGTGCCCTCCGTAGGAGGGAGCACCCTAGCCAGGTCCACTCTGTCCTTGGGGGACAGCCTGTATCCAGGGACTAGATGATGCAGAAGTCCAAAGGCCTGGCCTCCGTAGGGCCATCCCAGCTCCAGAGCTCCCTGTAAGACTAGTCAACATGTCCCTGTGCCCAGCACTGCTTCCTTCACTGTCTTACAACGTTTCCCAGGGCACTCCCAGTAAAACTCTTCCCTGCACACAAATCTCAGTCTGAGTTTGTTTCCCAGGGAACATGACTCAAGACAACTACTTGTTCTTCATCTTTGGGTCTTCCACAGCACAATGGAACCAACTGCCTGAGGTATTCTAAGATGAATGAGTGAAGACATACAGACATTCCTCTAGGGCTGTTAAGAAGAGACCTATTAACTGCATCTCTTCCCTGATGGAAGGACTCCCAGATACGTGAAATCTCTACTTAGTCTCTGCTTATAAGTCACTCCATTAGCAAAGACTTTGCCTACCGTCTAATATAAAATTCCACTCCCTCACTATACCGTCACTCTATCCTTCTTACTTTGCCTTAGTTTCTTGTAACATGTACTCTAAAGCTTTCCCTCTGTGTCTGTTCGTCTACTAGATGGATAGATAAATTGCTAGGTACAGATCTTTTATAGAAGAGATCTACAGATGATAGATAATAGGGATGTTTACAAATCTCTTCTATATTCCGCATGCACACATGCTTTTCTTTTCCTGTCCCCAACAGTATACAAATTCCATGAGAGAGTTTCTCCTTTGCTCCTGGTTTAATCCTCAGTGCTTACATGGGTCTCTGGCTCACTCTGGGTGTTCATTAAATATCTGTTGACATGAGTAAAAGATAAAACAAGCAGATTAAATAAAGAGAAGAGGCAAAAAGGCAGCTTGCAGAAAGAATAAACTGATGGCACAGGGAACCTCAGTTGTAATCCTGGTGCTCAACACATGCCCCTTTGTGGAGCTCAGATGAGAGCTATGCCTGTTGGAAAGGGCTTGCACCCAATCTCGAGCCTTAGACCCCTTTCCAGTAGACAACTTTCAGTTTGCTCATTATAAGGCATGTGATTCTAGATAAATCACTTACCTTTCAGACTTGCATTTTTTTATCTGAAAAAATGGGGGTTCTGTGCTCCCATTTTGTTACCTGATGGGGACTAAATGTGACTACTATCCATGAAGTCCTGGGAGAGGCACGGGCAGAGTATATGCTCAATAAATACTACCTCTTTTAGGTTGTGGGGTTTGTGGCAGTAGGAGGAGATGGGTAACCTGTGGGGGATGGGGTTTATAGACTGGATTCACGCTGTGGACTGGGGATTGGACATGATGATGGCTCAGTGTTTTGTTAATTCCAAGTCTGTGGCTTTGGGTGACCATCTGAGTGGAGTGGAGGTTAATTTTCTTTTACTAACTAGAGCAATGCTCTTTGTTTTGATCCGAGATTTCCTTAGAAATCTATAGAGGTTATTTTTCAATACAGCACAGTGCAGTGCTTGAGTACGAACTCTGGAGCTAGGCCACTTGGGTTCAGTTTTTGGCCCTACAACCCACTAGCTGTGATGGTGGGCAGTTATATAATTACCTTCTGACTTAATTTCTTTGTCTGTAGAATGGGGATTATTTAAAGGGGACTAAGTATGTTGTGCTTTGTTTTTCTTAGACCTCATCGTTACCTATTTGGTACAAGTACATGAACTGGTACTATGACCACTGGCAGGTGACGGCCCATCTGTTATAACGTCTCTGGACAATAAAGCAAGATGGCACCAATGGGGTAGTGAATACATGCATTCCACCACGACAGACCTTCCTGCAGCTTGGAAGGGGCTGTCCTTGGACAGGTAGAATACCCTTGCTACCAGCTTGAGCCCATCTCCTATCAGAAACTGAGGAGATTTGCGATTTCTCCCTCCCTCCCCTACCGTCTCCCTAAGCTGATGTTCTCTATTGCCATCTTGGAGCTTTGTAGTAAACAGAGGTCTTCAGGATGTATGGGTTGAGATACTCGGTTCTCTAGCATTTGTAGGACCAGCTGGGTTCTAAGCAGTTCTGGAGTCAACGTTTCTTGTCTCTCTGGCCATCCTTTCTTTAAACCCCTCCAAATGGAAGACGAGCTGCTAATTGGTGAGCGTAAGTCTCGTGGGCCGCATACAACACAGTGGGTGGAGTTATTCCTCCAAAGCGAGGATCTGACTCCAGTCTTCCTGCTTCTCTTGTAAAGCTGTAGGAAGGGTGAAGGGGCTTAGGACTGCCTGCATCCTTGGGGTAAGCAGATGAACAGGACCCCTTCAGCTGGTTCGGCCTCGGGCCCAGGTTCTTCACCAGGGCCTGTTGGGACGTATCAGGGTGACCTTGACTGCAGGTCTGGCTCTCTGCATTTCAAGAAGATGCAAGAAGGAAGCCCAGAGATCTGCTTTTCTTTTATGTTTTTAAAGTAGATGAAGTATCAGCCATTAATGGAGCTGATCTTCTGATCGCCATTTGGGTTGGGGGAACTTTGTGGATGTTCTGGCGGGTCAGAATTGAGAGGATTAGGAATGGGGGCGGGAAAGGGGTGTGGATTCCCTGATCTGTAGCACTTTGAGGGGTGTACTTTTTTATTTTTTCATCTTAGGAGTGGCAAGATAGACTCAGGTTGGTGAACTGATTTGTTGAGAGGGGAGGTTAACTTTTAACACCCATGTTGGGTGTTTCTCTGAAAGAGGGGAAAGATAAAAATTCATGTCTTCAAAATTCCAAGTGGCCTGTTTGTTGCCGTGAGGCCAGCAGTATTGCTCCCACCTTGCCCACACACGTCTGGATAGTGATGGTGGCTAGGAGTGTACAGACAGAAGTGGGAGGGGTCCCTGGATCCGAGGGGCTGTGGCTGAACCCCAGCCACCTCTCAGGGTTCAGGATCTGCAGTTCTGTGTTGGGGGCACACCGAAGCGGGAGGCACAGCTCTCCGCCTCTGTGAGGGGGTGTCTCTCTCGCCCTTGACGGGTCTCTGGCAGCATTTCCTGGAACCAGAACTCTCTCCGGAGGTGAACCGATGCGGAACCATTAAGTTTGTGCCGTGTCTGCTGTGTATGAGTAGTACAACGTATGAGTAGGCAACGTATGAGTAGTAAAAATATTTAAGAAATCAAAAGCAACGTCTCCGAAGGGTGATACTATTCCAAGAGGTTAGCGAAGATTTTTCGTGCATTCCAGTGTTGTGGAACAGCAGTGCATTGCCACTTGCTCTTAGAGCCTGCCTGTCGTGGCTGTCAAGGTCAGGTTGCCCTTGGCGTGCCTCAGTGCCCATCAAAACAGTGCACAAATAACAAAGACCGCAGCTGCCTGCCTACTGTCCACTGCACCCTGGGCTTGCCTGGGTAAACTTCATTGCCTTCGTCCGGTGCAGCAGAAGATACTCCGGTTCCTCGCTTCTTAGAAGCCCAGGATTTGCAGTGGATGATATATGAAAGTGGAGTTGAAAGCATTGCTAAAGAAAGTTGAATTATTCCCGAAGCTCTCCTTCATTGCCTTTTCTCTAGCCTACCATGGCTTCTTCCGAAATCTCTGTAGGGTCATGTCCATCCATCTTCAGGCACAGATTGCCCCTCTGTATTCAACTATTGTTAAGTGTTTGATACTTCGTGTTTCTAGTATTCTAAGATGTTTGAAACTGGTCTTTCCGTTAAATGTTTACTTTTAAGTAAAATAAGTAATTTTTACTATGAAAGGATTATGTGATCATTGAAGAAAACTTGGAACCTAACAAAGAAAATCACCCAGAATCCCAAAATCCCTAAATAACTGGGAGAGGGGAAATTAAGACCTAAGAACACACCAAGTTGGCACTAGATGTGGAAGTGTTGTGGCTCAGTTTAGGTCTCTGCTGATCAGTCAGTTGCCTCCCTGTCTGGGCAAAAGGAATTTTACTTTCAGGAATGCCACACTGCAAAAAAATCACTACCTGGAGTCTCACTGGAGGGCAGGGATACTTTTCTTACACATTTTTCTCCATAGATTTTATTTAATGATACTTTGTAGCTTCTTTGAGGAATAATGGAAAAATAGTAAACTACACCTATTTAAAGTATACAATTTGAGTTATATATGTATACATGTACTTGATCTTGAGGGTTTCAGATACATATGTTCACACATACATATGAACATATATGTATACATATGTATATGTAGGTATCTGTGAAACCATTACCATACATGATGTACGTATACATATGTATACATATTTGTGTGTATATAAACGTGTGTGTGTGTGTGTGTGTGTGTGAGAGAGAGAGAGAGAAAACATCACCAAAGTCAAGTTAATGAACATAGTTACCACTGGCACAAGCTACCTCATGCCCTTCCCCTAGCCCCAGGCAACCATTGCTTTCTGTCAACTATAGATGAGTTGGCATTTTTAAGAATTGTATGGAATCCTCTCTTTTAATTACAATCTTATTATTCTGGTTTCTTTCACTCAGAATAGTTATTTCCAGATTCCTCCATGTTGTTGGGTGAACCCATAGTTCATTCCTTTTCATTGCTGAGTAGTATTTTATGGTAAGAACATCCCACAACTTTCCCACGGGACATTTCGCTTGTTTCTGGGTTTTGGCTATTACAAGTAAAGCTGCTGTGAACATTCATGTAGGTCTTTGGACCTGCACTTTGATTTCTCTTGGGTAAATACCAAGGAGTGGAGTGGCTGGGCCCTATGGTGGGTGTAGGTTTACTTCTTTAGAAACTCTTTTCCACTACATTCCATCAGTAGCGTATGAGATTCCCAGTTGCTCCACATTGTTAAAAACACAGCGTGGTCGGTCTGTAAATGGAGCCATTCGACTGGGTATGTAGTGGTTTTTCCCTGTAGTCTTACTTTGGACTAATTGCGTTAATGATTTAATGTCGTTGAACGTCTTTTCATGTGTCTCTCATACCTTCTTCGGCGAAGCCTGTTCAAATATTTCTCCTAGTTTTTTTTTTTTTTTTTTTAACTATGTTGTTGCAAGAGTTCTTTATATATTCCTGAGACCAGTACTTTAGCTTCGATAAAATTTGTCCCCCAGTCTGTTTAAATTTTCAAAATCTAGATCTCCCTTGACATAAAATGAGGTTATGTCCTGATAAACCCGTCATAAATTGAAAATATTAAGTCGTAAATGCATTTGAGACCTTGAACTTTGCAAACATCGTAGCTTAGCCTAGCCTACCTTGAATGTGCTCAGAGCACTTACCTTAGTCAACAGCTGGGCAAAGTCAACGAACACAAAGCCTATTGGATAAGAAAGTATTGAATATGTCACGTAATTTATCGAACACTGAACTGAAAGAGTGAAAAACAGAATGGTTGTGTGGGTCCAGAATGGTGGTCTGCATATTGACTCTTCACTCTTGTGATCATGTGGTTGACTGGGAGCTGTGGTGGCCACTGCCCTGCATCGTGAGAGCGTATCCTGCCATACGTTGCTGGCCTGGGGAAATGCTACAAATTCAAAATGTGAAGTACGATTTCTACCCCATGCATATGGCTTTTGCACCATTGTAAAGTTGAACATTTGTAAGATGAAATATTGTAAGCCAGGGACTCTCTATAGAGGTCTTTGGATGAATTTCAATTTATTGATTCTTTTTCTATTTAAGAAATCTCTGCCAAACTAAGATCATGAGGATTTTTCCTCATTTTCTTCTATAGGTCTTATAGTTTTAGTTCATATTTGGGTTTACAATCCATTTTGAGCTAATTTTTGTATATGGTGTGAAGAGTGGAAGTTCATTTTTATGCATACAGGTATCTTACCAATGACTCCATCATATGTTGGAATTAATGGCAGAGGTGGGGGAAGTTGCAATTTAGAACACATATTCCATCTTGTGGCAATAGAATGTCTTCAAATAACAGCTTGCACACTGAAAAAGAGCTTGCAAACCTCAAAAGAGAGAGGACTTAAAGTTTCTTTTACTTGTTATGCAAGGAGTATGAGTTCTTATGGGGAAAATTAAAAAAAAAATATTGTTTTTAAGAGCGCGACAGAGCACAAGTGTGGGGAGGGGCAGAGAGACAAGGAGACACAGAATCTGAAGCAGGCTTCAGGCTCTGGGTTGTCAGCACAGAGCCCGACACGGGGCTTGAACTCATGAACTGTGAGATCATGACTTGGGCTGAAGTCGGACGCTTAACCAACTGAGCCACCCAGGAGCCCCTTATGGGGAAAAATTTAAAAACCTATCCCACTATCCAAGTAAACATATACGTCCACGTATTTTAAAGAAAGTAGAAATCAATGCATATGTGTATATTTGTCCTTTTAAAGTTAGGGGCACCTGGGTGGCTCAGTCGGTTGAGCATCTGACTCTTGATTTTGGTTCATGTCATGATCCCATGGTTGTGGGATTGAACCTCGTATTTGGCCCCACACTGAGCATGGAGCCTGCTTGGGATTCTTTCCTTCTTCTCTTTCTCTCTTTTTCTTTCTTTTTGTTTCTCTTTTTCTCTTTCTTTTTCTTTCTCTTTTTGTTTTTCTCTTTTCATTTCTCTTTTTCTTTCTTTTTGCTTCTCTTTTTCTTTCTCTCTCCCTCCCGTGTTCCCCCGCCATCCCCCTCTCCCTCTGCTCCTCTTCCCTGCTCTCTCAAAAACCAACTAATTTTATAATATGCAATTTTCCATATATTTAAATATTCAAGATGATTATTTTCATAACCTGTTACATGTATATACTTAACCTAAGTGTTAAAGATAGGTAATTGTCTATTTCCAATTAAGAATATTAAAATGATTGGAGAGATTGATATTTTTTTTTGTGTGCGTTTGGGTTATTTTCTCAGAATAAATATCCAGAAATAAAAGTATTAAAGGGTCAGAAGAACATTAAGATTTCCGTATGTGTGGAAAATCACTGTCTGGAAAGTTTGAAGTAATTTAGACTCCTAGTAACAGTAGATAAGAGTTTTATCATTTTATCACATACTTGACAACAGTGGAAATTATTTGAAAAAATATTTGCCAAGTTGATAGAATGAAATGTTCTTTATCTTGCACTTCTTCGATTACTGGTGATTTTGGACTCCTACAACATGGACTTGCTAGGGGCATTTCTATTTACTCTTTCGTAAGTTATCACTCTCTTCTGGGATCAATATTTAATGGTGGGTGGTTCATTATGTGTGGAATGTTGCACAGTCAGCAGTGAACAAGAGAGACCATCCCTGCCCCAGTGGAACGGAATGCTTGATCCTGTCCTTTTCCTGATTAAAAAAAAAAAATTGAAATGGTTGACCTTTCTTGACCTGTAAGATCTCTTTATTTTTTAATTTTTTAAATATTTTTTTAATGTTTATTTTTGACAGAGACAGAGCATGAGGGGGGAGGGGCAGAGAGAGAGAGAGGGAGACATGGAATCCGAAGCAGGCTCCAGGCTCCGAGCTGTCAGCACAGAGCCCGACGTGGGGCTAGAACTCAGGGACTGTGAGATCATGACCTGAGCTGAAATCGGACACTCAACTGACTGAGCCACCCAGGCATCCCAATATAAGATCTCTTTAGACTAAGAATTTTAACTCTGTTGTGTAGGTGGCAGATTTCCTTAGCTTGTCTTTTACCTCAAAATTTCATTCATGGTTTTTGATGTGAGGAGCAATGTGCAGAATATAGGAAAATCACTCTTAGGCTTATTTTCTTCCTTTAAAATTTTGCTCACAAAGATGTTCTATGTCTCAGATCAAAAATTCATGTGTATTTCTTCTAAGGTCTCCCGAGTATCGTGTTCACATCTAGTATTCTAGCTCATCCAGACTGTATTGCCGTGTAACAGCTGGTAGTGATCTAGCTTCCTGAAAGAGTTAACTGGCTATTTTAGCACCATTTATTAAAAAATCCTTCTTCCTACTGCATGATTAGTCATGGTACCTTTATCAAATACTAAGTTTTTTTTTTTAACGTTTATTTTAAGAGAGAGAGTGAGTGAGAGAAAGCGTGGAGGGGATGGGGGTGGGGAATGAGAGAGGAGAGATAACCCCAAGTAGACTCTTCATTGTTAGTGCAGAGCCCAATGTGGGGCTCAGTCTTACAAACTGTGAAATCTTGACCTGAGCCAAAGTCAAGAGTTGGGTGCTTAACTGACTGAGCCAACCAGGTGCCCCCTAAGTTCTTCTTGAGTAGATATGTATTAGGTTCCACTTTTAGGTTATTTGATTATATGATCAGTGTTTTTTGTTTTTTTTTTTTGTTTTTTTTGTTTTTTTTTAGTTTATTTATTTAGAGAGAGGGAAAGAGAGAATCCAAAGCAGGTTCAGTACTGTCAGCACAGAGCCTGATGCAGGGATTTGAACTCACAAACTGTGAGATCATTACCTGAGCTGAAACCAAGAGTCAGACACTCAACTGACTGAGCCACCTAGGCATCCTTAGTTACACGATCAGTTTTTATGTGTCCGCTACATTGTTGTGGCATCTTATCCTGTTTTATTATGGGGGAGTTCAAGTTCACTTAGTGTCATCCAACCTATTCTAGTAGCTGCTGGAGCTCCAGCTGCCCCGTGGGGGTGGTATGGCTTTTGTGAGGTCACTGAAGATATTAGTGTTAAGTATTGTACTATTTTTTCAAAATGAGCTTTGTTTTTCCTTCTGACTAGAATGTATCACGAGTTTGTTGTAAAGATTTGGACAATCCAGAGAGGCACAAAGCAGAAACTAAAAGTTGCCCAGAGATTGCCAGTTAAAATGTTTGGAGTCCCAGTCTTTTAGATACGTATACGATACTGTATTTTATGTTACCCTTCAGACATTATGCCTTTTATTCTGAAGTATCTCAGAGCATTTTCTATGTCACTGGATACTTCGTCTTCTAAAACAATTGTAATGGTTTATATTGGATGTATCATCATACACTAATTAGTCCTCAAGATTGCACTTTTTTTTTTTTTTTTTTTTAATGGTGTGGTGATTAATTCTTAGGTGAGTGGGTGGACTTCTTTTCTTCTTTCCACCCCTCTTTTCCTTCTATTCCCAGCCTTTGTCTTTTGGTAAACGGGAGAAGAGTGGTCCTTTTGATAGTGCAAAGGTATAAAACTTATCCCTCCCAAACTTGTCAAGAATAGCATGGTCATAGTTGTCATACAGGCCATGGGTAAGAGATGGAATTCTTGGAGAGTCTGGCTGGCTCAGTGGGTAGTGCATGTGACTCTTGATCTCAGGGTTGTGAGTTTGAGGCCCATGTTGGGTGCAGAGATTCTTGAAAAATCTTAAAAAAAAAAAAAAAAAGATGGAATCCTATACTGCATCTTGGTTTATGCTGCATCTTGGCTCTTGGCTTTGCCTTCCTAACTGGGTTGTCCTACCTTAAAGTGTGGATTATTGGGCACCTGGGTGGCTCAGTTGGTTGGGTGTCTGACTTGGGCTCAGGTCATGACCTCATGGTTCATGGGTTCAAGCCCTACATTGGGCTCTGTGCTGACAGCTCAGAGCTTGGAGCCTGCTTCGGATTCTGTGTCTGTCTGTCTGTCTGTCTGTCTGTCTGTCTCTCTCTCTGCCCCTCCCCCACTCATGCTCTATCTCCCACTTTCAAAAAAATAAACATTAAAAAAACTTCTTAAAAAATGTGGATTATCTGGTCACAAAGATTAAATATGAATTTCTTAGATCTGTGCCTGCAAAATAAAATTTAAAATGATTTGCGTTTATATTAATATTAGAGGGAGAAAGTTAAAAGCACTTTTGAGGGTATTCTGTGAACATGTTGGTGGATTGAAAGTCACATCCGAAAATCCAGAGAACTTTGAGGTTCTGCCAGCCTCGCTGGAGGCAGGGACATCTGGAAACCTGCGTGGAGGGCAGACAGCTAGAAGCAAACCTGATTTGTCCTGAGGGAGAAGGAGGAGGAAGACCAAGGAAATCAGGGAATCCACAAATAGGCATTGGAGGGGGACCTGATTTTGAAAATCTTCGGGCATATATTTGATTGTTGTTCACAGTAAATTTCTAGAAAGAAAAATGCTGAGTCAAAGGGTTTCGATAACTTCAGAGCATTATGCTTTCTGAAATCTGACTTGGGAACAGCATGGTTCCTCAAGGATGCCACACTCTCAAGCTATGTTGGGAGCTGGTGGCTGAAAAATGGAAAATGCTGTCAAGAGGCCAGTGTGGCAGGGCATGGTGGCAGGGTGTGGCTGTGAAGTTCTCAGACCCTGGTTCTCACATCTGTATCACAAGTTCCCTGCCCCCTCCCTCAGGTTTGTACATGGTAAGGTTAAGAAGTTTAATGGGCATCCTTCCCATTTATATTCCTTATTTCCATATATTTTTTGTATTTAAGTCTTTATTTTAATTGCAGCTAGTTAACCTACAGTGTTGCATTAGTTTAAGCTGTACAGTATTCAACTACGTGTTTTTAAAAGTAATCTTAACAGGTGTAGTGGATCCCATACAAGGAAACAGATAAGTGTAGCTAGGTTAGAAAGATGTCTCAACTTGGTGGTCTTAAACATGAGACCTTCTCATGTTCTTAAACTTGCTACAGAAAACTTTCTTTTATTGTTCCCACCCATAGCATCTCAGGCCAGTTCCGTAAATTTGTCTGCTATTTGGTTATTAAAGCCATCACATTTAGGTGACTCAATGCTTGTTGTTCATTTAAAAAAAATGTTTATTTTGGTGGCGGCGGCGGTGGGGGGTGGGCAGCAGAGAGAGGGGGAGAGAGAATCCTAAGCAGTCTCCGTGCCTTGAGCACAGAGACCAATGTGGGGCTCAAACCCACGGAACTGTGAGATCATGACCCGAGCGGAAATCAAGAATTGGATGCTTAACTGACTGAGCCCAGGTGGCCCTTGCTGTTCAGTTTTAAACTTCATTCTCTTGACACTTTTTCTTTACCAGGCATGCCCAGCCCGCAAGCCCAGCTGCCTAGATTCTTGGTCTTCTAGGAGCTCCTGGGGGAAAGGGGTGTGTGGTGCTCACATACCTTCCATTCCTCCTTCTGGGCACTCGGGGTTCTGCAGTGAATTCTGTGCTAAAGGGCTTCCCCCCCCCCCCCCCCCACCTCCAGGTAGTACAGGTGTTTCCCTTGACTCTGGGGTGTGTGACCGTAGCCTTTCCTGCTTATGGAGACAGAAGAGCTTTTTTTTCCCCCCACCCCACCCCCAGATATTGAAGCCTCTCAGCAGGTGTCACCAGCCTCCTTGCAGTCTTTCTGGGGGTGGCAGGGGCACCGAGTGGAGGTGGGTGTTTTAGTGCAGCTATAGCTGAATGAGGCTCTTGATGGAAATGGCCAGCTCCGGTACCTGCTGGGCCTCTGAGCTTGAGACGGGTTCCACTTGTTCTCAGATGCAGCTCTAGTCACCATTCTGTCACTTCCACCACCGAACGTCATTGGAAATCGGAGCTAATGAAATGGAAGATGAGAAGAAATACGGTAAACGCTAGGGAGAGGTCACTACACAAAATGGGTGTCATCATCCATTTCAAAATTCTTTGAAATTGTTGGAGGTAACTCAGGTTCACAGGATCGGCTCTGAGTTTCGTAAGAGAAAAATACCATCACTCATAGAAATCTTACTTTCTTTAAAGGAGAGAAGAAAGCAATTGCTTAGAAGTAGCTTTTTCTGGAATTGAGATAAACTCCCTTGGACACAGTCCTGTATACTGTAGAAAACAATGTCCTCAATAATATCCTCAAAGCCAGTGTCACTTGTTACATTCCATAATGTGAACCAATGGTATAGACGTGAAATGCGATTTGTTAAGAGCAGTTCTGGGGGTGGGGGAACCAGACAATTGCGTCCAGACTAGGTGAGTAGCAGTTTGACAAAATAGATTGTGAGCATAAGTCTTTTATGAAAAAAGCATATTGACCTATAATTAACACATAGGAATTACATATATTGAAGGTGTACAATCTGATATTTTGATAAACATTCATTTTGAAATCATCACAACCAAGCTAATTAACATATCCATCACCTCACATATCAACATTTTTATGTGTGTGCGTGCATACGCGTGCAGTGAGAGTAATTAAAATCTACCCTCTTAGCAAATTTCAGGTATGCAGTATTGTATTATTAACTAGAATCCCCATGCTCCAGACCTTATCTTGCAAAATGGAAACTTTGTACTCTCTGACCAAGACCTCTCCCTTCTCCCCAGGACCTGGCAACCACTGTTCCAGGCTTCTGTGAGTTTCTGTTTCTAAGTATGATAATTTCAGATTGTGCATACAAGTGAACTCAATGAGCATAAATCTAGAGGAAAAGAGACTGCCCAAAAGTCCTTCATAAATATTAAATCTCCTAGCTAGATTTCGATACAACTAAACTTCAGTGACTTCAAGGTTATTTTTTTCAGTAATAGTTGAAGAACAGGTAAGCCATGTTGTTGGCTGAGCTCAGGGCTTAACAGCTAAGCAGGGAGTAGCTTTGACATTTTGTGAAAGTTGAAGCTGAACAGGACACTTGCCATATGGAAAAGCTCCCCAGTTTCCATTTGGGATTGGGTGGAGTCCAGGCAAGGCTTAGACTCTCTTTGATTAATATCTTCAATTTGCTCCAACACATTGACAAATGGGCATAGGAGGCCCTCAATTTCCACTCTAGGAGAATTTCTACTCCAAGGAGAAGGGCCCAATCTGTAGGTCAGCGGACAGTTCCTACAAGAACTTAGGTTAAATATTGTATATGTATGCTATTTTTTTTCATTCAGTAATTATTGAGTATCTGTGCATATGGACTCATATTCTTTTTTTTTTTTTTTTTTAATGTTTTATTGAAAATGATACCAGGTACTATAGCATAAATTCTTGATCCTTTGAGTTTGGCGTTGGCATGTGTTTTTAAGTTTATTTTGAGAGTGAAGGAGAGAAAGAATTGCAAGCAGGCTAGACTGCACTAGCAGTGCAGAGCCTGATGCAGGGCTCAAGTTCACAAACTGTGAGATTGTGACCCTGAGCCAAAATCAAGAGTTGGACGCGTAACTGACTGAGCCACTCAGGCACCTTGGCACATGTTCTTTTAAAGTGTGTCAAATACATGTATTTTTATTTTGAGGAGAGAGAGTAAATGGAGAGAATCTCCAGCAGATGTGGGGCTCGATCTCATGGCCCTGGGATCATGATCTGAGCGGAAGTCAAAAGTCAGATGCTCAACTAACTGAGCCACTCAGGTGCCCTAAAGTGTGTCAAATATTCTTAAATGAATAGACCTTCAGAGTAAATCTATTACTTGCTGGGGGATCTGCAAGACTGTATTTTGATGTTTGAGGTTCTCACACTTTCAGAATGTGTAGACCATTGCCAAAGGCCATACTCCTATAACTTGAGCCTTCAAAATTCCAGATGTTATAAAACATTTACTTTGACCGTTAAAAAAAAACTTAGGTTAGAGTGGGAGAGAGCCAAAGCATAAGAGACTCTTAAAAACTGAGAACAAACTGAGGGCTGATGGGGGGTGGGAGGGAGGGGAGGATGGGTGACGGGTATTGAGGAGGGCACCTTTTGGGATGAGCACTGGGTGTTGTATGGAAACCAATTTGACAATTTCAAAAAAAATAAAAAAAAAATCTTAGCAAAACTCCCAGTGTGCAAGCACTTCCATTATGCCACATGTATTAAAACTTATCAATCACAATCACGGATGTGATTGGCCTTCACAGAACCTGGCCACTGAGGGATGTGTGCCACATCTTTGTCCCAGCTTCCCTAGGACCTGGTGATTGTTTCCTTCTGGAGACTTTCATGCTAATCTTTTACTGTTAACAAGGACGACTTACATTTGAAAAGGGAAGGAAAACCTTCTGGGATTTGTCCTACAAAGTGCCATCTAGCTTTTTTTTCTCTCTTCCCTTGACATCCTGCCTTCTCTTTATCTCTTTTCCTGGGGGTGGGGGGAACATTTCTTGGCTTCAGGAATGCCAATGAAAATCCTAAACTTGGCTTTAAGGAATTGACCCAAGGAGTCTTGCTGTGATATTCCCGGGTTACTCTGGTATTCCAATCAGTATCTTCTACCTTTGGAAAATAGATCTATTGAGTTACTGGGTACTATCAATTTTTCTGTTTTTTTTTTTTTAAATGATATTTTGAAATCTTGAAGCATTTGTTTAGTTTCTATATGCTGAGGAAAGCATGTCTAGCTGTATTTTTTTTTTTTTTTTTTTTTGCCTGAATATGTCACTGGCTTTTAGATCTTCCTAGTCCTCTACCCCTCCTCCTCTTTGAAGAGCTGCAGCCAGCATCCAGTAGTTACTTAGGCAGGTTACCTGTCCTTTCCAAGAGCTCCAGAATTACTTCTGAACTGCAAAGTTACCGAAGCCCTATTTTCAGTTACATTAGTTCTGCTCCTAAATGCTTCCGCAGTCCATCCACTTTCCTCTTGCCCACAGTCGTCTACCTGGTATGAGCCACCCTTGTCTCTGGCCCAGAGACGTTCATGAACATTCGAGTGAGAACAAGCTGAGTGTGTTTGCCCTGTTTCCAAGAGGACTCTTAAGCAGAAGAGTGGCAAAAGTCCTAGATTGGTAGGTTAACTGCCACTCACAACTTTCCTTGGAATTCTGCCATTTCTGAGGAAAGGTGTAGGTGTGAAAACTTAGTCCTTTGATGGTGTTTCTATTGGAATGATCTGAGAATAATCTGGGATTTCTAGCAAGATTCAAAATGGTCACTTAATTTTTTATTTATTTTTGAGGGAGACAGTGTGAGCAGGGGAGGGGCAGAGAGAGACAGACAGAATCTGAAGCAGGCTCCAGGCTCCAAGCTGTCAGCACAGAGCCTGAGGCGGGCCTCAAACCCATGAACCGTGAGATCATAACCTGAGCTCAAGTTGGACACTTAACCAAGTCACCCAGACACCCCCAAAATGGTCACTTAAATCTAACAAAACTGTGATTTTTTTTTTTTTTTTGAGTACAAGCAAATAGAATATTACATTTTTATATTGTTTCATTTTTTTGTTTAGGGAAGTTTATATAGCAGAGATTACTGTCTGTTACCGGTATTCTGTGTAAGAATTTACAAACATTACCTTATTTAATAACATAAAACGGGGAAGCCCCTTCATACACCATTTCCCAAAGATGATCATGTTCAGTCATTTGAGATTTTTCTACAGTTTTTTGCCTTGAACATACATTAATACTGTGTTGTTGTTGCTATAATTTCTATCCTTATTTATCTTACAGTGAAAGGAAAGGACACTCCTTTTCACTTAGCTATATGTCTTGCACATCTTTTGATGGGTACATCTATTTATGCATCATGGTGTTCAAGAGTTGCATAGTTCATTATGTGAATAAACCATGGTTTATTTAACCATCTTTATCTTGAAGGGAATTTGTGTTAGGCACACCTTTTCATGCACACTTTGCATAGTATGGGAGTGCTTTTGAAGGCTAAATTCCTTGGAGTAGAAATGTGGTTCGGCATGTTTTCGAATGGTTTTCCAGTGTGCATCTCTACCAAATGGACCTGTATCTATCCACCCTTGTCAACACTGTGTGTTCTACATTTTTAAAAACTACCAAATTGATAAAGAATAATATCGTATTCCTGTGACTAAGGTATTCCAGATGAAGAAAGAAAATTAGTAATGACATCGAGTAGAGAGAGAAACTCCACATGGAACCCTGGGTGACTGGAAGTTTAGAGGAACAGAGAATTTTATCTCCCAGTATTTAGGCACTTGAAGTTCATTTGCTCTTTGCAACTGTATAAGTCGGGAGTTTTTTTACACTAATTTTGTCATGTAAGCTCTAGCAAGGGAAAGTGAGCTGCCGTGCCCAGCACCGTGCTGGCATGTCGTAGATGCTCGATGACTTTATATTTTCCTTATTTTCTGGGGGTGCCCTGGTAAAGGGAGAGAATTGATGACAGACCTGCCACAAACCATCTGCTTTCCAGGATCCTAGAGTTTTAATAATGAAAGATTAATCATGGTAATTTATATAGTTATTAATATAGGAAAGTGCCTTATGTGCAAGCTCATTTATTGACGCTGTTCCAGAGCTGTGCTTGTGTGTATAAGTGATGTAGATACAAACAGGCGATTATGACATGCCATCACAGCTGCTGTAATAGAACCATTAACAATTTGCTTGGTCTGTAATGGAGCAAATCCCAAATCTCAGCCCCCTGTTTGTACCCGCCATTCAAGTGCTCCTAATAAAAATAACATTTAAAAAATCAGGAGTATTGAAATGGATGAGCATTCTTGTCCTATGTTCTATAACATACCGTACACATGTACAGGATCAATTTTTCTGCCTTCCTAAGACCAGCTCCCACATTGGTCTGCCGTGGTTCTCATCTCCTCTGTTTTTCGCTGATTCTAAGCCAGCGATCCTTGACCACTCAAGTCATTTGAAAATGTGACATTGGAAAGGTGCACTTGTTGTCTGTGGACTTGTGCCTCCTAACCTGCTAAGAAAGAGGAGGGTCCTCGTGCTTGTCTTCTAAACTCTCAATCAGTGGTCCAAGTGGAAGGTGGCTGTTGTGCTTTCTGAGGGAGCTTAGGTAATCCTTATTAGTCACTAACCTGTACTCTGTACCAACAACTGTTTTCACTAAGTGATGGCAGCATTAATTGGGGGATAACGAGCCCCTCCTTAATTACAAATGAGCACTGCTCTTTATCCTCTGTAGACGATCCCTTCTAGATGAAGGGTCACTGAGGGAAGGCTGGGACAGGCACAGGATGGCAGGGTATAATTTGTTTTTAACCTACTTCTAAGGAGTTGTTTAATTAATACGAGATCAGCACATTCGAAGGCTTGAACAGGTGCAAACACACACTTGTAAGCAGCTGTGTAATTGACCGCAGTGTTACAAGCCGGGGCTGAGGATACAGACCTCACTAATCACCTGCTCACCTCCTACCTGTGGCTGCAAAAATGCCTGTTCTTTTTAGTGCAGGATTCTCTGATTCTACCTGGAAGTCCCTATTGTGTTGGGATGCGTATGAATTCTAGGTCTTTGAGCAACAATTTGTAAATGGGTTCATTTCTGCTCACTATACACCATAAGCGTTGCTCCTCTGTTTTCTTACAGCTTTGCTTTCGTAGCTTTGCTAAAAATCTGTGGTTGATGGTTGTGGGTAGATAGGTCTCCAGGTTCACATCTCAGAGCCAAAGAATTCTAGAGTTAAGAGCCTTTAGGAGTAGCTATCTAGTCTGGGGATTGGTGAGCTGCAGTACAGGGCCAATCTAGACTGCGACCTCATTTTTGTAAATAAAGTTTTATTGGAACACAGCCATACCCCTTTGTTTATGTATTGTCCAGGCTGCTTTCGTGCTACAATGGCAGAGTTGGATAATTGTGTCAGAGACCGTATGATGCATGAAGCTGAAATTACTGTCTGGCCCTTTATAGAAGACATTTGCTAACCCTTGAGATCAAGGGCAGAAGTTTTACAATGTCTCATCTCTCTGAACATCTCCAGTGGGAAACTCACTACCTTACAGGCAGCCAATGGCATTAAGATAATTCTACGATACGGGAAATTACCTTAGTGACTCACTTTTTCATGTTGGTCCTATGCTCCAGAGTCAACTAGATCCAAGCTCTCTCTGACAAGATCCTTCAAATATTTAAAAAGACAGTCCTCTTTCTCCACTGAAGTTGAAGTTCCTTCTTCAGCTTTTCCTGGTAGGATGTGTTCCCCAGGTCCTTTATCAACTCAGATTCTCCTCTGAGTCCACAATAGTTGGACAGCATTCCTTTAAAAACAGTGGTTCTGAATATTTTGAGAATCTGAAAGGAATTATGGAATCTTCCTCAAAAATGTTACATACACTTTTGAGATTCATAGATTTTTTTGAAACAAATCTGTCAGTTGATTCTTGCTGAGCCTCTGTTTAAACGATGTCAGCCCAAACGGAATATGATGTTCACTCCAGAAGGATAACAGTACAAGGAGAACAAGATGTATTCAACACAGGCTTAGACAATTTAGCCTCAAAACTTTAGTTTGTGGAGATCTTGTCAGCAACTAAAATTCCTGAATCTTTTTACCTATACTATTGTTTCAGCATAGATGTCCTTTTGCAAATAAAATTTTTAATCTGAAAGTGAGACTTCATGGTTATTAGGTTGGGTATAGTCCATTGTCTGATTTGGACATCTTTTTGTGCCTTAACTTCATTTAATGTACTCATTATTTCAAGATTTATCATCTGCAAATGATATATGAATGCCATTTCTTGTTTGCCCAAAGCACTGACAAAATCGCTGAAAATGACAAAGCTGTGTAGGGCTGTACCATGGCTTTGAAAACCGTTGCCAAGTTTGATGTTTTTCCCATTAATCAGCTACTTTATTAGGTCCAATACATGTTATATTGTATTCAGTGTCTCCCAGATTGTAATTTCTCCCTATGTGAAATCTGAATATTAAAAATTTGCTTCTGAATATTTTTTTCTTTCCTAACACAGCAGATGGTGATCTAGGCTTAGATCTAGTTCCTGCACTGCCTGTTACAGTGCCTGGCTTTAGCGTGTCACCTGTTTGCTCATTTGCTTATGGCCCATCTCCTCGGCCACAATGCAAGCTCCAGAGGAGAAACTTTGCATTTTTTTGTTTACCCATCCCCTCAGTCCAGAGGCATAGCATAGAACGTACTAGATGCTCAATGAATATTGTCTTATGGAATCTAAGAAGCAGTCAGTTATAAGCTATACGATTATTTTACCATGAAGAAAAAACACTGCATATTAATTTATGATACATGCTGGTATATTAATGAAAAGATACATCCTTGTCTCAGGGTTGTTAAAATGTGAAATAATGTGCACCCCTAAAATCGACGTGTTTGTGGTAATTGTCAAATGGAAGGGAGAATTGGTGGTCTTAGTTTCCAAAGCTTAGCTAACATTTCATCTCAAATAAAAATCAAGACCCAAACAGTTATTGAATAATTGCTACCAGCGATGTTCTGGTCGGGTGCTCCCTTGAAGTCATCCCTGATCATCCTACCTTAGGTTATTTCCTCTTCGCGCACCCCCCCCTTCCCCCCCATAGAAACTGAGTCTGGCAACACGATTTAGGACTTAATTATCCACTGGCTTTTATTGATCCCCATTGTTTCTAGTGAAGTAGCAGTCTTGCCTCCACAGCTAGATTACAAGCCCCTTGAGCATTGGAACCCTTTAAAAATATATATATTCATAATGCTTACCCTTTCTGTTAGCTAGAAAGGAGGTATAGCAATTTCAGGGCTTGTAAGATTGAATATTGAGAGTAGAGAAACCCTAAGAAGGCTTTTAGACAGATGGATAAGAGACCAGTAAAGATGAATGGAGTGAAGGAGCATGTGAGAACGTATAATGTAAGGAAAAGGAAGTTTGAGGACCGTCCCAGAGGGTGCTGGTAATATGGGTTCAAAAGGACAGGAGCCAGGGGTCAGGTTCAGTACGGAGCAAGCAGTTGGGAGATGAAGAGGGAGGGGGTAAGAATAAGAGGGGAAAATCTGAAAAAGGCAATAGGAAGGAAGTGGGGGGTGTGTGGTGTGTGTGGGGGGGCACTTGGGAAGAAATGGGAAAAAACAAATCTCTTGTAATCTTCGTAGCTTCACTCTGCTTTTTTTCTTCACCTTCTCAACACGGTGCAGAGTTAAAATCCCAGGGAAGCGGGTGGAACTGGCTAAGAAAGACCTACCTATGTAAGGCATTGGGTTGCTGACCTGGCAACGCCCTCTTTCTAGATTTAGGCAAAGTTGTGGAACCTTGGGGAGAGAAAAGTGGTCATGCAGGGGGATAAGGGAAAGAGGAAGAAGCCTATATATAATTGTAGGTCACTTTATTTTTTGCATCTGCTAAGATCTTTACATGAGATCTTTCATTTAACCCTAAATGAAATAACCCTCCTTAAAGACTTGATACTTGGCCCAAATCTCAAAGGCATTAACGGGCAGAACGGTCAGGGAATCTGCGGACTGTTGGTTGCAGAACCCACGCGGTCACCTGACAACATCCTCTTGTTCAGTAGATTATTCTCTCCTCTGACGAAATTATGAAAGATTTGTGCTTTTATGTATTCCCGTATTAAGTAACTATTTTTCATCACTTAAAGAGGTTTTGCCAGTCATGTTTTTGATGTTTAGTTACACAAGTTATGCAAGTTCATAGGAAAAGCAGTTGGGAAGCCCCGATAAGAAAAATAAGATTGTTCACCAGCCCGTGTGTCCTGGCTTTTAAAATCACTAAGACAAAAAAAGAATCCCCTTTCATCTCAAAGTACTCTGAGTGTGAATATAAGCTCGAGTGCTTGTTCACAGACAGACACTTGGCTGGGTAGATGAATGGCCTAGAATTCCATCCCTGGACCAAAGTACTAGTTTTAGGCCTTCTTGTTGTGGGGACTGTGTTTTGTTTTATTTTCTTTCCTAATGAGCGACTGGACTAAAGGATCAGGTTTAATTGTAACTAGAGTCCCTTTCTGTGTGTGCATCACTGCAGACCTAATTGCAGCCTGGCATCCGTGCTGCGGCCTGAGTGGTCATTAGCTTGCTGATAATGGACTGCTCTTGTCAACAAGGCCTCATTAACCATTGTTTTTGCAGCAAAACAGTTGTAAGTGTTTGAACTTGTGATTGAGGACGCACTAGGCTTATGGTGCTAAGGGAAACTTTCCTGGTGCGGTTCTGTGGCTGGAACCGAGGACTTCTGGCTCAAATGAGGGGTGCTCTCCAGGCAAGCCCTGGCTCTGTGCTGTGGCACCAGGGACGTGATGGAACAGGAAGAACTCTCACTTGAGAGCCGGGGGGCCAGCTTTCCAGTCTCAGCTCCATAGCTGACTTTGGGCTAATCAGGTGGCTTTCTAGTCCTATCTCCTCATCTGGAAATGAGGTGGTCTTACTCCATGATCAGTAAGATCACTTTTGCCCCTTCAGGATAATTTTGCATGGTGCTTGTGCAGATTTTGTTTTTGTATTCATGATTTTGTCTTAGGTTATACACTAGAGGGCAGTGGTACATTAATATTATAAACTAAGAATACACTTGGTACTGAACTCAGCTGGAATTGACGAACATTTGAATTACTAAGTGACCTTCTATACTTACATATTCATACAAAATAGAGGAAGATGTTCTGTCTCCAGGTGACATTGCTTATCTCCTGTCTTTAGAAGGTTTCCAGTGCTGGGAACCTCGCTACCTCTCAAGTCCCCTTTTTCTCTTCCTACTTGCAGTTAAAAGAAAATGATTCCTTTGATTAAAGGAAAACCTACTTACCTATGAATTTTAGCCAGTGGCCCTACACCACCACCAAAAACTTTGTCCCTTTCTTCTCAGGAGGGTGGTCCAAATATTTCATAGAACCGTATTACCAAAGAGGTACCATTGGTTGGTAATTGGTAATTGAATAATTATGATCTGTGTATCAGTCACCGTATCAGGGGTCTTATTTATGTTACTTTAATTCTCACAATAAACTCTAGGGGAGATTCCATCTTTGTCCTTACTTTATTACAGATTCAGACCCAAATCACTTAACCACTAAGCAGTGAAGGTGGGATCTGAGTCAGGCTCTGATTAAAATCCCTGCTTTTAGCCACAACACAACACTTCCTTTCATAGATCTGAAGACCAAGGCCCAGAGACAGTAAGCAACTTGTTCCAGATCTCACAGCAAAATCAGAAGAGTAGGAACTACATTCTATCTTTGGAGGATGCATTCAGGTTTTCTTTCACTATAGCATAGTACACTCAAGACCATTGTCATTTGCTCCCTGAGTTCTCTTCTTTCTGTATGAAATGTCCCCATTTCCCTTCATTGTTGTTCTGATCATTTCCTTGCTCTCCTGTCCTGTCCTTTGAGGATAGTCTTAATTTGCTGCATCCTTTCTAAATTTTAAAGCTCAGAATTCACAACAGTGCTCTGTTTAAACAGTATAGAAGGCATTGAGACTTTACTTCCTGTTATTTGGACTTTTAATTGTCTGAATTTGCATTAATATTTGGTATCATGGCTATTTCAAGCATTTGAACAATCCCCCTTGTTCCTTTTAATTTAGCTTTACTTTTTATGAACTGTAGAAATAAGACAAAATGATCCTGTCACATTCTTATTGAAAGGTAAAGATCCTCCCCATCTGATGAGGATTCCTCTTGAGTTGGTAATAACGTGCAGCAAATTCCCGGTTTCTTACGATGCTCAAGGGATGTGCATGTGAAAATATTCTGGTTTCTGGATGACTGTTGGATTCACATTATATGTCAATATCCACATTGGTTTTTGCTTTCCAGCAGAAATGCACACCTGTGGCATGTGGTAGACATTTTTTTCCCCTGCCTGGTGTCTTTTGCCATAACAGAACCCTACCTCTCAGGCTGTAAGGACGGCTGCTTGAGAGGGGCTATTGATCAAGGGGCCCTGCCTTCTCTAGCCAAGAGATGGGCATGAGAAGCAATACTCCGTCCTAGGACTGGGAGCCTTGACTCAAGCATAGAATGGAAGACACGGAGGCTGATTCGTCCTGATGACCGTAGTGTTCCCTGAGCAGTCTGCCTATTAGATCTCGTATCTTTACTCAACATCTCCTTTGATCTGTGAGCCACTTCACATATCCTTCCAAGAATGTATATGCATATATAAAAGTCAGAATCTGTTTCTGCTAATTGCAACCAAAACAATCCTCAGTTACACAGTGATCTGTGGAATATATTTACCTCTTCAGAAGGTCCTGTTCCATGACATAATAGAATAGCTAATTTAACTGATCGAGTTTGTCCATTGCATACACATTTATTGTAGAAACTATTTCCAAACAGTGTTTTGAATTGTAGTTTTAAAATCTATTTGCCACCTCTAATGCAATAGACCTGCTCTTCAAAAATGAGCAGTAAATGAAATTTTACAGCTTGACGTCACTAAGGGCAATTGCTAGTCAATAACAATCAATGTTGACATTCAATATTGAAACTTTTGGAATGGTAATTAGATGAGTGTTGTATACATATGAAATTTGGTGGACTTAGTTTTTCCCAAAAGGGAAACATTTTTATATTTTTAGTTAAATATTCATGTTTGAGACCTGTTCTATAATCTTGGTGACAATATCCTTTGAGTTTAGGCAGTGTTTTCTATACTGTAGGCATAAACCCTAATAGTAACAGGACTTTCAATTGTATTTCAGCTGGTGCTGTCATCTGCCCACCAGGCAACGCTTTCATGTGGGGAAATTCCCAGTTCATTCATATTTTCTTCCTGAGCTTCAGATTCACATTCCCTGCTTTCTGCCGAAAATGTTCACTTCATTGTTCTGAGGGCACACGCAGGTCCGTGTGATGATTTTATACCAAGTTACCTCCAACACCCTCGTTGAGAACATTGTTTGCTATGTTATAAGTCTCTTCTTTCATGATCTAAGGTTGCAATTTCTCCCTGGTTTCAGTAAGAGGAAATGAGCTAAGTAACTGATCTGTTTTGGTCTCATGGCTCCTCTGACTCTTTTGGGGTCATGATCAGAAAGACGTTTAAAGCCAAATTTCTGGCCCTCTTCTGGCTTAGTCATGGCTTCATCTGATTTTTCTAGGCTTATTTTCATCTGGCTTCATCTTTTTCTTTTTATCTTAAATTTACTGAATAGTATGCATTTTTATAAGCTTCTGAAAATCCTTTTGTCACTAGGTAGGGGTATAAGTAAAGGTAAACTCATGGATCTATCGTATTCTGTTTGTGTCTCCTGCTTTTCTGATCTCTTCGTCTATCTCTGAGGCTTTGAATTTGCAATTCTTTTGAATCCTCTCTATCCCCCCTTCCTTACAGCTAGTCAGTCTGAGACACTGTTGAGTTGTGTTTCTACAGTATGACTTAACATGCTGGGGGAAACGGGAGCTGTGGCCGTCTGTCTGGGAGATGTGGGACAGTGTTTGAAGAGACGTGGTGATCTTGTATCCTCCAGAACTCTGACCTTTTGGTGAAGTCCGTTGCTTTTCCCCCATCCGTTCTTTTTAAAATATTTATTTATTTTTGAGAGAGATTGGGGGAGGGACAGAGAGGGAGACTCACAATCCAAAGCACGCTCCAGGCTCTGAGCTATTGCCACAGAGCCTGACAAGGGGCTCAAACCCACAAACCGTGTGAGATCATGATCTGAGCCAAAGTCCGATGCTTAACTGACTGAGCCACCCAGGTGCCCCTCCCCCATCTATTCTTACCTTCATACGATTATTTTACCTGGATTAACTCTTCACCAGTTTCCTAGACAATTCCTAGAATTATCCTGTAAATGACTTTGCTGTCTTTAGACCAGCAGTTTTGGAACTTGCGCGTGCATCAGAATCCCCGGAAGGACTTGATAAAACAGATTCCTGGGTCCCACTTTCAGAGTTGCTGATTTGGTAGGTCAGGAGCAGGCCTGAGAATGTGCATTTCTGACACGGCAGAAATTGCCGTGGCCCCCGGGGACCACACTTTGAGGACCATTGCCCTGGACTGCTTTCCTCATCCACTCTTCATGCTGCTCTCAGGGTACAGCTTTTTGAGATTTCTTCTCAAACACCTTCACTGGCCCTTCATTGTGGACTGAATTTCACATTTCAAATGCCCTGCCTCATATTCATGACTTGGAGACATAATTTAAATGCCACTGGTCTCTTTTGTTCACTGGTGTTTCTCCTTAGTCATGTGATACTCTTCCTGCCCTCATCTCTGCTTATTAAAGGTCAACTCCTTCTCCAGGGCTCTACCCAAATGACACCCACTTCCTGAAGCTTTGCCTGATATTACCAGTATTTTTTTTAATTTATGTTAAATTTTTTTTTTTTTTTTTTTGAGAGAGAGAGTGTGAGTGTGGGAAGGGCAGAGAGACAGGGAGATCTTGAGAGAGAATCCCAAGCAGGCTCTGTGCTGCCAGCGTAGAGCCTGATGGGGGTTCGAACTCACTAAACCAAGAGATCATGATCTAAGCTGAAACCAAGAGTCAGACGCTTAACCGACTGAGTCACCCAGGCACCCCCTGATATTATCAGCTTTAACTGAGAGCTAGCCCTCTTTTATTCTCTTACAGGGTTTATAGCATTATGCCCTTATTTTTCAGCATAGTTATCTCATTGACTGAATTTAATAAGCTCTGAAACAAGGAGCAAAGGCTCTTGATGTCTGTTACATGCTTTTATTTATTTATTTATTTATTTTATTTTATTTTATTTTAACATGGAAGGTCTTTGAAACTTGACTAGGTACATTTAGAGATTCTTGGGGGGTGAGAGCACAGAGACTGAATGTTTATTATGAAACACTTACAGAATTTCCCTGAGATCACATTTCTTCTATGGCAAATATAACATTGCCCATTTTTATTGATGCAAATAAAATATTTCACAAAGCATATAAGTAAGAAATAAAGGCCCCATATTAACTCATCATGCCACAGAATTTTAATGGAACAGTAATTGTTGTCTCCTTGATTATTGCCAGGGTTTATTAAATCTTATAGCCAGTTTATGGACTAAATTATATAGATGATCATTTATCCTAGGAGTACTCCTTCTATTTGCCAATTTGTCAATAAGAAAATGTTCTCTCTTGATCTAGACAAATGACTATATTAAGATAGAATGCCCATGAAATACTTTCTCTGGTATTTTTATAGGTGTCACCTGTATAAGGAATTTTTCCATCAAATGTATTTAGAAAATTCTATATTAAACAGTAATTAAATTTTATTAATTTCAATTCAACTCCCGGACTCTCCCAAGTCGATAATGTGCTAATGTGTTGGAGGAATCTTTAAAAAGGGAGCCTATAACATTCAGCATTGTTTTAAAAATTCTTATTGTTTTAATTATTTCATTACATTTTTAATCTCCTTAGCAGCTCGCAGTGATAAGTCCACTTACGTCACTATTTGGGAGCCCAGTCACAAAACTCCTGTGTAAATGTTTGGAAAAGAGGCAGTTGCCTTTCCAGTGACCCAAATTAAATGAACTGGTGACACTAAGCATTCGCTATGTATACATCTCTTCCAAGTGATGAAAGCGATACTAAGGGTGACCACTCGGAGTTCACACTTAGTGGATTTCTCTTGTGATACCTGATACCTCCAAGTCATGGGGCATGAGTGTCGTTGAGGAAGGAGGAGGGAGGCTGCCGGGCAAAAGATCCAGCTATCCACTTGATTTGGCCACAATTGGCTCTTGCTGCCAAAACGGGTTCTGGTCAACCTCGTAGCCTGTGCAGGGTCCAGACCCTCGACAGAGCTCCTTCTATGGGTCTCGCTGGAATATGCTGTGTTCAGATGTGTTGACGGCAATTTAAAGCCAATTAGTGAGGATACTGGTAATAAGAGGTCCCATCAAGGATCTTGGAAACCAAAGATCTCACAGCCAGCGTCTGTGAGGCTGAGAGTGTGTTGTTCCTGACCGCTGCACCCCTTTGGGGAATGGGGATGGTGGGGTGAAGGCTGTGTGGATTGGAATTAATAGGGTTGCACATGTCTCCAGCCAGCCTTTTCTTCCTGGTTTTCTGGGTGATTATCAACTCTATGCGTCGTCGGATTCTAGCTCTTCTCTGGCTGCCCACGAGAAGAGATCTGCTTTTGCACTCTTCATGAGCATTGGATTAAAGGGCAGTGGCAGCGTCCAATCTCTGATGCCTTTCCCTCAAACCATTCATCTCGGCAGCATTTTCTGTATCTTAGGTGTTCACTCGGCTCCTAGTTTGGAACTGAGAATTTTTTTTAGCCATTGTCTTAAAATGCAGTGTAGAGAAATATTTTGGAAGTATTTATTGTCAGGATACCCAGAGAATGAGATCTCTTTCCAAGAACGCTGACCCACAATTTTGTTAACTTATTATCTTGTATCCTCTTATTATCTTGTACTTTTCTTGATTCAGAGGTTTCTTTCTGAACCCTACAGACAGTGTCCAGATGAAGATTATTATTAAACACTGGGCCAAGGAGCATTTATATTTTTCTTCTGACTTGATAGGAGGTCCTTTTTCATTTATGTTCTAACTACTGTTATCTACTCCTGGGGCATACTGTTTTGCTGATTTTTCTTTTAAGCCATTTTTTTGGGTTAGATGTTGAGAGTGGTCACTTTGGTCTTCTGTCAAACAGGAACAAGCATTCTTGAGGTCTGCTTTTAAATCAATGTCCTTGCGACCATCTGGGTTTTAAAATTGCCCAAGAAGAGATTTAAAAAATCCATCAGATGCTCATTTTCATGTTAGATTTTTATAAATTTCAAATGACCTATTGAACGTCAACATATCTTGGGATCTCTTGGGCTTTTCTCCCAATATGCTAGGATTCAATTCGTTACCCTTCATTCTTTAAAAAAAAATTTTTTTTAAGTTTATTTTTGAGAGAGAGAGAGAGAGCTTGGGGGAGGGGTAGAGACAGAGGGAGACGCAGAATCTGAAGCAGGCTCCAGGCTCTGAGCTGTCAGCACAGAGCCTGATGCGGGGCTCAAACTCATAAACTAAGACCATGACCTGAGCCGAAGTCTGATGCTTAATTGAGTGAGCCACCCAGGCTCCCCTACCATTCATTCTTTAGTCCCTTCTTTGGGGGGCTTCACTTTGCAGCTTAACTAACTCCAAAGTGGACCTGCCTCTCACTTTGTTTCCTGGCGATGATCAAGTTAACAGACAGGAATCAACAACAGAAGATTTCTTTTTAGGACAGGAAATAACAGTGAACCTGTCAAGGTGTGGGGCTAATGTTTTCATCCCAGACAAAGGGGGAGATGACCGTGAAAAGCCGAGGAGCTCTTACTGGGGTGCAGGAAGAGCCGGCATCTGCCGTCCTGGGGGACATCTCTCTCACTGCTGCAGTAAAGGTGGGCGGGGGAAGGTGTGAAGGAAAGCCGCCCCGACCTGGGGGGGGGTGTGTGGAGACCCCTTTCTTTCCTACTGTGCTCTAAGATCTCTGGGTCAGGGTGCCAAGTGGACTTCGTCTTCCTGTTTATAGGGTCCCTGAAGAACCAAAAAAAAAAAAAAAACAAAACACCAAAAAATCCCCAAAAAGTGCTTGAGAGAAGCTCATGCTTTTCTTGCAGTACCGCAGGTGGTGGCTTTTGGTCGCCATCACTGTGGCATCTTTCCTGGGGGAGCCTCCACGTTGCTCTGCTTTCTCAAAGATTAACACCTGGTTTTCCTGAAGGAGCTGGTGCTGCTGCTCTTCCTGAGCAAGAGGTGTCCTCACAGGGGGAAGAATCACAGGACAGTTGTTGGGGAGAATCTTCTGGGAACTTGCGGGGGGGGGGGGGGGCGCGGTGTGGTGCTTTAAAGCTGAAATTGGCCAAAGGGCTAGCCTCTCTCTGTGTCTCTCTCTCTCTGGAAACTTGGGTCACAACTACCCAACTGAGATATTTTGCTCTGCTCTTGTCATGTGGTATGGAAACCCTCTCTCTTCTGGCTGAAAACAGTCCTAAAGAAAGTCGGCACCATGGCGGGGGAGGGGAGGAATGGGAGGAATGTCCCTGGCCAGGAGGCCGGAGGTGCCCCAGGAAGCGGGTTCCTCTGAATAGTTAAATGGCTGCCTCTCAACTTGCACAATGTCACATTGAATTTGAAACAGGGAACTTTTTATATTTTTCCCCTGATTGTGCTGGCACCTGGCAGATGCCTATTTACCACAGGCATCAATACACATAGTAATCAAAGGAAATCAGAGGCGCAGATTAGCAACAGCTGCAAGTCATTAGTGACAGACACGGGAAAGCACAATTCTGCACCCAACTTTGAAATAACCAATATGAGTATTTCAGAGCACGAGGGTTACCGCAGGGCACTCGCTAACAGGAGAGCGGCCAAACAATAGCTGGGCTTGTCTCTCAAGAGAGCCCTCTCCTCACGCAGCACCACACGCTCCGCATCAGAAACCAATCAGTCACGCAGGACCCGTCCGCGGGGTGTCCTCCCTTCTCAGAGGAGCCCGGCGCATCTTCTGATCAAAGGTCGTCTCAACTGACAGATCATCTCTGGCCGGTGGGAAGAGTCGTTCCGTCCGATCATAATTTTAGCGCCGGGAGTTCGCGTGTATTCCTGAGGACTTAATCATCTCATTGACCGAGTTGGAAAGGGGCCTCGTGATGGGAAAAGGAGACCTTTCCCTTTTGCATTTGACTTGCATTTTTTCCCCACGCTTCTATTGGAAAATCAGCTCTGATGGATGGCCGCTCTCCTGGTAGTTACATATTTTCGCTGGCAGCTCTAACCTTAGCCTACTCCAGAAAATACTATTCAATTTTTAGCTTTTCCCTAATCAATTCATTCAGTGCCTCGGTGGAATACAAGTTGGTCATTTAAAAATTTCTAGCTGTTGCCTGATATGTCCCAAAACAAATTTAGCTAGCATGGGTTTCTATTTTAGACCATCTCTGGAAATGCAGATTTACTGTACAACTGGGTAATGGTTTAGAGATAAACAGACACAGTGAGTTGCTGTCTGATTAGCAGGACTGGGCAAAATTTAGCATTATTTATATATTTATATATTTATATATATATATATGTATATATATAAATATATATATATACACACACACACACACACACACACATATACACACACTCTGCAATAATTGGACCATTGGACTGGAGGATGTAGATTAAATTGGTCTCATCACTACATGTGGTCTCTTCTCCTACTTGATATTAAGGTTGGATTATTTTCTGTTTCGAAATCTCTCCTTCCTCCCGATTTCCCTCCTCCAAAATATCTTCTGAAGGTTTTTCTAAAAATTCTTCTTATAATAAGTAACTTGTTTTGCAGATTAGGATAAGGAAGGGAGGAAAATGCTGCCTTTTATCTCCTTCAGAGCCAGCCATGAAGGATCAGCTCTTTAATAACAAGCAATACGCTGTTCTTTTAGAAGAAGGGCCCCAGGGAACAGGAGTTCTGAGGAGCACACAGCACATCATAGGCATTCTTATGTGTTGTTGTTTAAACCTTCAGAGGTGAGAAATTATTTCATACCTGATTAAGTATCATAATCTGTAGACTTAGGGAGATGTGATTTCTCGGGGTCGTTTTAAAAGGAAGCCAAGACATGGTATTAATTCATAATTGTATTTCCTAGTTAATTCAGCACCTGCTGAAAATCTGCTGTGTCTCAGGGAATGTTTAGGCACCACGGGTCCAGCAGCAAAATGAACTAATGACCTGGGTCTAGTGTACTCAACTGATGAGGATATGGACAGCTTATGTGGGAGGTGGTAGTTTGACTAGGGTCTTCATAGCATACATCTGCTTTTTCCTTCATCCTGCTCCGTCTTTCCTTCTTCCCTTCCATTTCTCCCTCCTTTGCCTCCCCTTTCCTTCCCTCTCCTTTGATTTAGGCCTTAGAAGGACCAAGCATTGTTACACAGAGTTCTCTAATTAAATAAAATGCATTTTTTTGGAATGAATATTCAGGTAAAGCTACTGTAACAAAGCCCCAAATTTCTGTGGTTTAATGCCGTAGAAGTCTGTTTCTTGCTCCCTTAACAACGTAACGGGGGTGTTCCTAGTCGATGGGTGTGTCCCCTCCATCCAGTGACTCCAGGGTTTCCATTTTGTGGCCTTGTCTGCCTTGGAATATTGTTTCCAGCTGCTGGAAGAGGAAACAGTGGGTGAAGAAGGGCATCACCATTTCTTCATCAATTTGAAGAATCTGAAATAGGCAAACATCACTTCTGCTCATGTACTGTGGGGAAAATTGCCTACAGGGCCCCACTAGATGAGATTCTGGGGCTGCATAGACATTCAAGGTGATGGTCCCACACTATGGATGTTGGAGGACCAGGTATAAGTAGGCATGATTGTGTGTCAGGCACCCTGCTAAGGTCTGGAGATGAAAGATGGGCAAGTTGTTTGTTGGTAGATGCCCAGCTAATCAAGCATGATAGCTAAGTACTAAATAAAAGTGTGAGCACAGATGTGGGGACGAATGCCTCAGCAAAGCTGAGCCTCAAAGAGCTCCGTCTGGCAGAGAGGAGGAAGGAGGGCATCAGTGTTGAGCAAAGGCCTGGAGCGGAGATGAAGCTCAGTACGTCCGGGCAGTGGTGAGCGGCTCTGGGTGGCAGGTGCCCAAGGATGTGGGGATAACTGGAACCAGAGCAGAGAGGGCAGGAAGCAAACTGAGCTGCACACTCAAGCCTTCAGACACAGGTCTTCTGACCCCACTCCTTCTGGAGCCCTTGCCACTTGAGTGTTTTCATTACATATGTGCAAGGAAACAAACTTGTGTGACTTAACGTCATATGCAACTTTTTAAGATGAAGGGTGTTTGGTTTCTAAGAAAGAAAAACATGTCCTTGGCAACCTTGTTGCTTACTGGGTAGGAATGTATCCTGTTCCGAAAGAGGCACATTAAATTGTATGAATTCCCCCATCTGACTTCATGGTTGTTTCGTCCTTTCCCTTCCTACCAATTCAAGTGACTGAATATGAGAGAGAGCTTGGAGTTGCAGGTACCAGGAGAGGCTGAGGTTGTCTCAGCTGTCATAGGTGGAGAGTGCCTTGCACCATGTTCCTAATCTTGGCCTGGGGGGCCACACCAAAGAACTGGGCCACTAGGGGGTGAGCATGGGAAGCCAACTGTGAGAAGCACACATTGCTTATTCCCCAAACCCTTCATAACTGGATTCAAGGGGCTGGAAGAGACCACAAGATCCACTTGATCATGTAACACTGTTAATTTCATAGTGCATTTGCTTTTCTTTTTCTTTAGATGCTCTCCAGCTAGTTAGCTTAGCTCTAAAAAGACAAGGATCTACTTCTCAGCTTTCAGGTAGAGAAGGTATTACCCAGATTTTCCTGACAAAGATCCTGAAGCTTTTAACCCTGAGAAATTACCAGAGATGAGCCTGAGGTTATGTAGCCAGTTCTTGCACGAGGAAGAAGAGGTTTAGGGCTCCTGGATTTCTGCATGACACCAGGTCAGAGACGAGGACTGAGGACAGATACAAAGATATGAGGATACGAGCCCTTGGCTTTGTTCACAAGATGGCACATTTCTCTGAGTAGAGACTCAGCCAATTGTGAACACATTTTGGGCTCTTTGAGGGGGGAAAAAAAAGCTCTCTTCCTGCATCCCAGCCCCTACCATGCTAACCTGAAACTTGGTTTCTGGTCCCCCCACCCCGCAGAAGTGTAAGTTCAATTAAACTCATTATTTTGGGAGTCAGAAAGTAGCATGGAGTAGTAGGACTGCTTATAAGAAAATAAAGACAAATGATGACTATCAGAAAAAAGCTTTGGAGAGAATGAAGAGATAAGACTTACTATAGCTTGAAATAGATAAGTGTGGTCCAGTTGGCTTTCTTTTTTTCTTTTCTTTTCCTTTTTTTTTTTTTTTTTTTTTTTTACCGTAAAATACAGAATAGAGAATGCCAGATTTCCTTTTTAGAACTTGGTAAAAAAAAAATTATAGCAGATGAACATTAGGCGAAATCAAAGGGGGATTTTGCTCACATATGAAAGTTTACAAGAAATCTAGTTGAGTCTGGTTCTAGTATTTGCTGAAGTTTGTGGCTGTGTCAACAAAGATGGGTTAAAGTAAGCATATTTTAGATCCTAAACAGAGCAGTCTCATAGTCTGGAATAGAGAGTAGCTTTAAAATGTTTTAAAATGGGTTTCCTTTTCTTTCCTCCCAGCTGCGCCTAGTGCTAGGGGAAGATGAACTGGCATGTTCTTTGTTACACAGCAGCATACCCACCCAGGGGAGTGAGGCACAGCAGATTTTCAAAACCTTAAGTCCTTTCAATCAGCTGATGGTGGAGTTGGGAAAATGGAGAAGCTACATAACCATGCATTGAGACACCGTAACACCTGGAACATTCTAGCATGTTCTCCAAAATAGGACTCATGGTCTCATTGAGAAAATTGGCCCAGTACAATGGAGCAGCAGTTGACATACTCTTACTGGTATTTGCTCTGCATCATTTGGCCTCTCTTGGCTGCTGCTAGTTCTTGGCTGCGAATATAATTGGAGTCGTGTGGAGAAGGGCATTCATTCCAGGTGAACTTATTAGTTTTATTTCCATACCTTCATGATTTTACTTCTGACTCTCTACCCAGTTTGGCATTGTCTTTATTTTATGTATTTGGTCAGTCCCCTGAGCACCTAGGACAAAGTGACCTTTTGGTGACCCAGCATTTCTTTGTTATTCATCTATTTTGTCCCTGATGCAAATTCATTTTTTTAAAGCCCGTTGGGAATTTTGATCTTCTCTTTATAAAACGTTCTGTAGATTTTCTGCTTGATTATTATTGTAACACGAACTTTTGATGAGCCCAAATCTAATAAGTTTCCCTAAAATGTGTTTTTTGTATGTTTTCTTTCTTCACCTTTTTCACTTAAATTAGGGGATTTTCCAAAAACATTAACTTTCCAAATCCATTTCTGGTTCTATAAGAACAAAGCCTACATTAAAAACAATTCTTTTGAATAGAGTTGACACCCAATGTTATGTTAGTTTCAGGTGTACGACATAGTGATTTGATACTCCTCTGTTCTGTGCTCACCACAAGTGTCCCCATGTGACCACAGTGCCCTTGACTATATTCCCTGTGCTGTTCCTTTCCTCCCCGTGACTTCTTCATTCCATAACTGGAAGCCTGTACCTCCTGCTCCCCTTCACCCATTTTGCCCATCTCTTCCCTGACCCTCCCTTTCCACAACCATCAATTTATTCTCTGTATTTCTAGGTCTGGTTCTATTTCTTGTTTATTTCCTAGAACAAAGCCTATATTGTGAAGGCGAAGGATTTTTAAATAGCCTTGATATTAGAAAAGCTTGTTAACATTAAAGTTAACTGCACATAATAACTTTGGAAGGTTTTAACCTTTTCTGAGTGCTCCCCTCTCTCTGCTCCCTATGGGACAGGGACCATGTTTGGAGCATCTCAGATCTGTCCACAGTGTCTACACATGTCTGGTATGTAAGGTTCACTTATATGCTGATATTTTTCAACAAATATACAGTACTATAAATATATTTTCTTTATGATTTTCTTAACATTTTCCCTCTAGCTTTATTGTAAGAATATGGTATATAATAGATGACATACAAAATATGTATTAATCAACTGTTTATATTATCAGTCAGGCTTCTGGTCAACAGCAGGCTATTAATAAAGTTATACATGGATCTTTGGTGGGCAGGGGTCAGTGCCCCTACCCCCTGCCTTGTTTGAGGGTCAATTGTAGTTAAATATTGAATAAATATAATTTCTCATTTAAAAATCATAACTATGTTATGAGGCTGGGGATATAGAGTTTATTCTCCTTATGCCTGGTAATTATGTTCTATAAAGTCCTAGTGAATATGGAACTATTGCTGCTAAGGCAGATACAGAGTTAGGTCCCTGAGAGCCTCTGCTCACCAAATTCCTATCACCTGATCAATACATAACCTTATTTTATGTGTTTGTTTAAAGACGCCTTACTTAATATACATTGTGGACTCATGGAGCTCATGGCCAACTCATGCCTGAATGAAGCTTATCCAACACACACATTAAAACCCTTCCCAGTCTTCTTGCACTTAGGACTGAACTTAGAAGTTCAGTATGACACTGAGGGGCCATTTTAAACAGTGAAATCATTAAAAAAAATGAAATCATCAACAAAGAGTACAAGAAGTGTGGGAAATGTGGCAATAGACCACGAAAAGGACACTTGTTCACAATATGGCTGCTGAAACCGGAAGCAGAATTTGTCCTTGACGTGCACGTTGGGCAGCTCAATTTTTTTGTCACTCTGTCCATGGGTGTGAACGACTGTAAAGGCACCATGGAGAGTGATTTGGGGGTTTCCAATACTAGCAAGTAGGTGAGTTCACAAATAGGGAATCCTTGAATAACGAGGATTGACTGTATTGGTGCGTACTTTCTGTGTATTTGGAAACCGCAGAAAGGAACTCCAAGTTCAGAAATATTGATCTGTAATCATCTGAGTGGACCTGAAACCTGGGTCTTCTGACTCCTGGGTCAGTGTTCATTCCAACACCCTGGACTGCGTTCTCAGGAAGTGGAGCAAAACCTACGAATTGGGGCTCCTTAGCCCCCAGAAAGCACCTGTTTTTGAACAGTGTGTGGTGCCTGTGCTCAAAGTTATCAAGCTTTATAATTTGAAACGACTCATTGAAAACTTGGAAACGACCTAGTTTGTAATCCGTAATGTTTCTCATCTACAGAAAACTAATCACTGAAATCTTGTCCTGTGTCTGTAAAAGGAAAAATCGGGTTTATTCTTCTCACGCACAAATCACAGTCGTGCAGAAGGGAGCCTCACAGCTCACTGCTTTGCTCTCGCTCAGAGGACCGCGAGGTAGCTCTCGTTTCGAACGAGCTTCCGGTATCAGAAGGCGGCTGGGGAAAGATAAAGATGGGTCACTGCCTTCAAAAATATCTCGAGGGTTATTCTGTGTCGGCTTGGTGCCTACATCCTCTACAGATGCCAGCTAATTCAGGGAACTCGGCTCTCAGTGGAAAAAAGTCAAAACTGGCCAGATGAAGACTTTAATTTTAGATATGTAATACTGACAGGACTTAAAATACAGCTATGTATTCTAATGTTGGGCATGAGAAAAAAATAACTGTTGCTTATTAACTTTATGACCCTTCCAATATTTTCAGAAAACATTTCCTAGTTGTGTTCTGGACACTAGTATTCCATGAGATCTTGAGATACTAGGTGTAAGAAAAGTAACCCCCCCTCCCCCCCAAAAAAACCAAAAACTTGAAGGTCAAGAGAATTTGGGAAATTCTGGGTTAAATGAGTTTAGCCTGTTGTTATTGTTGGTTTTTTTTTTTTTTGTTTTGTTTTTTTTTGTTTTTTTTTGGACTAAAGTAGTAAAAGTGTTAGTCTATTTACTCCAGGCTTCTCAGAGCTGCTAATCTTGAATGTGTGATGTTGGTCTCAGAGCATCTAACTCTAAAACAACCAGCAATGTCCCCTGTTCTGTAGATCAAGGTTTGGAAAGTGCTGTTGTGCAGTGTAATGTACACATTTCCAGGGAGGTGAGAGAAGAGAAAGTTAAAATTTCCATCCTGCGGAGGGAGATGGAAAAGTCCAGGGAGACTGACTACATCCCCTACCTCACACTGCAGTGGACTCCTAGCCTGTGAACCTAGACCTCTAGTAACCATTCTTGGTGGGGAGGGAGCATCTGACTGCCCCAGGGTAGAGGGAAACAAGTTCCCTTGTGGCCATGTAGTACACAGTGGGCCAGTCCAGTGAATCTGCTTCCTGAGCCGAGAGGTTTGGGGAGGCTGTGGGAAGGATGCCCTTCACAGCCAAGGGTCAGTCCAGGGCTCTAAGAAGTGTGGGGCTTGTAGTGAGATGAATGGTCTCCCATGCACCTTTTCTACTCTTGCAAAAGGTGTATGTGCTTGGAACCTGTGAGTGGGACCTTATTTGGAAACCAAGTGTTTGCAGATGTATTAAGTTTAAGCATCTTGAATGAAATCATCCTGGGTTAGCTGGGTAGGCACTAAATCCAATGATAAGCATCCTTATAAGAGAAAAGGCAGAGGGAGACTGGAGATGCAGAAGACCACAAACCAAGGAACTCCTGGAGGGATCAGAAGCTGGAAGAGGCAAGGAAAGACTCTTCCTTGGAGTCTTTGGTGGGAGTGCAATGCTGCTGACATCTTGCTTTCAGACCTCTGGCCTCCAGAACTGTGAGGGCATCAATTCCTGTTTCTTTAAGCCATCATGTCTGTAGCTCTGTTATGGGAACCCCAGGGAACTAATGGAGGGCTGCAGGTGCGGAGAGGGGGAAAAGTGATGGAGAGGTAGGTAAAGCTAGAAGATGAGGGCTGGTGCGTTCAGATGGCAGAGGTCATCCTGGAGGGCCCTTTGGAAAGTGGAGCTACAGAAATCTCTCCGAGCTTTCATGTGACATGTGGAGTTCACACGGGCGTAAATAGCAAGTCCACAGCCAGGAGTTGTGGTAGAATCAGAGGAATAGTACTTGTAGGTTTCTGGGAGAGCGTGGTCACCACAGGAGATGAGAAGGATGTTCTGCCTGGCTGAGGGTTAGGATAGGGTATCATTGGGGAATAATAAAAGATGGCTTGGTGGGGCCCCTGGGTGGCTCAGTCCTCTTAGCATCCAACTCTTGTTTTTGTCTCCGGTCGTGATCCCAGAGTCGTGAGATCAAGCCCCGTATTGGGCTCCATGCAGAGTGTCGAACCTGCTTAAGATTCTCCCCCTCCCTACCTCCCTCTCTTTCTCCCCTCCCCTTTCCCCTCCCCTGCTTGTGCACACATGCTTGCTTTCTCAAAAAAAGAAAAAAAAAAAAAGAGCTTGTCAAAGAACTAAAATTTTCTCTGCCTTGGAGAGATCACTAGTGTTGGTGGCTGTGAATGGATTTCAGAGTGGAGTCAGTCCACAGATAGCATGGTCCTTGAGTACTGCTGGGTCCCACAACTCACAGGAGTATAGGAGAGCATTTCCAGGATGCTGCCATGTGAGTTTGGGTGGGGGCTGTACTCTAATTAGAAGACTTTATACATACTTAGCCATTACAAATAAACATTACTAAGAATGAAAAAGTTGGTACTGTTTTTATCTTCTAGGGAGATGACAGAATGTATTATTCCCATAAGAATAATTGCATTGCGGAGGCAGCTGGGTGGCTCAGTCGGTTAAGCATCCAACTTCGGCTTGGGTCATGATATTGCTGTCCATGAGTTTGAGCCCCGTGTCGGGCTCTGTGCTGACAGCTCAGAGCCTGGAGCCTGCTTCGGTTTCTGTGTCTCCCTCTCTCTCTGCCCCTCCCCTGCTCGTGCTCTGTTTCTCTATCTCTCAAAAATAAACATTAAAAAAATTAAAAAAAATTGGATTGCTTTGGAAAAAGCCCTGCTAAGCCCTTTGAGAAAAACAAGACTCCCTGGGCACATTGAGGAGGAGTCAGAGGAGACAAAGTCCATGCTTTCTTGTTTTACCTAGGGGGCTGGGGTCTGTGAAAGGGGAGGGAAAGGGGGGTAAGTGAGGAGGACAGAGCAAGAACATGGCCTGTGGAGGAATATAGCTCCTGAAAAATTTACTGTAGGCAGGAATGGCCAATAAATGTCTACCTTTGTCTGAATACTGAAAAGGAAGCCCTTTCCTGCTCTGTGCTGTTGTCCATTACCCTTAAGATGTCAGCAAGATTCTAGTATACACGATAATCTTGTATTCGAGATGCTTCAGGAAACATGGGAAAACCGTGGTGGCCGTTGTGTGTTGAGGGGGATATGGCTGGGGAGGGTCTACCTGTCACACAGGTGCTGGGAATGGAGGTGCAGAGATGGCAGGTTGTGGGGTGAGTGGATTCCAGGGAGGCAGGGGCAGATCCTGAGAGAACACTCTAGATGTCCTTGTGTATGTGGACTGGGAGCTTTGTCTCACTAGTAAAGGGTGGGCTGATCCCAGAATAATGAGGGTCATTCAGACTGGCGGTATCTGGGCACCTGAGTAGAGGGAGATGTTCTCAGGAGTTGGGGGTTGGTGGGGAAGGTTTGGATATGCTTCGTTATCATATAAACAGCTGAATGAATTGTTCTGTGTTGTCAAACCCAATATAACTCTTCTGCCCTGTGTTCAGAATGTCCCGCAAAGTCTGTGTATATATAAGTGTATGTTTATTTACTGGGAGGAGGGGTGGGTACTGAGGACAGGGGAAAGTGGAGGGAAACCACATCCATTAGAAAAGGCCATAAAACCAGTGACCGGCGATGCACAAATGTGATTCTCATTGAGCAAGGAGAGCAGACAAATGGGACAGCAGAATCACAAAGCTGTTGGTAAGGCACTAGTATAGGTGATTGCGGAAGGAACAGAAAGTTAGAATCTAGGAATATGCCATTTAGCACTGATCTGTGGAATCATCTTGAGAACGGTGAAGTGGCTGGTTTGAATCTACTTGGTAAAAACGAACAAAAGTGGGAATTGATGCTAAATGTGTTCATTCTGTCAGATTATCAAGCATATTCTTTTTAGATAGAAAAGGTTTTTGAATATTCAGTGATAGGTGGGAGTGAAATATCGTTCAGGACTGAGATACCACTTCAACCCCAGGCTGTCAGATTCGTGAGCATAATGTAACATGTTAGCACGTTAGAGGTCGTAATGACTTGGGGGGAAAATTCCTGTTTGGTTTTTAGGGACCCTTGACTTTCATGTGATGTTTTCCTGTGGGATTAGATAGATGTCTGGTTTCTGGCTCCTTCTGAGGCTTGATTGAGGATTAGAGCACTCATTCCCAACTGGCCATTTCTCTCCGAGGATGGGCAAATCAGAGCTAATTGATACTTTTTATATTTAATTACACTTAATTTCTTCTGCCTGGCTGCCCTGAAACCGAGAAAAGGAAAACAGTGCTCTACATGCAAATCTTCTAACATAAACATTTCTTAACCTCATTTGCTGCAGGATTAGTCCAAATATAGAATCCTTAAGATAAAAGCTGTTTAAACTGGTTTCTTATCTGTATTTTGATCCTGTCTCTGGAGTCTCTCTTTCTGGAAACCATCTATCTCTGTGACTTCTGTGATGGGAATTTGCTCATTCTCTACTTCCCTCACACTCAACTCTTCCCTATTCAGTATTCTAGTCATTTCCGCCCTTTTGTTAGTTTGCCTAAACTAATTGCATAACCCCCGGTCTATTTCCTCCCCCTTTAAACCTGGTCACAGTGCTTGTACCAGTGGTTTTAATGGTACAACCTTCAAAACCCTGCTTCCTACTTTCTTATGGATAAAGTTCCCAACCTGGCCCCAACTCATGGTTCCAGATTTTTCTACCAGGTCCTCAGGACTTATGCCTGCTTGCTTCCCTCCATCCCTTTGTTAGTGTGAGTTCTGGGTCCCAGTCTGGATTCTGTCCTCATTTCCTCTTGTTCTTCCCCCTCTACTCTTGAGGACAGTTTCGGCCAATAAATCTCTTGCATATCTAATCCGGTCTGGGTGTCTGTTTTTAGGAAGATCCAAAATGACATGAAAGGGTTCCCAGTCTCCCCTCATACTTACCAGACTCTTAGACCCTTGGTTTGACCCTAGACCCCTTGTTTCTTGGTGAGTTCTTCAGAGACTTCCCTTTCTTGCCAGTGGATCTTGGGGTAAGGTCATTCTGGTTCTCCCTGACAGATGTCCTAACTATGAATCTGAGTTGGGGTGGGGTTTTCCCTATTTAGAACACTCCTAGTTCCTTTCTGCAAATGGTCTCCTCCCACCCACGGAACTGAGCACTTAAAGGGGAGAGACCTCTTCTGTGCCTGTCAATTTAACACATGTCCCGTTCCATCCTTTTCTCCAGAGCGAGGAAATACTTATAGAGTTTGAAATCCAAAGCAGAAACAGTTTATCTAAAAAAAAGAAAAATTTCCCCCGGTGACTATTTCTACCCCTGGATTCAGAGGCTAACCTGGTTCTAGGTATCTCTTCAGCGAGCGTCTTTTCCAAATGTTTCTTTTTACTTCACTATATTGTCAACTTTTTTTTTTTTGATTGTAATCTTCTTGAGAGCTGCTTCTGTTTGCTTATTTGTTATATTGAGGGCTAGATTATGACATTTTAAAGATCTTTGGGGCGCCTGGGTGGCTCAGTCGGTTAAGTGTCTGACTTCAGCTCAGGTCATGATCTCGTGGTTTGTGAGTTCAAGCCCTGCACCGGGCTCTGTGCTGACAGCTGGGAGCCTAGAGCCTACTTCTGATTCTGTGTCTCCCTCCCTCTCTCTCTGCTCTTCCCCTGTTCTTTCTCTCTCTCTCTCTCTCTCTCTCTCTCTCTCTCTCTCTCTCTCAAAACTAAACATGAAAAAAAATTAAAAAAATAAAAAGATCTTTTAGTTGTGCGATTTCCTAGAAAGATCTGTTAGAGATGGTCTAGTACATTATTTTCTTTCTTTGATTGTGTCCGTTCTCTGTGATGATGTACCTTTCATTTATGCGAAGCGTTTTGCAGTTTGCTCACATGTGTTACGTTAGTTGATCCTTGTATCCACCTTGTGAAATGTCAGAGTAAATATTAGCTGCCTTTTACATGTCGGGAGCTTGAGACCTGTTGAAATTAAATGACAAGCTTCCAAGTGCCTGGAGATGTCGCTGGGTCTGGTGTCCCTTGTCCTGCTAATCCTCTAACTCAAGATGCTTTGCTTTGCACTTCATGCCCTGCAACTACTAACCCAGCATCCTTCACGAAGCACCCTCATGTTTCTCTTATTCTCAACCATCTACACTGAGGGGCAGAGGGTTAGAGAAGGTGTTACAGATTCAAATGCCCGAAAAGATAATTCCAGGGAAGCAGGGTCAGAATTCCACAGTTGGGAGGGAGGGGACCGTGGCAGACTAAAGAGCACATCTCCTACCTGAGAGGGACAGTCTCTAGGCAGTCCTAGCCCTTTGTGCCAATCAGGAATGCTGGCCCAGGAGAGAGAGAGAGAGAATATGAAATGAAAAATGTGGTACTTGTATTTAGGAACAAGTCAAAAATGATCATGCTGTATAGGTATGGAGAAGTTAAAAGACCAGCATAATATCCTCTCCCTCCCTCCCTCCCTCCCTCTCTTTCTCTCTCTCTCTCTCTCTCTTTTTTTTTTTTTTTTTTTTTTTGAGTGGAAGAGGTATGTTTTTCTTTGCGAACATGGAGAGGGAAGGAAAAAAAAAAAAGATTATTCACAGTAGTATGTGTTCCTCCTTTCTTTGAATACTCCAAGCCAGAAATAGGCTCCCAACCAGCTAGTGTTGGGCTTTTGTATTCAGACCGTCTGTCTGCTTTGACCATAATGTCCTGCAAGGTGGCCACTAGACTCCCACTGCTACCTTTTTACTCCCGTTTCCGGGAAGTGAAGGTCGGGTGAAAAAAAGACCTTTTGTTTAGGATCAAGTCAAGCCCAAATATGACAAGATCCCAATAACTTCCTCTACCCCCTAGGGTTTAAAACCAAATTCCCTCTGCCCAGATGGCTGCTACAGAAAGACAGAGCATTCCCCCACTGCTGCTGCTTTTTGCTGGCTGCCCACTGATTACAGCTAATGGCTCCCAGCTGTACTGCCTCTGAAGACTGGGGGAAGACGAGTCTTTGAAAAATAATTTAATAACCAGACTCCTCCAGGGATGGGTGGGGTTGCTGCCAATCCTGTTGGAGCACTCTCTCATTCAGAATCTAGCTGGATGGTGTGCTTTGCAAAGAGAGGAGTTGCTGTGTATGCATTTTGAAGCCCTCTTGGTGTTCCCGAGAAGAATCTGATCTACTCTATTCCGTAAGCATGGTCGAAATAAATTAATCTCCAAATGCTAAAATAAAGTAGATATGTATACCATATGCTTCATTAGCCCCAATTTAGAGAATTTTAAGAAGTGCCTTTTAGGGCTATGACTTTATCCAAACCACGTATACTTTAAGATCAGTCTCTTCAGATGATTTTCTGACACATGTGTATCATACAAATAATTTGATATCTACAAAAGTTTTAAAACTTGGCAACTTCAAGTTTCCAGTCTGTCTTTGAAATACCAGATTCTTCGAAGGGTTGCCTTCAGGTACTGTGACCTTTCAGAGAGAGAAATCAAAGCTCAAAAGATACCAGCCATGAAAACTATTGGTCACCGGACTTATGTTGTCTTTCCTTCATTTTCTTCTTTCTTATTTCCTCTTTTTGGATGGGGAAGGGAGGTTGAAAGAATTTTACCAAGCTAAAATTTGATAGTTTCCTCAAACCCTTTTTCTAGAAGTGTCTAATGGTATTTGGAATCTCCCCTCCTCTGTGAAACTGCAGACACGATTTATTGAAAACACCCATGTTGAACATGGCCTGTGCACCAACCCAGGTGCTGAGGTTAGATGCATAAACAATGTGCTGTTGTTTTCTTCATGGTCTTTCAGAGCACTGACTGTGAAAAGACCAGATTCCTGAGCAATTGACTAGGGTGTTGTTTAGTTCTAGAATAATTTCTTTATGGCTCATCTTACCTTCCTAGGAGGTAATGTGGCTTAGTGCAAAGAGCATGAGGTCTGGAGTCAGATTTGAGTTTGAACTTTGACGTGGCCCTTGCTTTAACTTTCTGAGCTTTACTCTCCTCATCTGTAAAACGAAACTTGCAGGATTGCTGTGAGGAATAACCTCATGATGGGATCCTGGCAGGATGGTTTGTAAGCCTCCTTTTTATTTATTTTTATTTTTTTAAATGTCTATTTTTGAGAGAGAGAGTGCAAGAGTGTGGGTGGGGGAGGGGCAGGGAGAGAGAGGGAGGCACGGAATCTGAAGCAGGCTCCAGGCTCTGAGTTGTCAGCACAGAGCCTGACGTGGGGCTCTAACTCACCAACTGTAAGATCATGACCTGAGCCAAAGTTGGACACTCAACTGATTGAGCCACCCAGGTGCCCTGTAGGCCTCCTTTTAAATAATTGAATTATGGCTTTTATTGCTATACTCTATTCATTGTATGGTATATATTTATGTACATAAAATCAGGCAAAGATCTTCATAGTGCTTTCATTTGGCTCACATGGGAAAGGGGAAAGCAGATATCTATTAAATTGCGATTTAAATCTTATTTTCATCTTTTTTTAATCTTCACAGTAATCATGAGAGGTAGATACCATTAAACCTATTTTAAGGTATTAAAGGACTACCTAATAAGGGAATTAAGTCTTGGAAGGGTTAAGTCCCTTCCAAGGGTAATATATTTGGAGGATTTTCCATCTTGGTTATATTCAAGAAATTTGATGGCTTCATATTTCTATTTTGGCTTTGAAATATTGGATCTTCTGAAGGGTTGTCTTCAAATAGTTGTTCCATTCAGGATTCTGTACTATTGAAGAATATGATTAAACACACACAGTGCATCCTGGGCAAGGAGGATCTATGGAAGAGGGTTGTTTCTTTAAGGTTACTGCTAAGCGTTAAGCGCCTAGAGTTTTGAGATTTTCAGCTTGATTCAAGAGCTGGCTCTCTTGGGAATGAGTTCAGTAAGAGCAAAAGATATCTTACCATGAGAAACTTAGTCAAGATTCTGACTTCAGTGGAATCTTTTTTTTTTCTACACAAATATAAAATCCAGAGAAAAATGTTGCATACTATATGCATGACTATCTTACTAAGGGGGCAGATACAGAGCTTAGCACTTCAAAGGAGTAGCTTGCCTCCCTCTGGCCCTACCCCTTCTTTCTACCTTTCCTTCCATCCTCCTTCCCTCCCTCCTTTCTTTCTTTCTTCTCTCCCTCTCTATTTCTCCCTTCCCTCCCCTCCCCTCTTTTTTGATTATTTGGGACAGGTTGGCTGCCCCACATACTTTCCAGCCTTTCTGTAATCAACCCTCACTCCCTGATTATAGCGGTGGGGCATATGATCTGGATTAGGCCAAATTCTCTTACCCAGGAATTAAATATTTTTAAATGTTTTATTTATTTTTTTGAGAGTCAAAGACAGATAACAACTAGGGGAGATGCAGAGAGAGAGAGGCAGACACAGAATCCGAAGCAGGCTCCAGGCTCCGAGCTGTCAGCACAGAGTCTGATGCTGAGCTCGAACCCATGAATGTGAGATCATGACCTGAGCTGAAGTTGGGCGCTCAACTGACTGAGCCACCCAGGGGCCCCCTAGCCAGGAATTTAAATATTGAGTGTAGACACCAGGGACAAAGCAAATGGAGCTGGGTCATGGCCACACCTTAGCTGGGCAGTCCACAGAAGGACTCCTGCTGCTGACCGCTGGGGTTGCCCATGGTGTTTGCCCTTTGGAAGGTCTGGTGGTTCGCCCTCTTCTGTAATTTGGTGAGCCATCTCAGTATCTTTCCAACACACTGTTTTGCTTAAATTACCCACAGTGAATGTTGCTTAAAACCAGAACCTTCACTTACTAGACCTATATGATGTATCTTAATCTTCACGTCAATCTACGTAGGTGTTATTCACATTTTACAGATGAGAGACTGAAGGTTTGTGAGGATAAAGCTTGGATCAAGATTCTACTGTTAGGAAGAGGCTGAGCTGGGGCTCAAATTCAACTCTGCCCAGCTACAAAAGTGCCAATATTTTATACCTACTGTGGTTTAAAAGTGAAGGAAAAAAATAGCTGGAATAAAATATCTGCAATGTTTGAGACGATCCACAACTCTTAACACCTTTAAATTATAAAGGATTCTTAAGAATTAGGAAAAAATTGGGGCTCCTGGGTGGCTCAGTCAGTTAGTCATCCAACTCTTGATTTTGGCCCAGGTCATGATCTCATGGGTCATGAGATTGAGCCTTACCTGAGTCAGGCTTCATGCTGACAGTGCAGAGCCAGCTTAGGATATTCATTCATTCATTCATTCATTCATTCATTCATTCATTCATATGCTCTCAAATAAACATTAAAAAGAAAAAAATTAGAAAAAATGTAACATGCTAATGGAAAACTGGGCGGTGGACATGAATATCATTTTTTAAAAGAAGAATCATCATCCTTGTAAAACAAAAGCTTAACACATACAAAAAAAATGAAAAAACAGTGGTGTGCCATTTTCAACTACCTTACTGATTAAAAACATAAAATTAAGTTTGGGCAAAAGTTTGAAAACTTTTCTCTTTTTACAGGTCTGTGCAAACTTTAGAGAAAGAAATTTGTTCAAATTTTACTTAGAATCTCAACTTTACTCCAAACCTTTGATTTAGCCATTCTAAGAAAATAATCAGGGATGTATGGAAAGATTGATGTACCAGGATATTTTCATAATGATATTTATAATAGCAAATGTCAGAAGCAAACCAAATGTTTCATGATCTCGAAATGGGATTAATTGGGAAAAAGTTAAAAAAAAAATTAGGAGCCCCAGGATGACTCATAGGTTACGCATTGGACTCCAGTTCAGGTCATGATCTTGCAGTTTGTGGGTTCAAGCCTTCATTGGGCTCTATGCTGACTTTAAGGAGCCTGCTTGAGATTCTCTCTACCTCTCTCCCACTCTTGAGCATGTGTATATTCTCTCTCTCTCTCTCTCTCTCTCTCTCTCTCTCTCTCTCAAAAAAAATTACAAAAAAAAAATATGAAGAAAGCAAGAGGTCCCAATATTCTCCTAACAATTACTTATTGAGCATGTACAATGTTTAAGGCACTGTTCTAGGCAATGGAGAGACTGCAGCAAACAATATAAAGTCTCTACTCTCATGAGCTTGCATTCTAGTGGGGAAGACAACAAATTCATGTACGATTATAATCAGTATTACAGATATATATAAAATAGAATCAAGGGGATAGAAAGTGTATCAGGATCTGGATTGAGTGCAAGATTAAGTATGCAAAAATATGGACCGTATCCACGAACAGTTGTCATAATACTGAGTAACAGGTTACTGCAAAACTCAGTGGTTGAAGATAATTTATTCTCTCTACATAATTTGTTCTTTGAGGTAGGTAGCCAGGGCTTAGGTGGTTCAGTCTATGTTTGTCTGGGCCTGGCACCAAGTTGAAGATTACACATGGGTCTGGGTCATGTGAGTGTCCTCCTCCTTGAACCAGCAGGTCAGCTGGGGTGGGTTCCCCTCATGGTGATGACAGAGGCACAAGAGGACAAACCCCATCACACAAGCGTACTGCCAACCACTGTTTGTGTCATGTCTGCTGACATGCTGTTGCAATTCCTAAGCAAATCACTCTGGCAAGTCTAATCTCTGTGAGAAAGGGAAGCCCATTCCGTATAGAGTAGTAGAGGTGGATGAATGAATACTTGATGAAGAGTAATTCACATAATCCTATGAGAGGAGATCATCCCGGGAAGAAACAAGAGCACATGCAAAGGTCCTGTGCTGGGAGCAAGCTTAGTCCCACGAGAAGGCTAGTGACGTTTAGGTAGAATAGGAGAATGGGAAAGGAGTCAGGCAGCCCTACATCATACATGGTCTTGGGGCCAAGGTTAGGTCGAGTTTAGGTTTTATAGGAGGGTGTTAGACAACTGTTGGAAGTTTTCAGCAGATAAATGGCCATCTAATTTACATGTGAGTAACATGACCTTAATTTTGTATAAAAAGATCTATGTCTCCATAGAAGAAAAGACTGGGGAGAAAAGACAACTATAAATAGTGGCTTTATCTCAGCAGTGTGATTATATATAATTTTATATTGCATTATTTATGTTGTAGTTTCCAAATTTGGGAATAATCATGGATTTATTTTTCAAGCAGTAAAAAAAAAATCTTAAGGTTTCTATAGAGATCTCATAGGAAATTAATTAGCAAAGATACATCAGTGGACTAGTAAGCCACTTTCAGCCCTAATTTCTTTGTTCTCTATACTGTGAAGTGCTGATGAGTTCAAGACCAATTAAATCTAATCATGTTTTTGTGATCCATATATACATACACACATACATACACATGGATAAAGATTAGCATGTCTTTTGTCTTATTCTAGAACATTGACACATATAGGAAAGCATAGACGCTAATAAAATAAATCATGTATTTACCACTCAGCTCCTTCATATAGTAAAAATTTTCCTTAATGCTTTAGATTTATCTCCATCTCTCCCTTCTTCCTTCTCCTTCCTGTTCCTCCCTTCTTCGTTACAAGGTTCAGTCTTATGGATATAGTTTAAAGTCCTATAACTAATCTGATCTCATTCCTCTCCTGCCATCTGCAGAGGGAACAAAGTATCCTTTAGCGTTTTAATTCTTGTGAATATTTTCTACTTCTATGTGTATCTATAAAGAGTTTATATTATTGATTTTGCTGTTTCTATCCCATGTCTTTAAATGTATTCTTTGCTTTTCTAGCTTCTCATACAATATACATTAGGACACATCCTCCTGTGTATGTAAACTGCTATAGAGTATTCCACTATAAAAAGATCACAATTTATTGATTCTCTTATTGGTGGATCTTTAATCTGTTTCTATTTTTTTTCTCAATGCAAGAATAAACATTCTTGTATGTGTCGTCTTGTGAGAGTTTCTCCATAGAGTATGTACCTAGATGTGACATCACTGACTGGCAGAAGTTTTTTTTTTTTTTTTTTTTTTTTTTTTTTGCTTGAGCTATACTCTACATATGAAAAGATGCGTCTACTTTAAGTGGTTTTTGTATATTCAGAGCATGCAGCCATCACCACAGTCTAATTTTAGACCATTTTGGTCACACCACAAGGAAACCCATTACCCACTGGCACTCACTGTCGACACTCCCATCCTTACAACTTTTAGTACCCGTTAATCTACTTTGCGTTTCCATTGATTTACCTGTTTGGAGACCTCAGGTAAGTGGAACAATATAATATGTGGCCTTTTGTGTCTGGCTTCTTTCATTTAGCATAATGTTTTCAAGGTTCATCCATGTTACAACATATAACAGTATTTTACTTCTTTTATGGCTGAATGATACTCCATTGTATGAATACACCACATTTTGTTTATCCGTTCATCAGCTGATGGACATTGAGAATTTTTCCAACTTTTTGGCTGTTATGAATAATGCTGTGAACATCCATGTGCCAATTTTTGTGTGTTTTCAGTTGGGTATAAACTTAGGAGTGGAATTTCTGGGTCATGTAGTAAATCTACGTTGGTATTTTTGAGATGCTGCTGAACTGTTTTCCAAAGTTCCAAAAGCTGCAACTTTTACATTCCTACTGGCAGTGTATGAGGGCTTCAGTTCCTTCACATCATGGCCAACATTTGCTATTGTCTGTCTTTTTAATTATAAGCATCCTAGTGAGTGTGAAGTAATAACTCAATATGGTATTAATTTGTATTTTCCTAATAATGTTCAGCATCTTTTCATATGATTGTTGGCCCTTTAAAAAATTTTTTTGTTTTTGAGAAATGTCCACTCAAACCTTTGGCCAGTATAAAAGTGGGTTGCCTTTTTATTGAGTAGTAAGAGTTTTTGTGTATTCTGGATATTAGTCTCTTATCAGATATATCATTTGCAAATAGTTTTTTTTCTACTCAGTGGGTTGCATTCACTTTCTTGATAGTGTCATTTGAAGCACAACATTTTTAAATTTTAAGTTAAAATTTGTTGTTTTTGCCTGGGTATTTGGTGTCCTGTCTAAGAAACCATTGACCCAAGGTCATGAAGATTTATTTCTAAATTTTCTTCTAATAATACACAGTGTTAGCTTTTACAGTCAGGTTTTTGATGCATTCTGAGTTCATTTTGGTCTATGGTGTGAAGGATGGATCTAACTTTATTCTTTTAATGTGATATTCACCTGCTCTAACTATTAGGTGATAAGACTGTTCTTTCTCCATTGAATTATCTTGACACTCTGGTCAAAAATAAGTTGGTCCTAAGTGCATGGGTTTATTTCTGGCCACTCCATTGTACTGCATTGATCTGTGTATCTTTATGCCAGTACCATGCAGTCTTGATTAATATAGCTTTGTAGTAGGTTTTGAAAGCAGTAAGTTTGAGTCTTCTAACTTGGTGATTTTTTTCCAAGATTGCTTGACTATTTTGGGTCTCTTCCATTTCCATATGAATTTTAGAATAAGCTTGTCAGCTTGTACAAAAACAGCTGGGACTTTGATAAACATTAATTGAACCTGTACATTGAGTTGGGAGTGTTACCTACATCTTAAAATATTAAGTTGTTTAATTCATGCATTCAGGATACCATTTTCTTTCAATGATGTTTTGTAGTTTTCAGTGTACAAGTCTTGCACTTATTTTGTTAAATCTGTTCCTGAGTATTTTATCCTTTTCGTTGCTGTTATAAATAGATTTGTTTTCTTATTTTGATTTTCAACTTTTCATGGCTAACGTATAGCTATACAATTGATTTTGTATATTGATCTTGTATCCTCTAACCTTGCTAAACTTGTTTACTAGTTCCAGTAGGTTTGTGTGTGTGTGTGTGTGTGTGTGTGTGTGTGTGTATAGGTGGTACTTTGATTTTTTTTGTCTATAAGAGTATGTCATCCACAAATGGATATAATTTTACTTTTTCCTTTTCAATCTGCATGACTTTTATTTTGTTGCCTAATTAGCATGGCTACAATCTCTAGTACAATGTTGAATAGAAGTGACAAGAGTAGGCTTCTTTGTTTTGTCCCTGATATTTTAAGCTTTTTGTTCTTTACCATAAATAGGACGTTAACTGTGGGATTTTTGTAGGTGCATTTTGTTAGGTTGAGGGAGTTACTTTCTATTGCTAGTTTGTTGGATGTTTTTGTCATGTAAGGGTTTTGGATTTTGTCCAGTGCTTTTTCTGCATCTTTCGAGATGATGGTGTGGCTTTTTATTAAGTCATCTCTATGTCTAACGTGGGGCTTGAACTCATGACCCTGAGATCAAGGATCTTGTTGCTGTTTACTCTTTATTAATATGGTGAATACATATTAATGAATTTTCCAAAATTTTCTTCTATTGTTGATTTCGAATTCCATTCCACTGTGGCCAGGGAACATACTTATGAGTTCAGTCCCTTTAAATTTTTGAGACTTGTTTTGTGGGCTCACAAAACCCATCCTGGTGATTGTTCTACATGCATTTGAGAAGAATTTGTATCCTTCTCTCGTTGGGTGGCATGTTCTATGGATCTATTTTATGGTGCCCAAATATTTACTTATTGATCATCTGTCTAGTTATTTTAGCCATCATTGAAATGAAGCATTGAAGTCTCCAAGTGTTATTATTGAATTATCTATTTCTCCCTTTAATTCTGTCAGTATTTACTTCATGTATTTTGTTAATTGTTATATCTTCTTGATTAATTCATCCTTTTATCATTATAAAATGTCCTTCCTTTAGTAATGATTTTTGTATTAAAGTCTGTTTTGTCTGATATTAGTATAGCCACTCCACCTCTCTTGTGGCTGCAGCTTTCACAGTATATCTTTTCCCATTTTTTGCTTTCGTTCTATTTGTGTCTTTCAATCTAAAATGTATCATTTGTAGACAACATATAGTTGGTTCATATTTTCTGTTTTTATCCATTTTGTCCATCTCTGTCTTGATTATAGTGTTTAGTACAATTACATTTAACGTAATACTGATAGAGTAGGATTTATTTCTGCCACATTGCTATTTATTTTTATGTCTTATACTTTTTTTTTATTCCTCTGTTCCTCCATTACTGACTGATTTTGAGTTAAAAATGTTTAGTGCACTATTGTAATTCCCTGATTAAATATTACTGAATTATTTTTTAATGGTCATACTAGAGAAACTATAATTAACATCTTAATTCCTAAAAATTTAAGTTAGATTAATAGAGATAACTACAAGAATATACAAAATCTTGGTTTCTATTAACTCCATTTTCTCTTTCCTTTTAGTGCTAATATTGTCATACAAATTATATTTTATACATTCTTGTACCCATCAATATAAATTTGTAATTATTACTGTGTGCAGTTATCTTTTAAGTTAGAAGAAAATGTTACAAGCAAAAAACACATTTATGCTATCTTTTAGATTTATCCATGGAGTTACCTTTATTTCTCTATATCTTCATTTCTTCATGTGGACTTGAGCTTCTATTCAGTATCCTTTCATTTCAACTGAAAGGACTTGCTTTAGTATTTCTTATATGGTATGTTTTCTAGTGACAAATTCTTTCAGTTTTTATCTGGAAATATCCCATTTTCTCCTTTATTTTTGCATGATAGTTTGGATATAGGTTTGTATCCCACTGGCAGGTCGGTAGTCTTTCTGAACACTGAATAAGCCATACTAGTGCTTATAGATCTGTTTTCTAATGAGCAGTCACTGTGAATCTTATTGAGGACCCCTTACATATGATTACATCTCTCTTTCTACTGTCAAGAAGTCTTTGACTCTGACAGTTTGATTATGATGTGTCTAGGTGTGGATATCTTTGAGTTTATCCTACTTGGAGTTTCAAAATTTTTTTGTTTGTTTGTTTTTGAGAGAGAGGGTTGGGGGACAGAAGATCTGAAGAGCCCCTGATGTGGGACTCAAACTCACGAACTGTGAGATCATGACCTGAGCTGAAGTCAGGCGTTCAACTGACTGAGCCACCCAGCCACCCTGCTAGTTTTTAAAGCTTTCTAAGAAATGTAGATTGCTATCTTTTAAAAAAAAAATGGGGGGGGGGGCACCTGGGTGGCTCAGTCGGTTAAGCATCCAACTTCGGCTCAGGTCATGATCTCACGGGTTGTGGGTTCGAGCCTCGCATCAGGCTCTGTGCTGACAGCTCGGAGCCTGGAACCTGCTTTGGATTCTGTGTCTCCCTTCCTCTCTGCCCCTCCCCTGCTCATACTGTCTCTCTCTGTCTCTCAAAAATAAATAAATGTAAAAAAAAAAAAAATTAAATTTGGGAAGTTTTCTGCCATTATTTCTTCAAATATTCTTTCTACCTCTGTCCCTCCTGTGACTCCCCTTATGTGTACTGGTATGCTTAACTGGTGTCCCACACATCTTTGAAGCTCTGTTTATTTGCTTCATTTTTCCTCTGTGTTTCTTTAGGCTGGATGAACACAGTCAACCTATCTTTACATTTGGTTGTTCTTTCTTCTCCATGCTCAAATGTACTGTTGGGGCCCTCTAGTGAAATTTTCATTTCAATTATTGTACTTTCCAACTCCTGAATTTCTATTTGGTTCTTTTTGAGAATTTCCATCCTTTTATTGATATTCTTTATTTTGTAGGCTATTCTCCTACTTTACACTGATTAGGCATTGTTTCACTTAGTTATTTCCACATACTTAAAATATCAGTTTTAAAATCTTTATTTAGTAAGTCCACTGTTGGGTTTTCTCAAGTACAGTTTCAACTGACTGTTTTTTTCTCTACATAATATTTTTTTTGTCTTTGGCTATCTAATAATTTTTTTGAAAATTTGACATTTAAAATGATATAATGTGACATTCCTAGAAATTAGATTCTCTCCTCTCTTGAGAGTTTGTTGTTATTTGTTTTTGTTGTTGGTGGTGGTTAATAACTTTTTTTTGAAGTATTTTTGTAAGGTCTGACACAATCAGAAAATTCCCAGTGAAATTTGATCAAGGAACTCCATTATTCAAAGGGTGGAGGAGGAGTACCTGGGAAAGGACACTGGAGTGTATTGACCAGGAAATCAAGTTAGAGGAATGTTAGGTCAAGGAAGCAAAGAGGACGTTTTAGTTTGAGGAAGTGAATAACAATGTTGTATGTTTTGAGGTGTCAATAAGATGAAATTAAGAGTCTATTAGAACTGACACCATGGAAGTCATTGAACACCTTATACAATTGTTTTGATGGAACTGAGTGGTGCATGTGAGAGGAGCCAGATTGGAGTACATAAAGAATTTTGGGATATGAAGATAAAGGAATTTTAGCTCTTGACAATCCTTGGAGAACTTTTACATGAAAGGAGAGGGTGATAGTGTTAGAATAGGTGGGAAGTACATGGGAGAATCTGAAAATTTGGAGACACATGAACTGGTTGAGTCTAGTAGAAAGGGGCTACTAAGAAAGATTAATCATACAAGAGAGACACATTTAATAATAAAACGTTCTTGATCAAAAGAAAGAGGACTGATTCTGGAATATGGATGAAAGAATTGATCTTATGGGGATGAAAGATGGGTATGAGTGTGGCTTTTTTGGGCAGCAGAAGGCGTTATCTCATAATTTCTATTTTATACAAGAGGTCATCTGCTATATGATAGAGGAAATATTGGGGATACATAAGAAACTTTGCAGTTGAAGTAGAAAATGGGAGAGTTTGGTATGAGAGATTTTAGGGGCCAAATGAAGTCACTGATAAGAATTTTTGATGGTTGCAGTCAGCCTGGTTGAATTCCTCTGGTATTACATAGAAACTTGTGAGGCATTCATTGAGTGTGGGATACTTGAATTCATCTATGGTTGGGATTTTGTTAGCAGTTGCAATTAAAGATAGTAAGGCAAGGAAGTTCTTTAAGATTAGCAACAAAGATAAATACTGTATGATCTCACTTATATGTGGAATTTAAAGAAGCTGAACTCATGGAAACTCACCGAGAGTGGAGTGGTAGTTACCAGGGGTTTGGCATGGGGGAAATGGGGAGATGTTGGTCAAAGAGTACAAACTTCAAGCTATAAAATGAGTAAGTTCTCATGTAAGTATATACAGCAAGGTGACTATAGTTAACAATATTGAATTGTATACTTGAAGGTTGCTAAGAGAGTAGATCTTAAATGTTCTCACCACACAGAAAAATGGTAATTATGTGAAATGATGGAGGTGTTCACTAATTCTATTCTAATCATTTTGCAGCCTGTGTATATCAAGTCATGTTGTGTACCTTAAACTCACACAATGTTCTATGTCAATTACATATCAATAAAGCCAGGGAGAATAATAGTAAGAGAGTGGTAGAGATTATAAACCACAGAATCTTAGATGAAAAAGGAGGGAATGAAGTCTGGGAGGTGTGGAAAAAGAAAACATAGTAAGTGTCCCAGAGGTTTCAACAAGACTGAGGAATATGTGTTGGAAGTAACTAAGTGTGTAGGCTGGAATGACCGTAATCTGTGGTTAGAGGGTGGCTTATATCCAGAGATGGGACTGTTCTGAATGATGTCAGTGGGAGAGGTTAGCTCAAGTGGCATGGGAGAGGAAGTTTCTGAAGTCAGAAAGTTGGACTGGCCATGAAGATGATAAAGTCACGCAGGATGATTGCAGAATTTAGGGTAAAAAGAATGACTGCAAACCAGTTGCCAAAGAATTAATAAATGCAGCTCATGTAGTGAAACTTGAGTCTGGGGCCCTGGGTTGTACTTTCTCAAACTATATTCAGTACTATTCTTGCCTTGATCTGCCCATGTTTACCACCTTCAATTATAATTATTTTTAGAATCTCTTCTTTATCTGATTATAAAGTTCCTTTAGGTTCAAGTGTAGTGTGTTAATTATCATTGTGTAACTCGGATTACGTTATGCCAGGATTCAGTACGTGTTAGGTTAGATAAATGAATAGAAGAAGTAACCAAAACGTGAGCCTCGTGTTCGAAAGCAGGGAGGCACTTGATTTTTCCTGAGATCAGTTGTAGATAACTGGTTTCTCCTCCTCTCCCCAGCTAGTATAACAAGTTAGACACCGATTTTAAAGAAAGATTAGAACATGTAGAGACTTTGGTGACACTGAGAAGAAACCAGGCTTGCCTGTTACATACCTTTGATTATCTGCATCCTATTTGTCTGTCTACCCCCTCTCAGCACTACACCTCAGAATTTCTTAGTGTCATGTATAACTTTGTCAGACCAAACTGAGGGCAATTAAGATTTTAAAACCCTTATCATAGATTCAGTCATTTGGATCTATTATAATGCATCCATCTTCTGAAGTTGTCCTTTCAATGATTAAGCTTTTTAAGAATGAAAATTGTTTTCCATATGGTCTGACTTCTCTGTTCCTTAACATTTTTGCTCATTTAACAGAAGTGTTATTGATGCTTTGTAATTAAAAAAAATCCTGAAAATGAAGAATGATCTAGTATATATGATATTATATATATATAACATGAAGTCCTACATTATATGATTTGTTAATACTATCAAAAAAATTTTTTTTTGAGAGAGAGAGAGAGAGCATGAACAGAGGAGGGGCAGAGAGAGAGGGAGGCACAGAATCTGAAGTAGGCTCCAGGCTCTGAGCTGTCAGCACAGAGCCTGATGCAGGGCTCAAACCCATGAAACACGAGATCATGACCTGAGCTGAAGTTGGACACTTAACCAACTGAGCCACCCCAGGTGCCCCTTAATACTAATTTTCTTAAACTTGGAAACTAGAAACACCCATGCAGGATGAGGAAAGAGTAAATGAAATGCAGAAGAGACAACACATTTAATTCTGTGGCCTGAAGATCTAACAAGGACTTGATTTCTATTTTCTCGGACAAATGGTGTTTGTCTTTGGTATATTCTCATACTTGTTTCTGGGATAAAATAATAAGTTGGCTTTGACAAGTGTCACCACATTGATCAATCTCTGTGGTTGACCTTTCTGGAGAGGAGAATGTGCTTTTCTTTTTTTGTGTCCGTGTGTCTTTCTCTGAAGTTATGCAGGAAGTTATTGAAGAGATGACCTTCAATTTAGCATTTAGTTTGTATGTGAATAGTTGGACACACAAGCCAACGTTCTCCTGCCTTTCTCTAGTAACGCTTCTGCCCTCCCTTCTCTCAGGTGTCCGGTATTCCTTGTACACCTTTCTGCCCACAATCCAGTGATGTGATACTTGATGAAGGCTTCCCGTTCCCCACCATACCCCATGCTTTGCGTTTCATCCTTTCCCTTTAATCCTTCCATTAAAATTTCCCCTCCCTTGTGATCAGTGAATTGATATATGTTAAGTATCTGCTCTGGCTGATCACAATGTTTGGAACTAATGCAAGAATGTTTGGAATTTCTCCTGTGGTTTGAGTCAAAGTTTACCTACACAAACTCCCACCAAAAAAAAAAAAAAAAAAGACCATTAAGGGTCAAATTATATTGCATCAGCTGTAGGAATAGTTTTTGGAGAAGGAAGAGGTCAGTATGGGTTGGAGTAGCTGGAGAAAGATTAATGGAATCTAAATGCATCAGTATCTGGAGATAAAGGGTTAGTGTTTTATTTCTTTATTGAATAAAATACTGGAATAGCTAGAAATTAATGGAATTAAGATTTATGGTATCTCAGGGAGGTTTCTGGTCAAGGCTGCATATGGTCCTCAAATCAGTCAGCTTCCTACACTGTGCACTTTCTTCCTATCAGCTGAAGGCTTGCAACTCCAATTTTTTTCCCCGTTCCTGGGGTACTTTGCAGAATCCAAGGTCAGACATGCACAGGGCTTTGCTCCCAGTGGGGTCCCTATGAGGTTTGACTGAGGGTGAAGATGATTCCAATGATGTCATCCTGGTCACCCGAGTCTTTGGATGCATGATGATCATAATTTAGGAAGGGGTTATAAACTAACACTTTGAAATGCTTGGAGCTTCTCTGAGGAATCACTTTTTGCAACCACTTTCTAAGAATTAGACTTGATAATTCTATTCCCTCTGGTAGACCAGTTAGCCTGCCACTCTTTTTCTTTTTTCTTAACCTAAATGTAATTTTTGAGAGATTTAATCGCATTCCCTATCACAATATTATTTTTCATAACAGCAGGAAGAAATTTGGTAAACTATTCTAGTTTCTTACATTTGTGAATTTAATTCCCACTTCGTCAAAATGGGCTTCTGTCAGAGGATGAAACCAGATGCACTGTGTTGTTCACGTTTTAAATGTCTCTCCAGCTTGTTGAAGCAACTGCATTAAAAATCTCAATGAATATGGTTGCTGACTTTCTTTCTCCCTCTGTTTCTCCTGCAGTTATAGTACTTACACTTGAACTTTTTCCACATTTGGTTAGAAGTCCATGACTGCCCTCTCCACTCCCCCTGTTTTAAGTTACTGTCTCCCTCAAGGTCTCTTTTCCATGCCCTGAACTTCCATTAATTCTTTTCTTTGATGGGGCAAGGTGGTAGAACAAGCCACGTGGGCACTGGTCCCAGAGATGCCCAGGTTTGAATCCGAGGTCTTCCATTTGCTTGCTGAATGATCTTCGTTATTTTAACTTTTTCTGACATTCAGTCTCACTACATTTACCTTGAAAAGTTGTCAGGATTGGGGCGCCTGGGTGGCTCAGCTGGTTAAGCGACCGACTTCGGCTCATGTCATGATCTCGCAGTTTGTGAGTTCAAGCCCTGCGTCAGGCTCTGTGTTGACAGCTCAGAGCCTGGAGCCTACCTCAGATTCTATGTCTCCCCCTCTCCCTACCCCTCCCCTGCTCATGCTCTGTGTCTCTCTGTCTCTCAATAATAAAAAAACGTTAAAAAATTAAAAAAAGAAAAGTTGTCAGGATCAAATAGAATAACCCATGAAGCAGTATTTGGCACAATGATTTGCATATAGGAGCACTCAGTCTGCCGATTTGGTATGCTTGTGTTATTAATTTGGCCATATTCAAGAAACAAAAATTTCTTATTCACAGAGGGTTGATTCAAAACCTACTTCTGTGAGTCTCTTATGGTTTGGCTCCCTTAAGAGACTGTTAAAAACTGAGAATAAACTGAAGGTTGATGGGGGGTGGGAGGGAGGGGAAAGTGGGTGATGGGCATTGAGGAGGGCACCTGTTGGGATGAGCACTGGGTGTTGTATGGAAACCAATTTGACAAAAAATTTCATAGTAAAAAAATAATAAAGTCCTCATAAAACAAACAAAAAAACCTACTTCTGTGTTCTGTCTCCATTCTATATAGGCTCTTCTTTATCTCTTGTTGTGATTTGTTTTTAGTTATCAGCATTTCCTATACTATTTTTATTATTACTTTTACCTGCATAGCACTTGATATTTATAATATGCTTTTGTGCTTTTATGTACCTTAATGTGCTTTCATGACATGTAGCATACACATCCTGAAATTCATCTTGTTAGCTCCTCATTCTGTATGGGGTATGGCTTACATAGTCTGCTTATTCTGAGCATCAGTCTTTTTCCTCTTAAAGTTTATTTTGAGAGAAAGCATGTGTGCATGAGTGGATGAGTGGCAGAGAGGGAGGGAGAGAGAGAACCCCAAGCAGGCTCTGCACGGTCAGCGTAGAGCCTGATGTGGGGCTCGAACTCATGAACCATGAGATCATGACTTGAGGCGAAATCAAGAGTTGGATGCTTAACTGACTGAGCCACCCAGGTGCCCCTGGGCATCACAGCATAACTGCAGAGTTCGCTTGGTCAAGAAATTCAATTATAACAAAAGTGGGGCTCTTCTACCTGGAATTCCGTGAAGACAGTAGAAAATATCTGCCGAGCTCCAGGGACACATGGTAGAGGCTTAACCTGAGTTTTCCCACTTACCCTCTTTGAAATTATACAGAGAAAGAAGTTGAAGGAAAAAAATCCCCAGATTCCATTTTCAGTGCTTCTGGGAGACCCAGATATCTCTTAAAACTACAAATCACATGTTCTGCCAAAAGCAGCGGAGGCCAGTGGAAGCAGGCAAGAAGCTGCATGGTAAGTGGTGAAGGATGGTGAGGGTGGGTGGCATCAGCTGTGCTGAATTTTAGAAAAGCCAATTAAGTGTTCACTTCCAGAAGGGGAGGAGCCCATCCTCCATGGCAACTGCAGTGAGCAAGGACAAATTCCGGATGACCGGCTTGTTCCAGTTGGCCTGGACCTTTCCTAGCTTGAGCACTAGAAGTCCCATATCTCAGGAACCTCCTCAATCCTGGGCAAACTGGGATGTTTTTCACCTTAGAGGAGATGGAACAGGGTGTGGGATGATGGCAGGGGCCTGAGGGCCACACAGATGGCACACCCCAGGAAGTAGAAGCCAAAAGGATCGAACAAAAAGCGGGGCAGCTACCTTGGAAACGAAGAGCTGTGTCCTGTGTGGTGGTGGCTGGTGAAGACACGAGAAGATCACATGGGTAGAATCCATTCTGAACCTAAAGGGTAAAGAGAATGTGGTTGGACAGAAGCATCCTTTTTAAGTGAAATAGGCTGTTGCAACAGACTGGAACAGAAAAAGCCTATGAGTTGTAAAGCTTGGCAGACTGGAACTCCTTAGTCCTTCTCTCTACCCCCTCATAACCTTTGTAAAGAGCTGGTCCAGGAAAATTCAACTCATTCAAATATGAGTAACAACAAAAGTGTTGGAAGGGCATCTGTACAGAGATGGTATTGTGAAAAAGAATCAGAAAATTTTCTCTATAGACAAATGAAATGCACCAGAAAGCTATTGCCAAGAAACAGATAAAAATTTTAACGTAACAGTCCACGTATAAAAAACTGAATGGCGTAATAGTTATTAATGAAGGTATACAAAGCAGAAATGCAATGACTCAGGACTGGACCACAGGGGATGTTGAATGAAGGAAGATTTGAATTAGAGTTTGGCAGAAATCATGAAAGAAAAAACATTTTTTAGAAGTCACGACTAAATTAGAACACGAGTAGATCCCATTGAAAGCATAGTAGGGAAAAAAGTAGATATGAGAAAAGCAAATGAAGTGAACAAGACATATGAAAAGGAAAAAGATTAGAGACAAAATTATAAAAATAAAACACAGGCAAACATATACTATGTGGGGTCCTCCTCTACCACCAAATAAACCAAAACAGGAGAACAAATATTTAAAAATTCAAGTGAACTTTTCTAAAAAATAAGGTAAGGCATGAATCTACATATTTGAAGGGCTTACCATGTACCAGGGAAAAACTTATTTAGAAAGGCCAGCATCAAGGCATATTCTTGAGGTGATGAAAGAGAGTATTTTGGGTGAGCAGGTGAAAATCTCTAGTCACTTATGTGGAATGCAGCTGGGCAGGCCTCAGACTCCCCTAAACAATCCCAGGCAATGGTGGAGAATACTTACAAGATATTTATGGGAAGAAAGAATAAGGTGGAGATTTTACATATTGCCAAGATGTATCCGTAGAAACCCATTTTGAGAAAACAGAGGGTTAACGTTCACCAACCAAACAATGCCCGGGGAAACTTTGGTTGAAAGGCTGGCCTTCAACGTTAAATGTATTTAATTGCAGATCTAAGTCCAAAGCAAAAGAGGGGACAACTTAAGGGGTAAAGTTTGAAATCAGTGGGGGAGATGTGGGACCCAGAATATATTGGAAGGGGCTGAACCTCGAATGGGGGTGAGGTACTATGTTCATTGTACCAAAGGGACATTGGGAAGAAGCTAATGGGATGCAGGAGGATGGCTTCTACTTTCTCTGTGAAGTACAAGTCTAGTCCATCCACTGAAAGTAGGGGGTCAGAACTGAAGTAGGGTGTCTACAGCATAGGGGAAAATGTTTGGAATAGAGTAGGAAATCAAGCTTCCAGAGAATCATGGTAGAAATCTGTGTAAGAGTTTTCTGTTTAAGGAAAACCTTTGATGAATCTGTTAAAGTGAACTATTTACCGTGAGGTACTCGAATTACTCATCCTGTAAATTGGATATTGAGTACTATACAGAAGTTTAAGACAGATGTTAGTTATTTTGCACCTGTGGGCATAATGCTTTGCATGTTTTTTATGCAAATCTGTTCACTTAATTTCTTTCTTTCTTTTTTTTTTTTTTTTTTTCCTATATTACGACACACTGAGGGTAAGTAGAATCTTTCCAGTACTGTGCCCACTTCAGGTATTCATTCAGTAAGGCTTTGATTTTTTTTTTAAGGCTTTGATATTTTAATATATAAAACATACCTATAATATCCTGCTTAATATTTTCTTTAAATTTTTAAAAAAATGTTTATTTGTATTCGAGAACAGGGGAGGGGCAGAGACAGACAGACACAGAATCTGAAGCAGGCTCCACACTCTGAGTTGTCAGCACAGAGCCTGACATGGGGCTCAAACTCACCAGCCATAAGATCATGACCTGAGCTGAAATCAGATGCCTTATCCAACTGAGCCACCCAGGTGTCCCCTCTGCTTAATATTTTCTAACACTCCTTTCTAAGGATCCACATAAAATGATTAATTTTAATCATTGAATTTTCAGATTCTAAAAAGGCAAAACTTCAATTTGAAGTTCCTGGTGAAGCTTAGGATAAAAATTACGGTGAAATTTATACATGTTAAGCTGCATACATTTCTGATTTAATAGGTAAAGGTGTAATAGGTGCCAATATCCCTCACCCAGAAAGTCTGATGAAGTTTTAAATAAAATAAGCCATATATGGAAGAGTATATGAACACTGTGTTCGTAAGTCATGTTGCAAATGGCCCAAACAAACAAGGAGTCAATAGCGGATATGAATTGAAAAAGTCAACTTGTCTAGTTATTCTGGGATTGTTAAATAATCAAGCACCCCAGAGCTATAGGGCTGTACTAACCAAAGGTGAGAATAAACATTCTCTTCTCTGGGAACTTTAAATGAGCGATAGTTGAACTTCTTGCTTCTTGGTATGGCCAGTATAGCATTTCTTTCCAAGTCTTCCTTACCAGTTTCCTATTGACCCAAAGACAGGCTTTCAAAGATACTTTCTCAGTCCTCCTGAAACTAAACGAGCATATACTTGACACTGTTTTCCCTACAAGATTTGAGAAGTATACTTTTTGTTTATTGTTAATTTACGGTCATTATCCAAATATGTTCGCCATTTTGTATGAAAGAAGACATCCGAGAATTAACATAAAAAATACTATGGTTACCAAATTGTTGCAGAAGTAAAAGGAAGGCTGAGGTGTTGGAAAGTAAGCCAAAGAGGAAAGAATTGAAAAAAAGTTTGGATGCTGTATTCACTATCTAATTTTTCTCAAGGTGAAGACAACTTCAGAACATAATATGCTTTGGCATGGAACGATTGAGTCTAAAGATAAAAAGGGTAGTCTAATTCAACATGGGAGAACCATTCCACCTTGACATTTTATTCTTTGAGGAGTGCCCCAGATCCACTGGCCACGGTTTTAACCACTGAGTGTTTGGGGGGAATGAGACTGTGATGTAGTTGAAAAAGGAGAAACTTTGGAATCAATCAGACTGGACCCCAATTCTCACTGTGGTATTAACTAACCGTGGGACCAGAATATAACCGTGCCTTCTTTCCAGGATTGTTATTAAATATTAGCAATAATGTGAGTAAAGTACTTAGCAGAGTGCTGGGCACATAGCAAATGTGTGATGAATGGTAGCTATATTTATCATTACTATTTCATAGCAAGAAGTTTTATTAGGGTTGAAAATCTCAGGGTAACAAAACATCCACAAATCTCACACAGCCATCTGTTTCGAGCAACATTCATACGATGAAACTCTAGCTCACTGAAATGATTTGGATTCCCTCTTAAAACTCACCATAATGAGATTTGGCCTGCACCAGAGAAAAGCCATTAATGACCTAATTGTCAAATCCAGTAGCCTGTTTTCAGTCATGTTCTTATTTATTTCCTCTGTGGCATGGGACGCTATTGACTATTCTTATCTTAATTCATGTACTTGGATTCCTTAGCAATGCTGTCTGCTGATCCTTCTCTTGTTTCAGACTCCTTTCCTGGGATTAGGACTTGGTAGGGACCTTTCCTCCACCGACTGATCTCCTCTTTGAAGACTTCCCTTAAGTTCACCAGGCAGAGTCGATGGAGTTCAGCAGATCTTTGTTCAGTACCTCGTGTAGACTTGTCCCTCTTCCAGGTACTGGGGGACAAGGACAAATGAAATTGGAGGTGGTAGGTGTTCCCAGCGTTCGCCATATTGAAATCTTCTTCCTGAGTACGTAGCAGGTTATGTTGCTGAGCCCCCTGTGGGACATGGGGCTGCGTAACTAGTTCTAGTCATGAGATGTGAATGCAATTCATGGGTTGAGGCATTTAAAAGCCTGGACACTACTTCCTTGCTCTCTCTTCCCATGGTGCTGTGACCCAGGAAATGAGGTGTCGACCGGACAGTATTTCACAGTGGAGGTAGCCCGGGCCCGTGATTGCCAGATAGAGGGAATTCCTGCCAATGTGCCTCAGACTTTGTATGATCGAGAAGAAAACCTGTATTAAGCTACTGAAATCTGTTGTTACACCCCATCCTATCCTAAGTCACTACAGTGTGATATACTTGGAAGAGATGGGTAGGTGTATATAGACAGATGCTGCAAAGAAGATGTGCAAAGCACACAGGATGCTTTTTGGAGCATTAAAGAGGGACATTGAACCCATTCTGAGTGGGGAGTACTTAAGGAAGCCTGGTTCTAATTCATCTCTTCCCAGAGTGGACAGATTGGTCTTCATTAAGAGAGGAGGCACCTTCCTCCACTGAATCCGGACAGGCCCAGATGGAAGAGAAACAGCTGTAGACTATTTAATAGATGTTGCGTCAGAAGATTTAAGGAATTCACCAGCGCATTTTCTTGGTGAAGTAAGAGAGGGTTTCTGCTATGCATTCGAGCAGGGTCCACAAACTATCTGCAAGGCTAGATAGCCGCTAGTTTAGACGTTAGCCTCCGTCACAACTACTCAGTTCTGCCGTTCTAGTGGGAAAGCCATCATACATGTAACTCTAAGCAAATTCTCGGTTCCAAAAGAATCTTTATTTGCAAAAGAGGTGGCAGGCTGAAGCGGGGCTGTGAGTTTGCTGTTCCTTGTGTTCGAAAGTTGAGGCCTGGGCTACAGTTGGGTAACACTGAAGCGAACATTGGGTGTTTGCTGCAGTTCTTTGCAGGAACTAGGAGGTGGTGAGCCTTGATGGGTGACAACAGCATAAAGGGGGATCCGAGGGTGTAAGTGTCACCAGAAAGATGCTGGCTGTAGCCCCATTTGTATTGTTTTGCCAGTTTTGGACACAACGCTGTGGTTGTCCCAGGATATCCAGGTGCAGAGAGTCTGATTTCTCCCTTCTCTGGGACCTGAAAGCATTGCTTACATTTCTGGCTAAACCTGGAGTGTGGACATTTTGGAGGCAAGGCCCTTGTCTTGTTTATGTTTGCAAGAGCCTGATTTTCCTCAGTTTCTAGCCAAGGGCCCCATTCTTTAGCCGTGGGCATTTGCTCCTCACCTTGCTGCAACTCAGTGAGCACCCTCTCCCAGACCTGAGTCCCCGCTGCCAGACCCGTCTCCCTTCGTGTTGAATCCATCCGGACCCGTCTCATCCTTTGAGGACTGGTGAGTAATGCAGTGACTGTTAGCCGGTCAGAGGACTGAAGTCATGCGGCAATTATGGCTTCACACACACGCAGCCACTGTTTTATCTGTTTCCCCCACCCCATCTTCCTGTCTTTGGAACAAAAAAATTCTCTGACTTCACATGGCCAACACAGCTGTCCGACTGGCTACAAACACAGAAGTGAATGAAGTCAGCGAGAGGATGAGTCACAGCACAACAGTGTCCTTTACACCCCCTGCCTCCCCACCCCCTGCCTCCTCCTGGCTGGGATTTACTGCTTGGGAAGGAGCCATGTGCCACAGCTCCAAGGACACTGTGCAAGGAAGCGCCTTTCGGAGGAGGAAGTAACTCCCTTGGCCAATTGGTTGTTCACTCCTGGTCCCACCTAGTTGAATAACATCATTTGGGTCTAATGAGGAAATGGCAGGATCCAACAGGGCATAGACCATTGGCTGAGGGGCTTGGTGGTATTTATATATTTTCTAGAAAAAGGACACATAACATAAAATTCAAGGCCCAAATGCACAGAGTTCGGTTACAGCCTAATAGGGTTTCCTGAGTCCTGACACAGAGCGAACCTTCTAACCAGGAAAGCTCATAGGAACCAATGGTAATCTTATTTCCTGTTGCTGTCGTCCATCCTAGTTCATGAAACCTCATGAAAATGCAGGGCAGATGGCACCATCTGATAAGCTAAATTCAGGCTGTGAACATTTATCATGATCAGTGTTTTATCTGGATCGATGTTACATGGGTTTCAAATCTACAATCAATAATGATATCACTGATACTATTTTTTTTTACGGTTATTTATTTTGAGAGAGGGAGAGAGCATGAGTTGGGGAGGGGCAGAGTGGGAGGGAGAGAATGTCAAGCAGGCTCTGTGCTGTTAGCGTAGAGCCTGACATGGGGCTGGAACCCACAAACCGTGAGATCCTGGCCTGAGCTAAGACCAGGAGTTGGTGGCTTAACCAGCTGAGCCACCTGGGGGTCTCTGACTGATATTATCAATGAACAGGTTTGCTCACTGTGATTTGTACCCTTCTGTTACGCATTTGTCCTGTCTTGAGGATGATGCTATTCAGAATACGGCAGGCTTAGAAATTTGTCTCCATTCTCATGTTGACTGTGTTTCTGCTTTTCATGCCCTCAGCCAACCTTCTGGAGCCATTACTTTTGTATCTCTCTCAAAGTTCTCTTTCCTTGTCTTTGTAATAAGCCTCCCAGCAGACTGCTCTTGGCTTCTCAGACCGCGAAGGAGACGGACAGACAAGGCTGATCCTGGAGGAGCAGCTGCTGATTCTCCTTGGTGCCAAGGCTTGGCAGCAGGTTCCTGGGGAAGCGGTAGGCACCTGGTTCGCACAGGACGGGCACAGCTGGTCCAGCCTTTGACTGGCAGAGCGTGGCTTCCTTCGTCACCAAAGTGACTGGCCTGTGATCTCGCCACAGCCTGCTGAAGCCGAGAGGGACGCAGTGAAAGCGGTACACCTCAGCGGAGCAGGTGCAAGTCACATCTCACTAATGAACAGTGGGCGCTTTGCACACAGGGAGGCTTTGATCTGAGAGCTAAAAGGCCCTTCTGTTGGACGGGATGTTGGCCGAGGCAGGAAGCCGTGAGAGGCCCCGGTAAGGATCCTTTATGCAAAGAAGGCCTGCAGCGGCCGTCATCAGCTCATGCTTGCAGACTTAAACACTCCCAATCTCAGAGACCTCTTCGGGAGAAAGCAGTGAGTTTGTGGAGGCTTTTAGTTGATTCTATATTAGGACCATCCCCAAGATGAATAAAACATTTCTTCTACATTAAGCTTAAGGCTGTCTTCCACCCATGGGTTTCTGTTCCCCCTCATGGGTTTATACGGAACAGTTTGACTTGAGGAGGAGGGTGGCCATGTGAGAATATTCCATATATTTGGAGATCAGTCTCCTGTCTTCCGGGAAAAGTTAATAGGACATCTTTTAATAAATTAAAAATAAATTTATAAGTAATAAGATGAATGGCTATCTTCGTGTACACGTGCATTCCTCCTGCACAGCGACCTCAAAGGCTCTATGCAAATCTCTCTTCCCCTACAAAATCAGAATTGCAGTGTGGTTTTTGTTTTTTTTTTTTGTTTTTGTTTTTTTTTTATGTTGCAAAAGACCTTCGAGATCATCCTTTCTAAGCCTTCACTTCACATCTTGGGCAATGGAGGCTGACAGAAGTAAAGTCACACAGTAGTTCAGAGCTGAGATGTGGCACCCCGAGCCGGTCAGGGGCTTGTCCCTCTGTGTCACATTGCCTGATGATGTCTGCGGTCGCGTGCAGGGGGGATGAGGTGTCTGTGCTTGGTGAGGTGTCAACTGTCCATCCCCCCGTAAGTCCATAGGACTTGTACCTTCTTACCTTCCTTTCCCCACAGCCTGCCCTCAGAGGGTGACCTGATGGGAGAATTTTGTGAGTTTCAGCCAAGGTATTTCCACTCTTGTATCTGCATTCTTTCTTCTCAGTTTTCACTGGGGGAGTACAGAGAGCTGTGCGAAGGTTGGAGGCTTCTTAAAGCACAGGAGGGAGGGGCAGTTAGGAAGCGGGTAAGGAGGGAGTGCTCGTCTGAAGTCTCCTTGGGGCTAGGACTGGGGTATCTCCGAGTCTGTAAGGATGTGTTTGGTACAGCCAGTGTCAGGGGCATATTCTCTCCATGTGAACACTATGGGGCTACTGATGTTAGGAGAGAGGAACCTTCAAGAAAGAAAAAAGCACAAGCAAATTATTGCTTAAAAGCTTAGATATGCCAGGAATCAGGTGGGGTTCACAGCAGTAAAAATATGAGATGGTCACTGTCCCTAGACTAATGTAACAGGGCAGTGTGGGTAGAGAGTAGAGACTGCCCCTGAACTCACTGCATATCAGGCCACAGGAGGAGACTACCTACCTGGGCATGTGCATTTGAGAGAAGGGACGGAAGCATGAGAAGAGGGGTGGGAGCCCTTCGTAGGGTGTTGGAAAATCCATGAAGGGACAGTAAGGAGACATGAGTTCAAAGCCTAATGTGGAAGGACATTGGGCCATGCCAGCAAGGCTCCTGGGTTCCTGGCAAGGTTTTCTTTATAGTCATTTTTGGCTAGGCTCAGACCAAGTGGGAATATCATGTTTCAAAGAGACAAACATCACTGTTTTCAAACCCTTGTTTTTACTCTTGGATCAGAAGCTTGTTTGGAGGTAGATACTGGACAGCAGGTTAACTGACTCTGGTGGTTACCGTGTTGCGGGGAGATGCCCCTAATAGGCTTCCTCGCCTTTGAGGACTGGCTCAGGAGGGCTCAGAAAGGGTCAAAGCTGGGGCAGTCAGACCTCTGAGAATTCAACTGAACAAGGCTAGGAAAAGCAGAGACGGATACTGCAGATCTTGGCAATGCTGTATTTCCCTCGTCGTCCTCCTCTAAGCTTACCAACACTTCCCTGTCCCGTGTACCATACTATCCAGACCTGGCCGTTCTGGAGCTAATCCATTAACTTTGTGGGAATATGTGGCTAACGAATCCACGGCACAATCAGAAAGTGGATTGGCGTGGACTCGAGAACAGGCAAGACAGGTCAATTTACTCAAAGGGATAGGGAAGTTGAATATCAGGTGTGTGTTGTGTGGGGGGCAGGGGAGGGAGAGAGAATTAACCAACTTGAGACACTGTCCTATAGGAAAATGGAGTTCTAAGGTTGAGGATCTCTTACACACCCTTTGTTCTGTGTCTGTCCCTTGAAGCTCCTACCGTTCTCTCCACCACTGTCAGAAAATCCTTGTCCTCCCAGTGGCCTGCTGTCTATATGGTCTTCCCCATTGCTAAGGATTTTCAATAGTATTCTTTAAAAAAAAAATTTTTTTAATGTTTATTTATTTTTGAGAGGGAGGGAGGGAGAAAGTGAGCTCCAGCAGGAGAGGGGCAGAGAAACAGGGAGACACAGAATCCTAAGCAGACTCTAGGCTCTGAGCTGTCAGCCCAGGGCCCAAAGTGGGGCTCGAACCCACAGACTGCAAGATCATAACCTGAGCTGAAATCCGACACTTCGTTGACTGAGCCACCCAGGTACCCCAAGGGTATTCTACTCCTCAACCTTATGTTCCCTAATCAATTACATTTGAATCAGCAGATTATGTATATTTTTTCCTCCTCTCTCTCTCTCTCTCTCTCTCTCTCTCTTTTTTGGTTGGAACTTGTCTTTTTGAATTCAGTTGGCATTTGCTTCCATGTTTTGAAAAAGTTTTGGAGACTGTAATCCTTCCCTTTGCTATTTTTAACGCTTTAAAGTGTATACAGTTGAGTCAACAGTGACTGTTCAGTTTTGCTGCTTGCTATTTTTGATTTGAACTTTGCACTTCATACTAAACCTTCGCCGTGGATTTGGGCCTTGTAAGTACGAAATGTCGGTGCTTTACCTATTGGTGGACCCCACGCATTGTTTTCCCAGAGTCTAAGGTGATGAACGTGGATTCTTTTTCTTCGGGCTTTTCTCAGGGGGTTTAGAGGGATGTGAGCTGGTGTTTAGATTTACTCACACATTTCACTGTGCTTTCTCTTAAAATTTCCATTTCAGATTTCTCCTACCATTTAACATTTACTTTCCCCACTATTTTTTTGGTCTCTTTCATAATTCTTGTATTTATTCTTGCTTTGGTATGGTTGGAAAGTATGCACTGGGATTTCAACTTTTATCCTTGTTTTGCTATTTGTATTTTTACTTTGTTGAAATCCCAAATTGCATAAATGCCTATTGCTACCCCTAGGATATACATTTAGAAAGCATTTAGATTTACTTATTTGTTCATTTCTTCTTTTACTTTTTTTTTTTTTTCATCAGAGAACCCACGGGTTCAAAAGAACAAGCAGATGGAGGTCCCCAAAAGGCTTTGTCATCCATTTGTGACTCTCTGGTTAGTTTCTCACTTGTTTTTCTTTTGGCGTGGGTCTCCCTGATAGAGAGTTTGGGGGCAATTGGAGAAGAACCTCAGAATCCATCACATGGTGCAAATAAAATCCCAGGAAGAACATATCTCCATTTTGTGGTGAGGTGGAGACCGGTAGAGACAGGCAAGGAGGGAAGGGTCCCTTTTGCCTACCCACTAGCTCTGGCCTCATGTACTACATACAATTGTCCTCAGCTTTGTGGATCCTGGAACTTCCTCAGAAGCCAGGAAGCATTTATTGTCTGTCCCTCTCCTGTTAATTGGAATGTGGTCTGTATTCGAGTCTCCACTCAGCTTAAAGTCCTTTTAAAGGTAAAGTTGGTCTCCATACTCCCCAGCATCTAGCACAGCACAGAGTCCGGAATGTAACTTTGCTGACCAAATAGGTAAATGCATATTTATCCCCAGGGCTCTATATGGTAGGCATTCAGTACCTGTTTACTAACAGCTACTAATAACATATTTAAAAATCGCTGGCCACCAATAACTCCACACTGTTTTGATCCATGTGAAACCTATCCATTTGTCTCTTGCTTATATCTAATTTGTGATTTTGTCTTTTGGAAGCAAATATTTAAAAAATTTGGAGTCATTGAGGTTTAATTTTGTTGTTTTTTAAATAGAGCTTATGAGAACTGGGTGGTAAGGATAGTTAATGCATTGAGTATGTGTTTACTAACAAACCTGGCTGGGATGAATATTAGCTCTGAGACTGTGAAGGAGAAGGATGGGGAATTGTGTTTATTTGATCTGTGCAGACAATCAGCTTCCCTTGAAATTTTCTCCTATGTGGTCCTTTACATTGATCAGAAAACAAAGTGGCTCATGGCTACATTTCTATTTTACTTTGTTCTGTGTAGAGGCAGGAAAGGTACTGCTTTCCCATCTCAATGGCAGATCATTCAGACTAGCCTGGTGTTACCCTTGGTAATACAATGATTACTTGAATATAAAATCATAACAGGATGAATACTTGAGCTGAAGCCCCCAAGAACTAATTATCTGCTTAAAGCTAGAAGGGGTAAATTTCAGTGCTTCGAGCATTTCTGTTAGATAATATTCCTGCATATAAAATGCTGGTGTAGCTATTCTTTAAAAAAATTTTTTTTAATGTTTGTTTATTTTTGAGAGAGAGACAGACAGAGGGAGACACAGAATCTGAAGCAGGCTCCAGGCTCTGAGCTGTCAGCACAGAGCCCGATGTGGGGCTTGAACCCACCAACTGTGAGATCGTGACCAAAGTTGGATGCTTAACTGATTGAACCACCCAGGTGCCCCTGTTCTTATCTTTTAGTATATGTGCCTCTCCTTCCTTTCTCTGTAACCCTTCCCCAATTAAGTACTATTTTGAGCAAAGCGTGAAATATGTCATCTTGGGTCACTTGAAAATTAAATTTCAAATTACATCAGTAGGAATATCTGCAGAAATTTGGTTTTGGGAATGACAGGGAATGAACAAGTACAATGAGTATCTGGCACATGGTAGCTGCCTAATAGCCATCAGCTTAATAAATGGGATACCAAACACACAGAAACAAAGGCAATGATACGGAAGTGTACATGTGGATGGAGTTTGCGTCCCCCTATGGCACTAAGGAATAAAGGTGACAAAATGCCACGTGTTGAAAGTCCTCACAAATCAATGCAGTCTGTCCTCCTGAAACTCAGAACCCGGAACTTTTGAGAACATAACAGAGCTAACTGGAAGCGATATGAACTCTAAGAGGTGGTTGTGTGCAAATGATGCACTGGTTGCAAGATCTTATTCGTGTCTTTTGGTCAAGCTTTTATTTTTCTTTATGTTAAATGATTTATACTCTTGAGTTTTGGGAAAGTAATATTTTTCAGGACAAAGAGCACTGGAACTAAAACTTAACCGAAGATCCTCTTAATTTTCCAATTTTTTCCTTGTGCTCACACATTGCACGTAGGCTTTCCTCCTCCCCCCCCCCCCCCCAACCTTTTTCATGGTTTAGTCATTTAGAAGTCAAGTGAAAAACAATCTTTTTTTCTTCCCCTGGGAAAGGAGTGAACCCCTCATTCCAATGTTGTGTTTCTTTGTTTGACTAGTGGAAGACACTCTCATTTTCCTGCCATCCACTGGGTGTGCTCATTCAGAATTAATCCACGACGTTACTAAATAACAAGCATCCTCATTATAATTGTAGAGAACTAGATAGAAAAATTGGGTCTTGACCTTGTGCCCCAAGGACCAATAAAGTCGCAGTCACTTAGAGATCTGGAGTCAAAGGCTCCCCATTTAAAATGCCCGCATCTAATTCTTTAGAGTTCCGCTTGGTATCATTAGTGGAGTCTTCCTGCCCTGTCTCGAGAGACAGAGACCAGCTCTTAAGCAGCATTTGTTCTAATTGCCTTGTTTGTATTAACATCCCCAGAACTTTAATTTAACTTGTTTGGGAAGGTTTGTTTTTCTTTGTTCTGCCTCTGGCTCCCCAAATGATTTGACCTTCTGTTGCCCATCGCTCCTTTCTGGACTTGGCCTTTCTCTGTGACTTGGCTCTGAGGAGTTTTCAGCTCTGGCTGCAGAACACCATAAAAAATGGATGGAAATATTTAGAATGGGTTTTCCATTCACCCATCTTGCTTCCCTCTTTCAAGCATGACTATTTTTCCTGTCTATGCCCTGAGCCTTCTCCTCTCAGCCCTTTGCTCAGGAGGCTAACTCTACTTCCAAGGTCTCCCAGCCCTCCCAGCCCTGATCGTTTACATTTCTAAGCATTCTTCAGTAGTTCACCCTCCATGAAATCCTTCTGAATTCTCGCAGCTGGAGACACCATCCCTTCTCGGAACTCCCATGGCTATCTACACCATGCCGCCTCAGGGTGGTCACCGTGCACTTTGGCGTGTTACCCTCATTGAGTTTTGGGATTTAGATCCCAGTATTCCTGGGCTTTAAGCTTTTTTGGAGGCTGTGCTTGGCTTCCTTGATGGTTTCCAACCAAGAGCCCTCTTTAGAGAAGTTTCTCAAAGAGGTTTATTAAAGGAAGACATCATTACACCTTGGAGTAAAGTGATCTCTTTGGTAGACTAAATTTTTTTTCTAATTTTTCAGTTGGATCTTGAAGTTACATTGACACAGCCAACTTCTAATGCAGGATAATCTCCAGGTCTTCCCAAGATAGGATCTGTAAACTACCCAGATCCTAAGTAGAAAGACACACAGGTGTATTTGTAGGTGCATGTTTGTGCTTGGGGAGAAATCGGAGTTGACGTTTTGGTAAAACTGGTTCAAAAGTAACAAGCTCCTAGCGTGTGTGGCCTATTTTATGCAAAGTATTTTGTATCTTGGAAGGATTGCCTTGGTGTTCTCTGAAACTTGAGACCTAGATCACCCCTCTATGTTTGGCTTCATTTCAAATTTCCTAGAGTTAGAGCTCAGTCCCTCAGGTGCTGACTCAACCACCACTGTTCACTCATGTTAAATTTTCTGGCCCCTGCATATATATTGTAGCTTTTTTCCCCTTTGGTCTCTGGAGAACACATTTTCACATCAGAGAAGGACTTTGTCCAATTGCTTTGCCCTCAGTGCTTACTAATTCCAAAGTAATTTTATAGCTGACGGAAATAGTTCTACAACCTTGGAGTTAAATTTAATTGTAGTTTCACAAATTTCCAATGAAATTCTGCTTTCCTCTTTGGGAAAGAAGGGATCTTTATGTCACAATCCCGTCTAACATATTACTAAAGCGGCAGTAGTAAATTTAGATGTGAAGAAATTCTATTCAGAAAAGCTGCCCACTGCACATAACAAAGTTATTTGTGAAAAAGAAAATCCAGAGACCTAAAGCACGGACCCTGCCCTCAAGGCATCAAGAGATATTTAAGAAAATTGACACTGTACCGTGTCTTAAAGGAATATAATGCTGGTATTAGAAAGAAAATACAAAACAAAGTATTTAGTAGTCTCACAAGAATATTGTCAACAGTTAGACAATGTGCTTAAAAAACAGATACCCTGATAAAAGTGCAGATTTCTGTTGAATGGAGATATCAGTGGTGTTACAGTATAGGGCTGTGTGCAATACAGGAGTTTTTGGAGACGGGGCATTTGGAGCACTGGCTGGCACATGTTAACTAGTCTTACGTACCAGTTACTTTCATTGACTACTTTTCATCTCTAGGAGCTATTGCAAAGCTCTTTACAAATGGTTGCTACACTGCCACCATTTCTCCAGTAAGAAGAAGACCCTGGTGATAGTCATTCCAAGTACATAAAATATGTGACCGTGAAGAATTATGCCCCCAGAGCTATAGTGTTATCACAGATTCTTAACACTTCATTATATGTTGACTATGGCTTAACCAAAGGAAGAAAACTGTAGTATCACACATGAATTCTTCACGCTATGAATGTTTGATGAGCTTTCAAGGACACACGTGAATTCAGCGGCTCTTGGATGCCACACGGTGCTGAACCAGGCCAGTTGACCCCCAGATCCCTGTATACGTTGCCATATAACTTTGAATATTTGAATAACAGGAGCCTAGTATTCTGGATGACCAAGATCGGACCCTAAGGAGTGAAAAAACAAACTGAGCATGTTATTTGTTGCGATGTCAACAAAGTAAAACAAATTGATTGCTTAACTGTTTGTTGTTGCTATTGTCACATGGGTGATCATGTAGCTGCAGCCACTCTCCATTTTTAATCACATGATGTGGCCAGAGTGTTACAGCGGGGCTAGTCTAGCTGTGTGACTTTGAACCAGTGATTACTAACACTGGGCATCAGTTCCACCCTCTGGAATTACAGGCAGGGGCTCTAGGGGTAGAATTACATTAGGGAGAGCATAGGAAAATGGTTTGCCACCCATTTGAAAGTGTCTTTTAAAAGGAATAGTTGAACATGTGTGTCTAACAAAGCCACAGAGCATTGCTCAATGTTGATTTGTCAAAAGATTACAATTTAGCCCTTGAAATAAACCTTTCCCAAAATAACAGCGTTTGGGAAACTTTGAGCTCTTTTTTAGCCTTTTTCATAGGAACTAAGAGGTCTTTCACATTCTGAAGGCGGAATACTGAGTAATAGGAGAAACAAGAAGTCCTCAGTCTCCATTTCTCTGCCTGGAGACCCACTGGACTATTATTAGCATGGGATACAAAATAGATTTGGTAAACATTGGAAAAGTCTTGCCAAGCAGCGTCTCAAAGACATATGGTCTTTTGTAAGTGCCGTGATCATTATAAACAAGCAAGATGTTGTAATTAAGAAGTCTTTGTAAGGCAACTTGCTCTGTAACTTAGCACTGAGGTTCTGAAACAGTCAAAACTTTGGGGGCTGGGTAACCCCTATTCCTTCCTCCATCCCTGACTCTTAACACTGAAGTAGCTGCCATCTCGACTTTGACCACCAGAGGGAGGGCAACTACGTGGAATTACTCAGCCAAGGTGCTGGATTCTCCAATCCACACTTACCTTGGCTTTCATCACAAATCAATCTATCATAGAAACTGATTTTCTTCGACTTCTTGAGGGAGGGGAAATGTAGAGGAATGTGTTTCATCAGGCGTATCAGCTTCATCTTTTATGTTCATTGGGGTTGTGGTGTGGATATTATTTTCTTGTGTTTTACAAATCTCATTAAGCACAACAGAGAGACGGTTGAATGATGGAATGAAGAAATACGTGGGCATATTTTGAATCTTACCCGCCTTGTGCGGTATGCTGGGCTCTTCTGCAAGATTATCTCTTTGGAGTTAAGGAACTGAAATCTTTACAACAGTTTCATGGGATAGAGGTTGGACTGGAAAAACTTTGGTAACTCTCCCGACCCTAAAATTCTAGGATTCTGTGGCTCCTCAGCTAGAGTATTAACGTGTCAAGGGTAAAGAAGTAGGACGTGGATACAACACCTACTGCTATGACTGATCCCTTAACAAAAGCTCTCTGAAGAGTCCCTGATTGGAATGAAGGATAAGACTGGCTTGTGTATAGGATTATTTGCCATCAGAGAGCACCATAGAGAATGACTTTTTAAATTTTGATTCTCAAGGCATATAACTGGATCTCCTCAATAATATTTTTAATCTGTTGAAATTCGGGGCTGGGGTGCTTAAACAAAATGCTCTGAAATAGCACTCATTTTCTCCTCACTGTAATCACCTTTCCCAACATCTGTACAAATATGTACCCATCCTAGGTGGGTGTGCATACACATGCACACACACACACATCCTAAGGCAAAAACTTGACCAAAAGACATTACCCTATATGCCAAGCAATTGTGGAAAAAAGTCTTTCTCATCCCCGTAAAGCAATAACAAGGAATACAATCAATTAAAAAGAAGTATTTATGATTCACCAGTGTGAGAGGTGTTTAGAGGTCTTTTATAACCTCGTGTAATTAGAATCATAAGTGGAAGCAGAAAACGCTTAGAGAGGACAGTGATATTAAAAACCATCCTTTTTTGTTGTAGCCTTTTTTTCCTAATGCGGGGTGTGGAGGGGGGCGTGGAACTGATGCTAGGCAATCACACAGGTGGTGGTTGGTAAGCCAGGACCAGAACTTTGGTCTCTTGGCTCGGAATCCATTCTGTTACGACTTGTAGGAGAAATGTCAGGGCAAGCTGTCCCTAGCATTTATAAATTGATCTCTACCTGATCCTGAAGCCAAACTGTGTAAAAACTTAGAGTCTGGAAAGGAAGCTCAGTTGGAAAATGTTCCTAAATAAAAAATGGACTGGGACACAAAAAGCAGTCCTTTTATAAAGAGTATAATTCTTTTTTTTTATATTAAATATGATTTATTGTCAAATTGGTTTCCATAGAACACTCAGTGCTCATCCCAACAGGTGCCCTCCTCGATGCCCGTCACCCACTTTCCCCTCTCCGCCCTACCCCAATCAACCCTCAGTTCTCAGTATTTAAGAGTCTTAAGGAGCATAATTCTAAAGGAAACAAAAATGCCTAAAAATAAACTATGGAATGAGACTTTGTTATTACTGATTTAGACCCATTAGTAAGTTATGGATATTAAGTAAAAGTTATGGATAGTTATGGATATTAAAGTCATGGATATTTAATAAAAACAGGGTTTATATCCTGCTTTTGATGGAGTCACAGAACTATGACTTGAGGACGTAAAGGTAGGGTTGAGGCTGGTTTGTGTTGAATTTGGGTACCGTCCCTTTAACATAAAAAAATGTGAAAATATCCAAACCTACCATAATTATCTTAATACTAATAATAGAGTTGCCGTCTCTGTTTGGTGAGACTACAAATTCAATTAATTCCAATGCTGGTTCCAATAAGCTCTTTATGAGTCTAAAGGGATTATTAACACGGTGAAGTTTGAAAGATTGAATCACAACCGTTTCTTGCAAGATTTTTGAAGCTTTGAGCAGGTTTGCTTTCATGAAAATAATCATCTATTAACCTAGTGCTGTAGAAGGAGCAAGCTAGAAAGAGAAGGAACAAAGGAGGGAGGGATAAAAGGTAGGGAAGGGAATAGCACATGCCTCCTTCTTACCTATTCTCCGCGTGAAAAGTCAATGCCAATGTCAGTTTCTTTGTTGTTGTTTCAGGCTGACTCCAAAGAGACCGGTTCTGTTTAGGATCCATTTTGTAAGACCAGGATATGTGTCAACTGAAAAAGGCAGTGGCCTTTTTGGGGTGTCCGTGTGCAACTGTAGCTCCACGGACTCAGCCAGTCTGTGTACCTACGCGTTAAGATTAGGCAAATGTAATGCACTGGGGCATGTGGTCACGGTGGTGCGGGTGGTGGCAGTGAAGGGTTATTTCATAATCGGGCACAAAAGAAAATCGTGATGCTAATTATTTAAGAAAGTCCTCAAAAAAGTAGTAGCAAAGTCTCTTTGGTTTATGAATTAATTTCAGTAGAATTATTATAGGTGTCCTGGGCAGAATACTCCCACTTAGGAATCAATACAGTTTTCAAGCCATGGATGCTGTGAGATGAAACTTCGTTGTAACCTGAGTCTTTACACTTTGTTTTCGTGTGTGTGTGTGTGTGTGTGTGTGTTTATGCCTGAGTTATTTAATGCTTCTATTTTACAGAAAGCTATAGGGATCAGCATTTGTCCAGTGTCCTATTACTTGTGTAAGGGTTGTGCTATCCTTGCTATAAAAATGCCTTCTGCAACTCCTATTCCATTCCCTCTCTTAGCCATGCGGATGTATATAGGACATCGCTGTAGACTGGGACAGAGTTTCTCTTGTATGAGTCCGAGCTGTTTCTTCAGCCTCCTGGATCCAAGGACAGGTCACATGCATGCCTTCACTCTGGCTGATTGATCATGTAGTGACATAGTAACTGGCCACCTCTCTCTTGTCTGGATGTGGTAACTTCCCAGGCTTTACCACGAATACTGCAGGTTAGCCACCTGCCAATTAGCTTAGTCTCAGAGCCAGGTGCTGCCCATGACATCTTCTGGCTGGATGACCCTTTGTCTGCTCTGCTGGCATCCCAGGACTAGTCTGTTCTGATTTGTGGGTGCCTGTGGGCTGCTCACTCAGCACATTGGAGACGACTGGTCATTTCCCACCGCCCGCCCCCGCCCCCCCCAACCCCAGACTAGGACAGGAAGACAGAGCCTGCAGGCAGAGAGCTATTAGAATGGCCGTTTCTTGAATACAATCAAGCCCTTTATGGTCTCTTCCTGTTTCTGCTTCTTCAAGACTCCTTTGCATCTATCAGGGATTAAAGTGGTGCCTTAGGCATTTCAAAATCTGGAGGAAAGGCTGGGGGCCTTTGCAAATCCCTTGCTCCACCCTCCACTCTGCCCAGTACTGGCGGGTCACACAGACCTCACTGGCATTGCTGTCCATCCTCTATCAAGTCTGACTTCCTTCCTGGAGTCCAGTAGCCACTGGGTTGAGTGGGTTGGCTCCAGGAGCAGCGAAGCAGTTTTTCACATTGTACTTATTTTGAGTCATAGGGAGGGGAATGGGGTTTAAAAATACCCATTGTCCTTAGTAACAGAGAAACATTACATTCTGATAAGTGTGACTACAGAAGAAAGGAGAAAATGGAAGTTGGGCAGTGGGAGGGGAAGAGGGGGTTGGAAAACTGATTTCTGGGGTCTTGAGCAGTGCAGTTAGATCAGCAAGTGCTTCCAGGCAGAGGGGTTTCTCCTGGTTTCTCTTAGATTTTATCACTGCATTTGTTTTTGGGCTCTTGGAATCAGAATACCAAGAGGGGTGATGTCCCACAGTGCCAAGTGAGTGCCCCTCTTTTCATCAAGAGACCGATATGGGAGCATTTTCATCATCTCAGTCTATTGTGAGTTCAAGGTCCTAGCAGGAGAAGAGTGGGGAATTGGAAATCAGAGGAAAAGCAACTATAAGCATCCCCAGAGGGTGCTATCCCACAGAAGGCTGCCCATGGAGAGTGCCATCAAGAGGTGATCTTTCCCAGATCCTGAATTTCAGAGGTCCTGGAGTTGAAAAGACTCCAGGATCACTGTTGGGAGAAATGTGGGCATTGAAGATGTCCGGTGGCCCAGAAGAGCCTATGATGCTGTGCAACCAATAAAACAAGAGGTGGAGAATTAGAGCAAACACTGCAGAGATGATCCCGAAACCCACCCCCCCCCCACCCCCCCACCGACGGCAGGGATGCTGACAATGACCAACCACACAGCACCTTTCCACCTGGTCTTGAGCTGGGGCTGCTCCCAGTGAGCCAGGAAAATAAATAACCTTGACTTTAGGATAGAAGAGAAGTTGTCCACTTGGTCTCAGCCTGGCTTAGTGATTCCTGTGGCCAGGGGCATGGGATAGGATCTGGGAGGCAGAAGAGTGCCGAGGAGGAAGGCTGAGATGATGTTTCTGGTGATGGAGAAGCTGGCATCCTGCTCTCATTGAGACTGGCTGGCCCAGGAGGATCCTAATTATTGCCCAAATGCTGCCTCCATAATCACAGTGACAGGAGCAGCGTGGGCCGGAAGGAGAGGGAGATAGAACTGGTTGATGCTGGAGATGATATTGGAATTGTTTTGTTTTGTTTTGTTTTGCCCGGGCTGCAAACAGGAGGCTGTTGCCAGCTGCCTGCTAAGGTGAAACCGGCTGCAACCAAGACAAGGGGCCAACCCCTTTCTGCCTCATCTCTAGAAGATGCACCAGCCCTGGCCTGCAGGCCCTGCTTCGGACCCTTTGGCTGCCTACTATGCCTTTAGGAACCTTCTCTTTACAGGAGTCCCAAGGAGGAATTCAGAATATGGTAGAATGTTCACAAGAGAGTCAGGCTGGGAAATGAACCTAGATTAAAAAACAATGAAGCAAGAGACTTCTGTGGAGTTATCCCCAAATCAAAGAAAAGGACTATGATATTTATTATTTAGGGATATTTGTTAGATTATCTCTTTGATTTGAGTAATCAAAGAAAAATAAAGCTATTTACCACTTGCTCTGCCATTATGCTCCATGTGAGAGATTCCCAACTTTGGATAAATTCCCAGGTGTAGGGGTGAATCGTCTCTTGGTTGGTTACAAACAGTGTACCATTGAGGCTGACTTTCCACTAATGCATGAGAATCAGATGGGGATTTCAGTTTGCTTGCAGGGAAATCCAGAAATAAACTAGCGGTATGAGAACCAGGAGACATGGGCATGAGGGAGGCAGTTCTAGAGAAGGATGTACGTCCTACTTTGATTTGCCCATTTGTTGCCTGGATCTTAGAAAAATACCAAGACTGGTCATTTACAGGGACTTCTGATGAGGTGCTGGTATCCTCTGCAAGTCTCTTGTAGTGTTTTCTGGATTTTTGATACCAAGGAAACTTCTGGAAGAAGAAAAGACATAAGGGATTTGTTGGCTGATTTTATTCCCCTTGGGAGACAGGTGACTGGTTACAAGATGGTACTAACTCCTGGAAAGCCAACTTGACATGTTGGCACTTGGAGTGGCTTACTGGAGGGGAAACCTTGGGGAGTCCCAGAATTTAATAGCATTTTATCTACTTTGTTACTCCCTTTTATTTGGCACAGCATTAGTTTCATTGGCCTATGGCTCCAGAGCGTTATACAATTATAGCATTCCCTGTTATGTTGTACCTTTGGGTTGCTTTGTATAAGATTGGTCACTCTTCCCTTAGTCTTTTCAGGATTCCTCTGTAGTGAATGGCTCCTTTTCAGTTGCTTCATAAGATGGCAGGACAATGTTCAGAATGGTGAAGTGGGAAGGCTGAGGTCCTCACATCCTCGTTCTTTATATAAAGAGCCACTGCAAAAGAAACCTGGCTGTTGGGACACAAACTTTTGTTTCCTGGGCTCTTCTCTTGATTTTCTCCAAATCACACTTGGTTTATGAGACTGAATGTGATTCTAATAACCATTTTCCCTGAAAAGTGTTTCTTACGTGTTGTCATGAGAGATCATGATTTCTCCACAAACTCTTAGCTGATCCTTTGAGAGAAAATGGGACTTGAGTCTTGTATCCCCCATTCCAAGAGAGTTGTAGTGGGTCCTGGTCTTTGACATTCCCAGTATCCTCAAGAGAAAATTAAGGATTTTGACAAGGAGGTGGAATTGGGATTTGGAAAAGGGTAGAACTACCATTTTGAGATACTATAACATTCCCTCTGTGTCCCAACTTTCAAGGTCCCAGAGTCATCAGAATGGTGCTATGATAGACCCACTGGGACACGTGAAGCTGTGAGGTAGTTGGTTTTCCCTTAGATGATAATCCAAACAGAAAATCTCAGACAAGAATACAATAGGTGTTGGTATTCTAATGAATATAGTTTTGGGAACATAATGAGAATCATGTGTTTGGAGGCAAAGATTAATTAGTGGAGTAAATGACATCATATATGGCTAGCATAATGAATCAGTTACTATATATTCACACATGGAATAATTTCTGGCACTTGAGGAGGTTGGGCAGACACTATACTGCCTGGACAATCTGCTATTGCCACAAACCCCTGGAAAGTATGCCGTCTTTCTTCCTCTGGGTCTTAGAATCTCCCCAGTCTCACCTTTGCACTGTATGGTTTCAGTATGGGGTAGTGGGGATGGGGTTGAGGGTAGAGGTGGATATCTCCCTGTTTTCCAGTTTCATTTCCTGGCTGGCTCAGTTCTCTGTAACTTCAAAACTGTTTCCCATCTAGGCTTAATAAATTACATGAAGAGTTATGTGATTGATGGTAAAGAATGAAATTAGACCCTTAACACCAATATAAAAAAAATTAAAATGAATCAAAGACCAAAATGTAATATCTAAAACTATACAACTCTTAGACGAAAAGACAGAACAAATGCTGATAATACTGCATTTGGCAGTGATTTCTTGGAGATGACACTGAAGGCTTAGGGAACAAAAAACAGATAAATTGGTCCTTTTGGGAATTAAGACAAATTTATGCATCAAAATAGTGTCAACAATGAAGAAGGCAATCCATAGAATGGGAGAAAATATTTGCAAATCCTATAACTGATTAAGGGATTAATGTCCAGAATATATAGAGAATTCCTAAAACTTAACAAAAACAAACAACCCAATCCAAAAATGGGCAGAGAACTTGAACAGACATTTCTCCAAGAAATTATACAAATGGTCAATAAGCACATGAAAAGATTCTCCTCTTCACTAATCATTAGGGAAATGCAAACTAAAACTACAATGAGATGATGAGATACTTCCCCTCAGCCATTAGGTTGGCTACTAACAACGACAACAAAACAGAAAATAAGCAGTGGCTGGGATGTAGAGAAATTGGAACCGTTGAGCAGTGTTGGTGGGAATGTACAATGGTGCAGCTGCTGTGGAAAATAGGATGATGGCTTCTCAAAAAATTAAAAATAGGATTATCGTATAATCCAGCAATTCCATTTCTGGGTATATACCCCCCACCAAAATTGAAAGCAGGGCATTGAAGAGATATTTGTATGCCCGTGTTAATAGCAGTGGTCTTCATAATAACTAAAACATGGAAGCAGCCCAGAGGCCATCATCAGACAGAAGGATTGATAAGCAAGATGTAGTATATACAGTGGGGTTGAAAGGAACAGCTTTGAATCCAAATGACAGCCCCGCCTTAGTTTAAAGCTAGGTTCTCTTTTCTGCTTATTATGGATCTTTGATAAGAAATACAATTGCTGAGAAGTTTGTTTTGCTTGCTGTTTGCTACGAGCATTGTGAGACCTTTCCTGATTGTAACCCACTGTAGAATGGGCTGTAAAACTTCCTAAATGTAGTCTGATATGTAATGGAATGAGTGATTGTATACAAACTAACCGGCATTTCTCGCTTCTGTAAACCTGCTTGCTTAGCACATTCCTCACCTACCCCCTTCCCCCTTTCTTCCTCCCGCCACAAGTAAAAAAAACCTCCCCTGTGCTATTTGTCTCTGTCTATAAAAACGCTATACCAACCCTAATCGTGGCCTCTTGTGTCACCGGCGACGAGTGCGCAGAGGACCAGGTTCGAACCTGCAATAAACGACCCTTGCCGCTTGGCTTTGACTTACGACTCTGGTGGTCTTTTGTGGGAGGTTTTGGAACTTCAGGCATTACAGGGTATTGTTCAGCCTTAAACACGAAGGGAATTCTGACATCTACTACAGCATACGTAAACCTTGAGGACATTATGTTAAGTGAAATAAGCCAGTCACTAGAAGACAAATGTATGATTCCACTTATATAAGGTATTTAGAGTAGTCAAAATTAGAAAATTAGTTGCCAGGGGAGGAGGTGGGAGGGATAAAAGGGAAGTTATTATTTAACGGGTATAGAGTTTCAGTTTTACAAGATGAAAAGAGTTATGGAGATGGATGGTGGTGACAGTCGCACAACATTGAGTGTATTTAATACCACCAGAATGTACACTTAAAAAAGGTTAAGATGGTAAATTTTATGCCGATTTTACTGTAATAAAAAAATTGGAAAGAAATTCAGTGATTATCTTCTGTACTCTGGTTTTGTACACACATTTTGTGTGCATAGATTTTAATCAGAGTTGATCGAATAGTTGATTTAATATGGTGTTATTTTGCTACTTATAAAATCTAAGTGCTGAATAATAGGTGAAGTTATGTAAATTAGTGTGTGTATATAAGTGGATTAATACATAGGCAGTAATTATTTTTATGAAAGGGAAAACTCTCAATACGTAGTAAGTGCAAGATGAGAACGCAAAACTTTGTGGTAACTCATATCTGTAAAAACATGAGAAAATAAGAAACACAACAAAACGTGATCAGTGGTTATCTGTTGGTGGTGAGTTTGCATGTAATTTTTCTACAAAGAAAAGATGGTCATAAAATGATAATTTATGTTTAGATAATACTGGGTATGTGTCACCTTTACACCTGATTAAAAGGTTGACTGATTACAGGTGGACAGAATTTGGGAATCACACTCCTTATCAGAAGTATACCACTATTATGGAATAGTTCATTAAAAACATTTTTTTTTTAGAGAGCACGTGCACAAGTGAGGGAGGGGCAGAGAGAGAGAGGGAAGGACAGAATCCCAAGCAGGTTCCATGCTCAGCACAGAGCCCGATGTGGGGCTCCATCTCATGACTGTGAGATCATGACCTGAGCCGAAATCAAGAGTCAAGATGTTTCACTGACTGAGCCACCCAGGCATTGCTGGAATAGTTTCTAAAGCTAAAGAATATCTGTCTTAAAATATTTTGACTTCCAGTGCCTTTTGCAGGCACATAATCCGCCGTGAATTGGAGTCCTGCCGACTGGGGACATACAGCTGAACTAATGAGGTTTATGAGCCTTCCTTCAGTTCATCTTGGTAGCATTTTCTTACTGAGATGTAAACACCACAGCTGATGAGGTGGCAACATTAATTAGCATTGGGGACTACGCTGGGGGGTAAGGAAGAGTCACCGGAATTATCACAGGCTATGACTGCATGTGTAAAGTAGGTGGAAAGGAAGGTAATGCTCATTCTTAGAAAATAGATAATATGGCCCAGGTTATATGTGTAGAGGAGAAGAAAAAAAATCTTAAAGAGCTGACCACAGAATTTATTTTATGGGAAGGTTCCATTGCTTGGCTTTGTATCTGGGCTGACCATTTTAGTTGGGCAAAGCATACTGTCACGGCCGAGATGGTGTGAGTGCGAGAAGTCTTCGCTGAATGATTGAATGAAAACTGAATAGGGCATTTGGAGTATAGGGGCAAGGGGAGGAGAGAGGAAGAGGCAGTTAAGTGTGTGTGTGTGTGGTGCGGGGCGGGGGGGGGGGGGGGGTGCGGTTAGCAATAGAAAGAGTCTTAAGGCAGGGAAAATTCCGTGCTGCTGGTAGAGTGATGGTGGAGATAGCTATAGAACTTTTACAAAGAACAGAAGTCTCTCTCCTGTTATCTGGGCTGCATTGTAAATAACCATCCCACCTCCCCAGTCAACATCACCTTGAATTTTCAGTAGAGTTGGCTATATCCTCTGGCCATGTATCAGTAGTCTTTTTGGAAAATCAAGATAGGTCTGTTCTCCATGAATGAGTTGCCATAAAGAAGAGAGAAGGGGATGATCACAAGAAGAGAAAAAAGGTACATTATTGGAATTTCAGTAGAGAACTAGAACTAAAGTTGTCAAGGTAAAATACATGTCTCCCAAGAATCCCCCTAAATATAGAGGCACTCCAGGCTGCACAGAGCTGAATCAGAGGCAGGGGCACCCCAGTTGATGCCTGTGTTATGTGTACGTGTTTTCAGAGGCAGATATTTAATAGTTAACACTTGCAGACTGATGGATTGAATTTTTGGCTAACCAAATGCCCAGCCCAGGAAAAGCTCAGTCCAAAGTTTGGATTTTTATCAGCTTACAGGTTTAGTCTTTCCCTGCTTGTTTAGAGTAATACAATTTGTACTTGAAATTTGCAGCTGTCAATGATCTGTTCTCCTGCCAACATTAAAAAAAAAAATGGGCACAGGAAGAAAATAACCATAAAGACATTTAATCAGTTACAAGAATGGGGCTTATCTTTCCCTACTCGGTCACGTTTTCCAAAAAGTCTTCCGAGGGTTTAAATGGATTAATATTTTTCATGTCAAAACCCCATAATTGCAAAGTCAGCCTGTTAGGATGCCCATGGTCTAACAGCCCAGGATAGAGCAATCTATCACGAAAATCTTATTTGTTTATTGACCAAATAAAAGAGCAGGATTGGAAATTATGTCCGTGCTGTTAGTGATGATTTGGGGTGGGGGGACTCTTATTTTCCCTTAGTAATTAAAGCATTGGATCCGGGATATTTCTACTTGGGTGAGCCAAATCCATGAGTATTATAATGGAGCACAGGCCATCAGTTAATCAGGGTATTGAAAAGGGAGGGTGGGAGAGCTCATTTTGGACAGTTGAGTTGCTTGTGAGTTCAGAGGGCTTTCTTTTTTTAGATACCTTTTTCCTTTTCCACTCTGTTTTTTGTTAGATCTCATTTTATGGGGACCAACAAGGAAAAATGAGTACAAAGAGATCATCTGTGCTTAAAAATTCACATATGGAAGGATAATTTCAGGTGGAAGTATTAGACCAAATATGGCAACTAAAGATGCAGTAGGATGTAGCAAACTTGACTTTTTATACTTCATTTCTTGCAAGCTCTGGGATGTTTGGCAAGTCACTTAACTTTTCAACTCATTATCCGATGTACTGGGTGGGGATAATAATGCACGTCCTACCTGAAGACATGGGATTGAAAGAAGTGATCAGCTGCCCTCCCTAGATATCTAGCACTTTATAGCCCCTTGCTCTACTGTATTTTTCTTCACAGCATTTGTCACTACCTGATCTTTACTATATGTATGCTCGTCTTTTTATCTTCTCGTTATCCAAATAGAAAGTAATCTTCATGAAAGCAGAGTTCTGTGTTATTGCCAGTGCTAAGGCAGTGACTGGCACATAACGTATGATCAATAAATATTTGTTGGAAAGATGAATCTGAGTTCAAAGACCTAAGATTATCAAAAGGAGTCTGGTGAAGCATGCTGGTTAAGCTCTCTTGTCAAGATGCTGTGGTTCAGATATCTATGCTACCCCTCTCTGGCTGTGTGGGTACCAGTCTCAGAGAAACAAACTGTTCGTGCAGACATCATGGGGGCAGATAGAACTGTTCCAGAGTTGTCCAATACCGCTGTAAAAGTGAAATCCTAGTGATGCCACAGGAGGGAGGGAACTCGGTACCGAAGTTCTCAAAATGAACGCTGCCCCCTTAAAGATGTCCCTGTGGCCACGTCTTTTAACTTGGGTAAGTGAATTAGCTGCCTAGGGCTTCCCTTTTATCTTTTGATGATAGTTCCTGACTCCGAGTTGTTATGTGATGGAAAAAATAATTCATGTAACGTCATCACAGGGTCTGAGTTCAGGGTCAGTTGTTGCTGGGAATTTCTGGATTCATAGAGTGTGGGCTCAGCTTTTCCAAGCCAGAATGAAAAGATGAGATGATGTCACAATAAAGGCTTATGATGACAAAGGTCTGTCATTGCTGTCTCCTAAGCATGCCATCTCCTGGTAATCCTAGTTTTGAACCATAGTTGTGTTTGCTGTGCTTGTCCTTTTGAGGAGGGAAGAGTTCGGGCTAGATGGAGATTCTTTTACAGGATGATCTCTTGCCACTCTATCTTATCTCACGGTTCAAGTGACAGGACAGTGGTGAGCCATAATGAAGTGGTTGATGAGTTACTTTGGTACCCATGGGCTATGAGGAGCCTGGGCCAGATCACCAACTGGATAACAAGGAAGGTGATGGTGGTGGTGCTGGAGCCATGGGCTAGCAAGGCAAGTCAGTGGTTCTGAACTTGTGTGGGACTTAGCAGGGTGGAGCTCTGCCTCTGCTCAAACCCAAACCTGTCCTCCTGCTGCCTAGATCCACGAAACTGTGATAGCAGGAGATCAGGGATGAGGAATATAAAAGGAAAGGAGCTAATATTTACTTAGAACCCCCTTATTTGTTAGGCACGTTAACAGTTTTAAAAGTTAACTGATCTGGTCTGTAATAGCCCTTGGAATAAGCATTTTGTTTATTTAATAGTTAAAGACTTGAGGCTGAGGGAGATTAAATGACTCATTCGAGGTCAACAGCAAGGAAGAGATGGCCCAGAAGTTTGAATTTAGACCTTTCTGGCTCTACAGACTGTCTTCCAATACCATAGTCCAGCCTCCAGAGGAAGCCCTCTAGGGCCCAGGTGGGCTCAGCACTTGCACCTGGGAAACCCATGCAGAGGACTAGCATCAATTGGGGAACACGGAGCCCACTGCCTTCTTGCCTGTTTCCAACTAGCTGAGCATCCAGACTGGATATAGCCCAAGGTGGAAATACATAGACTGATGGAGAAGCAGACTTTGGGCACCAGACTGGCCTTCCCTGCCCTATCCCGGCTGCTCGCTCTCCAAGACTATCCTGACGTTGGAGTTCTTCCTGTATACGCCCATAACCCATTTGTGGATATACCTGCTTTGTGCCAGACACATTGTTTTCTGCTTATCTTTCTCAGTTCTTCAGAAGGCTGCCATAGGCAGCGTGCAGGCCTTTTGTCCTTATAACCCTGAAGATTGTTGGAGTACACTAATGATAGATTTTTTTCTGAATGTAAGTCAGCTTGTTTTTAAAATTTTTGTTAATGATAGGTATTTGAGGTATTTCCACTGGAAGACTTCCCAAGAACAGGGCTGGTTTCTGATCTGCACAGGGAGTACTCAGAAGCCAACAACCTTTTCTAGTTTCTATGTGTTCTGTCTATAGATGTTTTCTTTGGTTTTTAAGTAGGCTCCGTGCCCAGTGAGGACCCAATTTGGGGCTTGAACTCACAACCCTGAGATCAAGACTGAGCTGAGAACAGCTTAACTCACGGAGTCACCAGGGAGCCCCTGTAAATGTTTTGACCAGATATTTCTCATCAGAAGCTGACCACCCTGAGAAGTCTGGATTTGAGACCAGGTGTCCTTTATTTTTAAAGTGTAGAATTCAAGCCTATTCATGTGAATCTATTTCAGAGAAGTGCTGAAATGGACATCTTTAAGAGAATCATGCCCATTTTGGGGGCTTTGGTGCCAAGTTCCCCTCTCCCCCAGTGTTGCTGGGATTTCATTTTTACTCTAGTATTAGACAACTCTGGAGCACCCATTTCTGTTTCTGTAATGTTTGCATTGACAGTTTGTGTTTATCTGAGATGGGTAGGCAGCACCTGAGAAATTAAGGACTATAGAACAGGAGAAAGGCACTGTTTTGACAAGGTCAGGAAAGAAGAATTTTGAACATCCAGACTTCTGTCCTTGCTGGATCTTATTTTAATCACTTGGAAATTTTCTTCCAGTGTCTAAAGAGCAAGATTGCTACATATGTGAAAAATCAACTGAATCTGCTTACTCTCAACAGGATACAGCACTAATTTCAGTTCTCTCCTGGCCTGGAGAGAAATGTTTTGTGCATACATTTCCACGTGCATCAAGAACCAAATGCCCCAGAACAAAGTCTTGACATCTCCTTGTGAGAGCAGAGAGGGGAGGGACTTTGTTGCTGAGATCAAAAATGTTCTTTTATTTTTCTATTTTTTTTAACATTAATTTATTATCGAGAGACAGACACAGAGTGTGAGCAGGGGAGGGGTAGAGAGAGGGGGAGACATAGAAACTGAAGGAGGCTCCAGGCTCTGAGCTGTCAGCACAGAGCCCGATGCGGGGCTCGAACTCACAAACTGCAAGATCATGACCTGAGCCGAAGTCGGTCGCTTAACCAACTGAGCCATCCAGGTGCCCCCAAAATGTTCTTTTTTTGTTTTGAAGTTCCAACCATAACTTCATTGACCGCAAAGAAAATCCTCATGCTTGTGTTATTTATACCATCTATGGCTCCACATTTTCTTGGAAAAGTCTGTGAAAACTGACTTTCTCTGTACTAACCTGGAAAAGCAAAGAACCCTTTCTCTGGGCCGGTGCTGCTGGAGGAGGTTGGGGCTTTCCTGAAAGTTATTGTTTATGCCTCTCATGCAAGTTAAAAAAAATGCGCAAGTCTCTTTTGCTTTGTGGTTCTTTGAGATAGGAGGTAAAACTGTGTCCAAAAAATGATAGCCAGAGGAGTAGAAAGTCAACCAGAATTGGGAGGGGTGGGTATGACCAAGTAAGGCGAGTGGGTCTTCTAATTCTACCAGCTTTGTGAACGATTCCCTTCTCTCCACCACGTGTTAGTGTTCTTGTATGTCCCTGTCATTAAGTCTGTCAAAACTTTGCTTAGGAAAAGCCAAGAAACCTCTTTGGGAACCTGATCTACTTACTAGCTCAAAGTGACAAGTGACAGGTTAGTCCTAAAGTCCTCCTCATTTGGATAGCAGCCCACTCTATTTTGAAATCCCTCTACAGGGACAGCTAGCAGGTTTTGTTTTTGTTTTTTTAGTTTTTAAATGTTTATTTTTGAGAGAGAGAGCGCGTGCGCAAGTAGGGGGAGGGGCAGAGAGAGAGGGAGACAGAATCCAAAGCAGGCCCCAGGCTCTGAGCTGTCCACACAGAGCCCAACGCAGGGCTTGAACCCATGGACTGCGAGATCGTGACCTGAGCCAAAGTCGGACGCTTAACCGACTGAGCCACCCAGGCGCCCCACGTTTTCTAAGCACTGACTGTGTGTTGGGGGTTGTGCCAGACACACCGTGAACTTCCCCATTTCCTCCCCCAGTGCCCTCCGGCATCTGGTATCACTATCGTTCCCATGCTACAGATGGGGCATTTGAGACTGAGGCCGGTCAGATGACTCCCGTGGCTCTCGTGCAATCATTTTGCGCAGGAGCTGGATTTTGACTCCACAGACCGTGCCTCCAACCAGCTTACTATCAACAGTATTTGAACTGTTTTCTGTGGATAACATTTGATGAGTTTAATGAGTGTTCTTTGGTGACACTGTCAGTGAAATATCGGAAGTGAGCAGAGGGTTGGAGGTGGTTTTTTGGTTCAGCCTGGAAATGACTTGTAACCTGTTTGCTTGGGCCTCTGCCTCCTGTTCCATTTCATTGTGTTTCTGTCTTGAAGCCAATGGGTTCTTCTCGCAAATGTGATAAGAAATCTGGGAAGGAAGCAGCCTTGGAGAGGAAAGGGAGCCACGATAGGCTGACAGTACGGAAATAAAAAAAACAAAAACAGAGGCATCCCTAAGGACTGATCCTGGGTGTTTTGTTCCCGAGGGAAACTTTGATGCTAAGCGTCAAGAACTCAACCCTCCTCATCATTTCACATATCGGGCATATAATTTGTGTGGGGATTACAACTTGAATCTCCTTAGGTACCTCTGGTTTCTGACACAGCAGCAGCTTTTGAATCACGGTATTTTTTTTCCCCTGCCGCTTAATCTCCAGAGCAGCCAATTTACAGACGGGAGGAGTTTGTACTTTATCTGTTCCAACCACACTCCCACTTTACGCCTTTGTATCAGGAAGCAGTTTCGACTCTATTGCTCGGTGCATGTTTGCCGATGTGTGTGCACTTTTGTGTGTGTGTGCATCTGGATGTTCCTGAAGATGCTGGAAGCCACAGTGAACAAGTGTAGGAAGGTGAGGACCTGTATTGTATAACAAACTGAAGACACCAAGGAGGCTGCATTTGTTGTGAGTTAAAAGGTTTATACAAAGATTTTCTTAGTAATGTCTAAGATTTTAATAGGGTAATTAATCTTTCTAAGTGTTAGTGCCAGATTATGGGATCAGCTATTATCCCTGGCTGCAGAGTAATCCTGTGTGGGTTGCAATGAACAGGCCTAAGTGAGGAGAATACTCAGGTTGCCAAACAAAGATATGGCTGCAGTGAGCCTGTTTAGATTTTTAAATGCATTTTCTGGTATGGTTAAAAGAACCCCTGTTTCCATGGGACTATCATTGCCCTTTCGTAGCCATTGAGTTGAGGGGAAAGGCAGAGAAATAAATATACGTGCTTTGTGCTTTTTACTCCTTAATGATCAACTATTATTATTTTTAAAATAATGACGGGCATATTCATGGGAGACCTTATTTTAAGCTGGAAAGTACAATTAACAGGAAGACCTGTAGGAATAAGGGCAAAGGTTCTCATCTAATTCCAGCAGTTCTACCTCTTTCTCTTTCTTTTTTTTTATTTTTAATATTTTTTAATGTTTATTTTGGAAAGAGACAGAGTGTCAGCTGGGGAGGGGCAGAGAGAGCAGGAGACACAGAATCCTAAGCAGGCTCCAGGCTCTGAGCTGTCAGTACAGAGCCTGATGCGAGGCTTGAACTCACAGATGGTGAGATCATGACCTGAGCCAAAGTTGGATGCTTAACCAACTGAACCACCCAGGCACCCCACCTCTTTTTCTTAGTTTTGTGAGCACGGTCAAGCCAGAAAGCCAGCAAAAATCAAAGGAGAAACATAGCATCTAATGAGACTTGGCTATTGTCTGTATGCATGACTGATTATTTAATATAGCCTACGAAAATACTGATTGAAAATAGATGGCTTATTTCATTGTGGTTTCCTATGGAAACTACATATATAAGGGGGGAAGAAGTTCAGGACATACTGTAACATGTAAAAACCCTGCCGGCACAATCCTGTTGCAGTCTAGCCAATGGCCTCTGCCCTGGACTTGTTTATACTTCCCCTTGGCTTTGACCAGGTTTCTGCTCTGGCTGTCTAGATGGAGCAGTTTTTCAGAAGTGTGTGTCTGTTGGTTTGGCAACTGATGGTAGCTGCTGATTGTTTTCCCCAAACTGCTATATTTTGTTGACGTGAATTCTTGCAGTTCTCAACTGCTAGTATCACCTCTCTGGTAGAAAGTATTTCTCTCTTGAGCTGTAACTGCTTCCCCGTCCATGTGAGCCATGCCTCTTGCACCGGTTCCACTGTTGCGGCTGCTTACCCTAGGAAGGGCCACTAGGTTCTTTCTTCCTTGAACAGTGCCCGTACTTTGTGGTTAAATTCTACTTGCTTCTGAGCTCCAACCAGAGCATGTTGGTGGGTGGTAGCGGGGAGACGTTCTGTAACATGTTGGCTTTTTATACAGAAGTGATAAGAGAATGTTGACTTCAATAAGATGCCCTCAGTATTTTTCCTGTGGGGCAGAGCAATGGGTTTTCTGGAGCATTTTAAGGGGTGAGGAAGAACTTGGGCTGGGTGTTCTGGAGATCTTAAAGTCACATCAGTGCTTTAGTTCTATCTCAGATGGCTGTACAGTTGTGTGTCTCTCCATTGACAGGCCAGATATCCAGTACCTGAGCTGATGGGAGGAAGGCTAGTAGAGAGGGGAGGAGTGCTCAGAAAATAAGATGGCAGTCAGGGCACCTGTGAATATCAGAATGCATGCCCCCCTTAAAATGGTTCATGCAGCAGCCTGGGCTGGGGCACATGTCAGTGTGCCCCCATATATTAGGTGATGCTCGAAAGTAACATCCCCAGACCACTGCTACTGTTGAGGGGGATGTTATCCAAGGATGGCCAAGATATTCTTCAGTGAAGATCAAATAAGAAATTGTGTTTCCCAGCCACAGGGGCATAAAATGCTCCTCTGGTTGACATCCCAGAATACAGATCACAGTGCAGGAGGGGTGCATCAGGGTAGCAGGTGCAAACAAGTGAGTGAGAGCTGCAGCATCAAGCAGTCAGTCCCGCTAACAAGTAGGCAACGGTCAACATTTTGCACACCTTGCGCAGCATGTCGATGGGACAAAAACATCCTGAAGAGATCAACTGACGAAGAGTGAGGATTTAAAATGACTGCGGGGGCGCCTGGGTGGCTTAGTTGGTTGAGTGTCCAACTCTCGATTTCGGTTCTGGTCGTAATCTCAGGGTTGTGGGATTGAACTCTGTGTTGGGCTCTATGCCAACAGTGCAGAGTCTGCTTGGGATTCTCCGTCTCCCTCTTTCTCTGTGCCCCTTCCCTGCTCATGCATATGCACTCTCTCTCTCACTCTCTCATATAAAATCTAAAATAAAATAAAATTCTGCTTAGTTTTGGTGGCTAGAAAGCCTGAGCTTTTGGGACACTCTCAGGGACAAGCAAGCTTGAAGGTGTTCTGGAGCTAGGTGGAGACCAGTGGGAGAGGATTAGCAACATCTGGAAGAATTCGGATTGGAGAAAAGCAGGGACTATTTGCTAGATGAGGAGGAACCGGACATTGAATTTACAATTCCCATGATCGGTTTACGTTAGTGTGTGCATGTGGGCCTTATTTCAGAGTGTGGATTTCAACATGCTATGTTGTCTTATTAAAACTCTCAGCGCTGTTGAGTCCCTGGTCTGACTACTCCAGGGAAGATTCTGGGTTCCGTATTGGCCCAAATGGAGAGGTATAAGCTCAGGCAGAAAACTGCCCTGACAGATATAACTTCTGAGCAGTGAGTGTGCTCAATTCTCTCCTGAGTGGGCATTCTGATAAAGTAAGTCCTCATCTATCCTGCACTTGAAGTTTTGTCCAAGACATGCTGTTGATGTGGGTGGGTAACTGTCTTTCCATAGGCTCCACCCTCTCCCATTGTCTAGATGAAGATAATAGCAGAATAAAGAGGGTAAGATTGTGACCCAATCATTTCTCTTCTTGCTAATGATATGGTCAAGTATCCATATGGTGGAATTCAAAAAAAAATTTTTTTTTTTCAGTTCTTTAGTGGGTTTATGGAAATTGACACAAGTCACTAAGAATAGTGAAAAGTCAACAGAGAATCAGCCCCAAAACGGGAAGAATGACTACAATCTCACATTATTTATCATAATTTTTCATGTTTCAAAGCATTTCCAGTTACAGAATCACTTTATAGATGTGAATATATGTATCAACTCAGTTTTTGAGAGTTCTGGGGAATTTCTTCACATCAGTTATAATAATACAATTTTTCATGGAAGTTTTTTCCTCCTAAGATTTTAAATTTATTATTTATTATTTTTAATGTTATTTTTAAGAGACAGTGTGAGCAAGGGAGAGGGTCAGAGGCAGAAAGAGAATCTTAAGCATGCTCCACACTCAGTGCAGAGTCCAACATGGGGCTCGATCCCACAGCCTTGGGATCACGACCTGAGCTGAAATCAAGAGTCGACGCTCGACCGACTGAGCCACCCTGGTGCCCCTTAAATTTATTTTTTAAAACTAATCCTATTTCCATGGTAAAAAAAAAAAAATCAGAATGTGCAGCAATAAAGCATATTGCCTTAAAAAATCAGAAAATACAAGAGTGCATAGTAAAAAGTAAGATTGATTTTTTAAACTTTTTTGAGCATAGAGTCATGCTGCTCTCACCTTCTTAAATAGAAATCTCAAATCTAGGCTTTTAATTTGGAAGCTTCTTCTTGTTTTTAAGATAAAGAGTATTGGCCAAATGGGTCTACTCCTTTAGAGCCTTAAAAACTTTTTTAAATCTTGGAAAATGGTATGTCAGGAAAAGTTTGGGGAGAGTTGTACATATAATTTTTAACAGCTGATCTACTTTCTTTCTCAGGACTATTCATTCTTGCTTCCATTTGCTACTCTGGTTCCTAGTGGATGCCACAGAGCTTCACACATATGCATAGTATATGTACGCTAAGGGTTGATGAAGTGGCTGAGGTCCCATTTCCAACAGTTAAAAATAATCCCCTGGGGGTTTTGGGTCACTAAGTAGACACCTCAGTTTTCATTTTCCAGTCCAGCTCTGGTATTGAAATGCATGCTTCCTTCAGGGTGTAAGTCTTCCTTCCCCCTCCCTAACTTCCTCTTGCTTTCCCCTTCTCTTCGACCCCATTTCTCCATCCTTCCTTCCTTCCTTCCTTCCTTCCTTCCTCTTAGATTTTCTCCATTTTTCCTTTCTCTCTTGCATCCTTTCTTTCTCGCTTGCTATTTTGTGTTGATTTTTTTTTTTTTTTAAGTAAATAAGAGTTCTGATTCTTGGAACAAGAAACACCATTTTAGAGCCAAGTAGGCTAATATCATTAAACACACACAATTAGCCAAGGTGCTGAGGAGGAATAATTTATAAATTATGAAATTACCAGGGAGTAATTTTATGAAGAGAGATTTTATTTATAGCAATTTTATTATGCTATTGGCATATGTCAACATACATTTACGTGCATAGACGTGACTATTTTTATTCTCAAATGCTTACTCATATCGCAGGGAAGGGCCTTTGGAGATCTTTCAGTTCATCTCACTTTACAGATGAGGAAACTAAAGCCCCACGAGCTGAGCCTACTTGCTCAGGGTCAGAGCCATGTGTCCCGGCCATGTGCAAAACCCAATCTTCAGACTTCTAAGCTTTTCCTGTTACATCCCAGAGTTATGTATTTGTTTTGCCTGTCATTGTCCCAACCTTATTTTGGAAAAAATTCTATAGGAAAACTTAATGGTAAATACTATCATGACTCTGATGATACTCTTATCAATGTCCCAGGATTCTCTTCATCACTTGTTAACATTTTGACACACTGGTTTCTCTCCCTGGGTCTTTCTGTCTCCATCTTCCTTTGCATGCGTGTGTGTGTGTGTGTGTGTGTGTGTGTGTGTGTGTGTGTGTGTGTGTATCTTTTTTGCACTTTCTTTTTCCCCTTATCTAAGTTATTCAAAAGGAAGTTGCAGACATCACTCTTAAATAGCTCAGGATGTGTCTTCTAAGAACCAAGGCATTCTCTTACATAAGCACAATGAATTATTCCAGTGTAACATTGATACAGTATTATTAGATTGTTGAAATTCAGATTTATTGTTGATATTCAGATATTCTCCCTGCAATATTTGGTTTTATTTTATTATTTTTAAGTTTATTTTGAAAGAGGCAGAGACAGTGCGTGAGCAGGGGAGGGGAAGTGAGAGAGGGAAAGGGAGAATCCTAAGGAGGCTCCACCCAGTCAGGGCACAGCCCAACATGGGGCTCAAACTCACAAAACTGAGATAATGATCTCAAGGTTGGATGCTTAACCAACTGAGCCACCCAAACACCCCCCATTTTTTTTTTTAAGTTTATTTACTTTGAGAGTGAGAGAGCATGTGTGTGCAACTGGGGGAGGGGCAGAGAGGGGGGGGGGGAGAGAGAGAGAGAGAGAGAGAGAGAGAGAGAGAGAGAGAGAGAAAATCCCAAGCAGGCACCATGCTGCAAACACAGAGCCTGATGCAGAGCTAGAACTTTTTTCTTTTCTAATCTATGACCAGAGTAAGAAGTGCACTTTGTCTTTAGTTGTCATGTCCTTTTGGTTTCTTTCCATCTGGAATGGTTCCTCCATTGGGTGTTTTAGGTTCTTTTATAATACTGACAGTTTTTGAAGAATCAAGTTCAATTGGTTGGTTGAATTTTGATTTGTCTGATTGTTTTCCCATGCTTAACTTCAAGGTAAGCAGTTTTAAGGCAAAAAGACTTCATAGGTAATATTATGACTTCCCATTACATTGCATCAACAGGCACATGTTACATTGCCCTATTATTGTGGAGGCTAACATTGACATTTCTTTTTAATACACTAACATGGACAAAGACATTTAAAGGCCATGAAAAACACCATGAGAAGAAAATCCTCACACCCTGAGAATCCTATATGTTTGTGATAGAAAAAGTCACACAGTCAAAATAGACTTAGAAGCCAAGTTTGGATCGTTCACAGAAGTACGTGTTGGTTCTGGGGCCTTTTGATCTGGTGATTGTGTTCATAGGTACTGATTTATCCGACTTTCTCTGCATTAGGAGCAGTTTTATAATAGTGAAATTCTATTTCAGCAGATTAACTCTGGCATTAGCAAAATAGTTGGTTAGAAGTTACTGTTATCCAGAGTGGGAAGCAGAAGGGAACCTGGGGGCTGGGTTCTATAGGAGAGGGATCATGGAGCATCAGGCAGCATTGGAAGAGAGAAGGCACCAGAAGTACTGACATTGGCTCAAATGATTCACAGGCTTAACGCCCATCTTTTATTTTATTCCTCTTATCAAAAAACATGTCAATATGTTGAGTCACTTCTCATTCCATTATTGAGAGGTGAAATCGTTTTTCTTGAACATGTGAATGATAGATTTTGGTTACTTCTCCCATGCCCAGTTTGGAGCTTTTAAGGAATAACAGGGAATTTCCCCTATATCCTTGGTCTGATGGACTTCCTTTCCTGGACTCTTTCACCTTATCTTCTCTATGTTTTGCTCCTTCATTTATTCTCCTGACCTCACTGCTCGTCAGTTCTTTTGTCTCTAGCTCATTGGTCAGTTCAATGCAAATCTAGTCTCTTCTGTCCTTGAACCTCATGTTACTGTGATGAGTTTTCTCTCTGGCAATTCTTAGGAGATACCTTCTTCATTAACTTGATCTTCTCACATACATCTGCCTTATATACTCCTTATCCTAACTCTACATATAGGAACTGGAAAATTGCCTTTGTTTCTAAAAGTGTAGCATCTGGCCTTAAGCTTTTCTCATTGTCAATTTTGGGTTTATCAAAAACATCAGATGGATGTTTAATCTGTTTATGATCATGTTTAAGATCAGTTTAATTTTAGTTTCTCTCCTCCTTCTGTATAAGTTTTTCTCTTCACTTCATACTATGCATTTCAAAATATTGAACAACAACTGTCATTTTATAACTGGGGGTACGGTAAGGCTCAAATCAGAATGGCTTTGCTTAACCCTGCTAAGTGTAGGATGTTATTAGTTCTGAGAGCATGGTTTCATAAAAGAAATGCAAAGTGTTAAGTGTGTGTTGAGGGCACTCATGTGGATTCTGTGTTCAGGACTTACTCTTGAGGGTTAACCTTTTGCGGATTAGTTACAATGCTTTTAAGTATGGCTAGAAACAACCAATAGCTGAGCATGATTGGGAAGGTGTTTTTTGGGGGGTGGTGATGAACCAAAGGCTTTTCTTGGATCTGACAGATCATGCTTGATTTCACTGATGCTCTTTTTCCCTTCTATGATTCTGAAAATGTAATCATTTTCATGATTTTTCTGGATTACTTGAATGGCTATTGCAAAAATATGCTCAGGTTCTGTTGGTTTTGAAGAAAACAGAATGTCTCAATTCAGTTTCAAAAATAAAACCTATTGATATTTTTCCCTTGTAAAAATTATTCAGTCTATAATTTCACATGTAGTGTGTCATGACCATATTAGTTTTAATGTATTTTCCTAGACTTTATTTTTTTTAGTGAAGAGTTTTGCTGACTTGTATTATGTAGTTGTTATGTAGAATATACACACTTTCTCTTTTTAAGCCAAAAACTATAAGAATTTCTGTTACAACAAATTCATAGTGATCATTTTAATGGCTACACGGTATCCTATTATGATGAGCCATAATTTATTTCATTTCCTTGTTGCTGCTTATATAGTATATATCCTTAAGTGTGAATAGATACACAATAAGATCTTTGTAGCTAAAGATTTTCTTGCATTTCAACATATTTCCTTGGGATGTTGTGAATATTGATACATAGCTTTGCAAAAGAGTAGTGTGTTATATTTCCATTATCAATATATGTAATCACATAATATATGTAGATGTGAAGGTATAGGTGGTACTTTCACTACCAATGTTGTATTTTTTAAAAAGACTGGTGGGGTACCTGGGTAGCTTATTCAGTTAAGTGTCCAACTCTTGATTTCAGCTCAGGTCATGATCTCACAGTTCATGGGATCGAGCCCCACACTGGGCTCTGCACTGACAATATGGACCCTCCTTGCGATTCTCTCTCTCCCACTCTCTCTGCCCCTCCTCTGTTGCACATGTGCGTGCGCACACACACTCTCAAAATAAATAAACTTAAAAAATTTTTAAAAGACTGTTAATTTTATAGGCCAAGCTTAAAAATATTTTCTTGTATTTACTGCCATATTTTAAAAGACTGTTAATTTTATAGGCCAAGCTTAAAAATATTTTCTTGTATTTACTAGGAAGGTACAACCTTTTCCATGTTTTGTGATCCAGATGTATTTCCTCTTTCATGAATTATCTGTTTATGTCCTTTGCTCATTTATCTTTTGGAGTTTTGATGGCTCAAATATCAGATTTTATGTGCTTTTTAATAGAACAAAGATAAAAGTCACTTGGCTCTTTAATCTGTTACAGTATTTTTTTTCCCTGGTTATTCGCCTTTCACTTAACCCGGTTTTATCTCTGTCTTCTCTATCAAGGAGAAACACATTTAAACTGTAAAGAGTGAAAGTAACATGAGTAACAGGGAACTGAAGCTCAAGACAGTGAGAAGCCATTTGCTTCTTCAAATGAGTGAAGTTATTCATTCTTTTGATGAATTACTTCTTAAGGTAATGAAAGAATTTTGGAGATGCAATCATGGACACAATATTACTCCTTGTTGAGGAAGATGGTATTTCTAAAATTGAGCAAAAATTCAGATCTAAGTTCACTATGCTAGTATTTCGATGACACTCTGGCAAAATTCTAAATGAACTGTCTTGAGAATTCTTCACAAAAGAAAATGGTGACCAGTTAGAATGAGTCCATAGACAATAATTCATGTCAAAGTAACTATTTTTGCATGGGTTGTTAGATGGAAAGATAGAATTCTGTGAACATTGGCTATTCTATTTCTGCAGGGCATTCTGTGGAAATTTTTATAATGTTCTCGAGGGTGAGATAGAGAAGCGTGGCCTGGATGATAATCCTGGATTAACAACTGGTTAATTAGGTGGATTAACAACTGGTTAACGAGCTCACGCAATAGGATACTGATTGATGGGAGCTTCAAGTTGTGTTCAACAGGGCTCCAGTATAAGCTGTAGCTTAACAAACATTTTTCTAATTACTAGGGTGGAGAGATCAAAGCCTTCTTACCAAATGTGCATAGATCCCAAACTGGGAACCTTAATACGCTAGAGGAAGGAATCTTTCTGAAAAATCTCAGTTGTTGGAAATCATGGTAGTAGACATACATGTAAAGTATAATGAGCTCAGTTTTTAAAACAATGAATGGAGCAAATATGAGATGAGGAGTCTTCCTGAAAGAGAAGGAATTGAGCATCTCCACTGTCTGAAACTTCCGAACGAGAAAAAAGCATGATATCCTTATTTGCCCTCTCCAGAGAAAACAGAACCAATGGGACACAGCACACAAACATGTACACACGTGCATTAATGTAGGGCAGGGGGTGCTGGCAAGTCTGAAACCAGGCTGGCTAGGAATTCTGGCAGGAGTCAGTGTTTCGGTCTTGAGTCTGAGGGTGGTCTGAAGTCAGAATTACTGTCTTCTTTTTTTTTTTTTTTTTTTTTTTTTTAATTTTTTTAACGTTTATTTATTTTTGGGACAGAGAGAGACAGAGCATGAACGGGGGAGGGGCAGAGAGAGAGGGAGACACAGAATCGGAAGCAGGCTCCAGGCTCCGAGCCGTCAGCCCAGAGCCCGACTCGGGGCTCAAACTCGCGGACTGCGAGATCGTGACCTGAGCTGTAGTCGGACGCTTAACCGACTGAGCCACCCAGGTGCCCCAGAATTACTGTCTTTTAAGGCAGTCAGCTGTGATTGGATGAGACTCATTCACATTATGGGGGGTAATCTGCTTTACTCAGAGTCTACCCTTCACAGCAATGTCTAGATTGGTGTTTGACCAAACAACTGGGTACCATAGCTTAGACAAATTGACAGAAAATTACCCATCACAAAGCTACTCATGGAATACCGAGCTGAAGTGATAGACTTGTCATATCCAGATCAGTAATGGTCAACATTTACTCTGCACTGCTTGGAGCACGTTTAATAATTTGGGTTTAGTTCTGGGTAACAGTTTTATGAAGCTTATTTCCACTGGAACAAATCACGTGGAGAGTTGGCTGAGATGACAAAAAGCTCTAAAGACCATTTTAAGAATATCTGGGGGAGCTCTGATGTTCTTTAGGAAAAATAAGACCCAGAAATCACTGTTGGTCAGCACTCTTGCTTGGAAATGACTCACACCAACCTACACAGCAGGGAAAATGGACTGACTTACGTAACTGAAAAGCCAGGAGGTGTCCTGGACTAAAGTTCAACTGACGTCCAGGTTGCAGACCACATCATCAGATCGCTTTTCTCCCTCTCGGCTCTGGTTTATTTGGCTTCATTCTGAGGCAAAATCTCTCCATGAGGTGGAGCCTGAAACTTTGAGTGTGCATCGTTCTAAGAGTAACAACCCATAGCAAAAAAAGAGCTTCCCTTTCTCAAATGTTCTGTAAAAATTGTGCAGTTGTGTCTCATTGATATAGCCTTTGTCAAATGCCTGCTCAGAAACTAAGCAGGAATGGGGGCAGGAATTTGTATGTGTTTATTGGCAGGTCTGGGTCACATACGCATTCCAGGAGTGTGTACCTCCAATCCCTACAAACAACCACATGAATTAAGAGCGTGAGGAAGGTATGGCACAAAAAGAAAATTAGATGCTGTTACCAGAAGAAGGGGAAGATGGGTACTGGCTAGCAAAAAAAGGGATGTTCTTCATTAGAAAGATCTTGATGACTATTTTTCAAACATTCATAGGCTGTGATGTCTGAGAAGGGAAAAGCTGCCGTCAGTAGGCAGAAATGAAGAGGAAACAGATTTTTATCTGTACATAAGGTGTCCTGTCCTTCTAGAGTGCCAGTACTGTGTCTATTGTAAAGTAACCTGTGCCCTGTCCCTAGAAGAATTTATGGAGAAATTTATGTATCTTCTAGAGACAATTCCTGTTTTGTTTAAAATAGTTGCTTAGCTATACCAGACAGTTCCTTCTGTACTATGATTCTATTATTCTGTTCTCTGCATACATATGTGTGCCAGTGTATGCACATGATCTTGTCATTATTGGATCCACCAAGAGGGAAATTTAACCCAATTGCCCGATAAGGGCATTATTTCATGTCAGTTGTTTTTGAGTTGTTACTTCTGTGCCTGTGAATGGATTCCACGTTTCTATTTCTTGTTAAGATAGCATCACCCAAGACATAAGTGGCTACCCATGTAGCATAGAGGATATGACGCTGATTAGGAGCAAGGGAATCAAAAGACATAGGAGCGGGGGTCCCTTTATCCTTGTATACAGGTCACTTCCGCAAACAGAATATCCAATTTCCACTTTATATTTCAGTTCTAGCACCAAACGCTGAGAGAATGTAGCCTGTAAGAAAGAAATAACACTAAAGGGAAGCCCTCAAAGATAATTCCATCATCCATAACACCAGGCGCTTCCTGGCATTATGACTAATAAAACTCAGCTAAAAACATGTTCTAAATATTTTTATGTGCAAAAAATAGAAAATTGTAATAAAATAATGGCTGTTATTTCAAACCATGACTATAAAATGCCCCTGGGACAGAAATGCCTAATTATGAAATAAAACAACTTTTGTATCCCTCAGGCAATGTTTTCAAACTAGTGCTCTCTCTAAAGTAGTCTCTATAATTAGTGCAATTCCCCCAGAAGAAATGAAAAGTGTAGGGGAATTCGTTTAGGGCTGTAGCTCAGGGCCATGTCTTGGATCTGGACCAAAAGGACTATTAAAATGTTACTGTGAAGTAAGATTATCAGCATCGTGGGTCCGAGGAGCGCTTCTATGCAGAATTACTTGATGCTGTCTTTGAGTCAATACATTCGTATATCTGCTTTTCAGCAGGTTGTTGAGAGAGATGAATTCTAGGAGGATTTGGATGACCCTTAATGAAAGTTGATTCCCAGCAATGGCTAAGCTGTGCCATTTCTTTAAGCCTTAGCTTTCCCACCTCTGACATGGGGGTAAAATGACTTCACCTACCTAGAAACCTGATGGGTAAAGAGTAGAGGAAAAACATGGAGATTTCTCTTAGGCTTCCCCTTAAAGTGCTACAGTACCTGATGGGGAAACTATTCCAGAATTTTAAAGATCAGTATTAAGTGCTTTGTATTTTGCTACCTAGAATTCCTACCATTTCTAAAGACATTTATTTAGAATTGTGCATGATTTGTTAGGAAATGCACCATTCTTTCTATTTTAAAGGCAAGCAGTGCAGTATAGCATTTTAAAAATGAGTTAGATGCCCTCTAGCTTTCAGAGATCATCGCTATTTTCTCAAGTTTGTGTGGGTTTCCTTTTGTTAATGTTGGATCTGTAGCTGTGGCCTCCTCATCTTGATTTGTTCACAGAGAGGGGAATTGAATGCAATCTATGTTAGTCAATGTCCTTGCCAGACATTGGTACCTTGGACAAAATAAGGGGACTATTTACAATAGTGTGTTCACATTGTAGGGAAACCACCAGGTACGATCCAGGATGACTGAGGAAAGGAAGTGTTCTCAGAACTCTGAAAGAGGAAGGTATATGGAGAAGGCTGCTTGATAGGAACTGTGGCCCTTAGTCTGAGGACAGAGCCCTCCTGTGATGACAGTACAGAGAAGATTCTGGGTGACTGACCACCTGATTCTACCTTTTCCTCTTTCTGACTTCCTGTCTGTTGGGTTCTCTTCACTGGAGAATACAATAAGCTTCCTGATGGAGCAGTCTACACTGATTTTGGTCTATCTCCACTTTCCGGTCTACTCTAATGGGTTCTCCCCAGAGAACCTAGCTGGCAGACAGCTTGCTGCTGATGGAGGGGTGCACACAGGTTGGCCTCCAGGATACAGAGTGGAGGAGTGCACGGTCCATGTGGTTGGGCTAATGGAAGAGTCCCAACACAGTCTACAGGAGCATCCGTTTTCAAGAGCTGAAATGAGTTCATAGGCTGCTACCATATTTAACTAGCTTTGAAACAGAATCTCAGAGGCGGATGTGGGAAGGTTTCATTGTCGTCTTGCAGAATAAGATACATCCAGGCCTCTGATCAAGGGTCCGTAGCCTGAAAGCTGGTGGAGCCAAGACTCGCTGCACAAGCCCTCTGCGTGACCCAGCCTTGAGTGTCCTGCTTGTATGTGTCTGGTGGTTCGTCTCATCTTTGGCAACACGAAAGCAATTTATCTGGATTTAGAAATATTACATATTGGAAGGCTTTGAAAAACACTTGTCTTAGGACCATTAGACAGGTTTTAAAAGGCTGGAAATGATAAGGGAACATTGGAAGACTCAGGCCACTGAAGGTGACAGACAGTTCAGATGAAGAGAAGATTTTAAAGATCATCTGCAGCAAAAAGCAGGGCCCAGGGAGGTTTTCCTTGTCTTTTTGTTTTTTTCTCAGTAAATGCAATGAAAACAAAACACTTTTAAGTAGTTAACACTGAGTCCAGAAAACTAAACACCTTATTGTTTTCTCTCTCTCAGATTAGGCAATTAGTTTCTGTTTTGTTTGTTTTTTTTCTGCTAGGGTTTTCTCTACTTCCTGAATATTGGCTTCACTTAGAAAGGCTAAATGGTTTCTTAATCATTTTATAGTTATTATTTGATTATACTATCTTAAAAATTAATATATCAATATATTATCAAACATGATAGTTTTGTAAGAAACCTGATCTTACAGGTTTCTTCAAATAAAATAATGTATTTTAAATGATCTGCCCATTTTTATTTCTTCTCAAGTTTCCATCCCTTCTCTTTCATTTACCCTAAAGCTCAAATCTAGGAAAAATGGTTTCGATTGACTCCATGGTTTCCAAGTTGTCATAATTTATGCTTGGACCACAGATCTATTTTGAAAATAAAGTATTCTGAGTCTTGAGTGGAGACTAGATTCTTATTAGCCAAAGGAACCACTAGTCTCTAAACACAGCTATGGGTAGGGCATGGGGAGAGCCCCTCGGGGAGATGGTCATCTTTCGAAATCAGCGTCTTGCACAGTGAACAAAGTAAATGGGTACTGTTTGGATGGCAGACCAGATCTGCAGGCAGACACTAGACACGTGTTTGTGTGATGCACTGTTTGAGGCAGGAGCACTGTAGAACTGCTCCTGGTTCTAGGATGCTTTCCAGTAAGACAAAATAGAATTTGGTCTACCCCATTGGGCATTCAGTCAGGCTATGATGGTGATGGAAACTTTGTGGCTGCCCGATTGTTCATTCGCAGAGATCAGTACCTGGATTGCTGTCCAGCTTTTGAGCTGTGGAACTGCTTCTGATTTTGTCATGGCCAAGAAGTTATAAGAATCAGAAAGAAATCTAATTGGAAGTTAGTGGTAGCCGAATAAAGACTGACAAACCCTTAAGGAGAATTGAGATAAATCTTTCTCCTCATCTGTTTATTTCTAAGAGCTGCAGAGGAAAAAAGTTTATCGATAGAGTGTAATTGGTCTTACAAAAGCTATCAGTACAGTAAAAACCAAATTGTAGAAGAGAAGTGAATTCATTTCACTAAGTAAGCGTCTCCTCTTGCTTAACTACCCCAAAACACATGCGCGCGTGCGTGCACACACACACACACACACCACTAAGAAAATGTGAAGTCAAATTTGTGTGGAATTTACATTCCTAATGAGACAAGTTGAGTTTTTTTTTTTAAAGCTCTTTCTGTGTAATGCAGTGATGTAGGAATCATTAGAAGGCAATTTTTAAGGGCAGTGGAAATTATCAGTGTGATTGAAGCCGAGACGTGCAATGGTCCAGCAGCATGCTTCCAACAGATCTGGAGCCTAAGATCTGCTAGGCTAGTACTCCTCTTTATTTATTTTTATTTTGAGAGAGAGTGAGTGTGAGTGAGTGAGTATGAGCAGGGAAGGGGCAGAGAGAAAAGAATCACAAGCAGGCTCCACACTGTCAGCATAAAGCCGATGCGGGGCTTGATCTCATGAAGTGTGGGATCAGACACTTAACTGACTAAGCCACCCAGGCACCCCTGTGGGCTGGTATTGATCTTGAAGGGCCTTTGAGGAGTCTATTTGTATTTATACCAAATTTATATTGAGAACCCACTGCATCTATGAAGAGCCTGTAAATTGTATGAAGGAAAGATAAACTTGCACCTGAACTTTAGCACGCAGCATGGCTGTCTTTTATTTTGGTGCAGACTTGTGGACAGTTATATACAGTCAGATTGTTTCCTTGCAAGACCCCCAGTTATTTGGGGAGGAAGCTGAACTAGATTTCTGGTCTCACCTGTGCTCCATGAACCTGGGACAAATCAGTTAACCACCTTAGGTCTTTTTTAAATTGTATCTGTAACATGAGAAAATTGAGGACATCTTCATCAAAGTTTTCTCTAAGCATTATGATTCCCGTTGTGATTTGAAACTTCAGACATTCCAGAGGTGTGAAAAGTGAAACATTTTTACAATGTACTATTCTTTTTGTTACGAATTTCTCTCCCTGGGAGCATAAGATATGCTGGGCTAGTGCCAATCTTTTGAAGGGCCTTTGTGGAGTATATTTTTATTTATACCAAATTGATATTGAGCTGTCCTGGGTGAATTCAGGGGTGGTCCTTATTGAAGAAAGGGGCTGAAATGACCATGGGATTTGATTCAACATCCCTCAAGCTAAAGGGATTTGGAGACCACCTTATCCATTCCCGGTAGGTACAGATGAGGACACTGAGGCACTCTCATTATGCGATGTGTCCAAATTCCAGAAGTGCGTCAGTAGCAGAGTGAAGTCCAGGGTCCCAGGGGCTTCAGACCCCAACCCAGTCCTCTTTCTTCTCTATTGGGGGTCACTTCCCTCACCTCTGCCTGGGTGACACTGGGTGACATCTTAGGCAATAAACTGGAAATAATGTTGGATTTTTGGCAGATTTCGGATGTTCTGAAGGAGAAGTGGCTATCACTGCCACTTAGGACTGGTGTATGTTTTCCTGGCTTCAAATAGCCTATATATAAAATATATAATTTGCTCCATTATTCAGTTATGATCCCCCCCCCACCTTTTTTTTGCTAATGGTTTCCTCTTTAGTTTCTTTAACAGGAAGATTCTTTTTTTCCTCCTTTCTCCACCCCTGTTCTCTTACATCAGCAAGTAAATGATCTTCCTCTTAGTTCAGGAAGCTGGCAGCCTCCAATCTGCAGCCCTTAGATAGCCAGCTAATTAAGGGGAAAGCAGGTGTGGACGGGTCTATTCAGCCTGTAAATAAGTGCCAAAAATTAAAGTTATTGGTCTGTGAGTGCTAGCAGGTGGAAGCTGTTTTATACCTTTAATAGAGGAGGGGAGAAGGGGGTGTTGGAAGGCCTTAAGGGCAGGAAAGAAAAAAAATGACTTTTTTTTATGACTAAAAGCTCTTCAAAAGAGAATGTGTCTATTTCTGAATCATTGTCTTGTTTGGGATTAATCCTAAAGACATATAATTGCCTGCCCTAAGGGTCTACTGTTCCCTGAGCAGGGCTTCATGAACTATATGGCCTGGGCAGAAATAATTCATGGTCTCAAGCTGATACTTAGCGGCGTAACTCATGACTGACTGCAGACATGCGTGCCTGTGCTCTTTTGTGATTTCTCCTCTCTCTTTCTTACATATGCTCAAATGCCCAGAGCTCCCCCTCTGCAAAACCCCTCTCTCCAATGCTGAGGAAAAAAATATCTATTGTTGCACAATTTAATGCATTACTTAACGAAGCAATTTGGAAATAAAATTTGTGAAGAAATGAGTGCCTGGGAGCATATAGCTTCCTTTGTCATTTTCTTTCTTTCTTTCTCTCTTCTTTCTCTCTCTCCTCCCTCCCTCCCTCTCTCTCTCTGTCTCTCTCTCTCTCTCTCTCTCTCTTTCTTTCTTTCCTGAATTTTACCCCCTTTCTTCTTCTCTCATTTGTGTTTAATAATTTATTTTAGCATTTCTTAACTGGAGGACATTTTTCAGTAGGGTGTTTTGGCAGAAGACCACAAAAGCATCAGATACTATGTATTCAAAATACATTAGCACACGGCTGAAATGCTAACCCGTACAAGAGAATAATTACAGTGTATCTTCATTGGAATTGTACACATGGCTTTGTGATCACGCTCATTAATTTAGATCCAAATGAAGCAAAATTATTCTGCATGGCTGCTGAGTTAATTTATGCGATATAAGTAAAGAAAAGTTAAATAAAGTGTGATGGAAAATGAGATTGCAGCCAGGCAATTAGGTCCAGAAGGAGAGGCTCCACAGTCCCCCCAGGCTCGCTGGCCCCTCTTGTCTGCAAAGATGATCCATGTTGTGGCAAAACTTTGTTCATTTAAAGACTGCATCTTGGAATGTCTTGATGGAAGTTGTGAAGCATCTTCTTTACAGTTAATTTTTTTGGTTGGGGGCGGGGAGAATAATTCACTGGTATGAGAGGTGAGTTGCTTGAAACTCTTCAAATATCCAGGTAAAAGAACACAAATATTTCTATTAATGTGGCCTGAGCTCCTGGCAGAGTGGAAACAATGCTGTGCTCTAATCGGTGGTATTTTTTTTTTTTAACAGATTTGAACATCTTCCTGTGGATTGTGTATTAAATATCATTTCAAGTAGGCAAGAAATAAGCTTTTACATTTTTTTTTACATCAAGGAGGGAAAAAAAACACATGTCTTCATGATTTCTACTCATGCAGCAATGTAAGATATGTCTTAGAAAAAACTACCCGTTGCTTTCTACCTCGTTTCAGCTCATTCCAAGTTATTTGAAAGAGGTTAACTAGTTTCACTTTAGTGATCAGGGCTATACTAGTTTGTCTTACAAGGAGGAAGAATGATTATATTTCTTCATATAGAAAGGAGATGGATTTTGGATCTAAATATGATTTGAAAGCATCCACAGAAGATTTAAAAATTTGCCTATTAAAAATGTAACAGGGTCTCTGTCCTGATTGCTCAAATCTCATAGACCAGAAGAAGGAAGAAAAAAAAAACAAGACATGTGCAAATAGCTAGCCAAGTCTACCACTAGCCAGGAGGTGCTTCCCTGTATGGTGAAGATTCAAAGAGAAATAATTCAAAAGCTAAGTGAGAGTGGGACAAGGGCAGGTTTCCTGTAGACAGTGGCCTTTAATATTGACCTGGGAGGAAGGTGATAGAACTTGGAGATTTGGGGCAGAGGAGGAAGGGTAGAGAGATGAGGGAGTCAGGAGCTGGGCAGGGAGGGTAGGGTCCTGTGTGACAGTCATGAAAGAGAATTCTAGAAAGGTAGATTGGGATCACATTGTGGGGATTGAGGTTGGATTGAGGCATTTGTATTTTCATGTGGAGGCAAGAAAGGGGCAGTGACATTTAGTAAGCAGCTGTGCTGTCCGTGGTACAAGGAATAGATGGGAACAGGGACCTGTTGGAGGCTGGCAGGTCATTAGGAGATTGTGGTCACTAGCCAGGCAGGTGACAGTCATCAAACTAGAAAGATGTCAGCGGGAACGATGATAACGAGACTGCCCCAGGGGTTGGGCGTTGGGGAGAGGAAAGGAGAAGGCAGAGATAGACGTTGGCACCTTTGACGGAAATCCAAAGGACTTGGCAGACTGTGGTGGGAAGGCAAATTCAGTTTTACACTTATGTGTTTTGAGAGGCTTCCGGAACATTTGGTGAAAGAGGTATAGCAGTATAGCAGTCAGTTGGAAATTCAGGTTAGAGCTACTCTGAGAACATGGGCCTGGAGAGACCCTTCAGAAGGTCAAACATACAATGGAAGCTATGCGGGTGGCTGACGTTGCTCATGGAGAAGAACTGCTTAGAAGAAAAATGAACAAATCTGGGGCGGATTTCCTTGCTTAGGCAAAGGAGCAGGAATGGAGGATAGAATGGAGTAATTGGAAACAAGGGGACCACAGGCAATGGTGGAATCCAGTGATGTGTGAGGAGGAAGGAGTTTTATGGAGTTCAAGACCAACAGAGTTGAACACAGCAGGGTGGATGAACAGAGAAGGATTAAGACCATTGAGTCTGTGTTTGGAAGGTTGGTGATTACTTGGGTGCAGTGATGGAGACAGAAAACAGGCTCTAGCTGCAAAGGTCAGGTACACAGTAGGTTCAGGGTGTTCCCCTTTCAAGGTGAACAAAGAATGTTGAGACCAATCTAGAAAAGGGAACCTTTTGAAAAGATTGGGTATGGATCCTTGAGCCTTCTCCAACAGACTTTCCCAGCCCATTTTCTCTGAAGCCCCTGCTTTTTTTGAGCATGAACCTCCTTCCACCACTGATTCTCTGTCATTTGCTAGGATTCCCTGGAGCAAGGAGGTCATTTCTCAGCAGGAGCCTCTCCTCTCCTATACCAACTATGAACATCTCCATTCTGTGAAAGGACTTCATTTTCACATTGATATCTTACCTTCTTGTCATGGTCCTGTGTCATAGAAAGTGTCTGCTACCATTGGTCATGTGGGAGGTCATGATTCTGGACTATAGCAGCTCCTACATCTGTAGGCTGCAGAGAGGTGGGAGTGAGTTTAGCTGTTGCACAAAGATCATGAACCAGTTGGCTAAGGAGCGGATTTCAAACCTCCCCTTTCCCTCTTTGGTATCTCTTGTGTGAGTGCCCATCTGTCCACACCCCCTAAGCTACTTTGCACCCCATCGGATCCATTCTCTCATTAGAACCAGGTTGTGAAGACTGTAAGAGTAATATTTTGGTCAGAGGAGTGGGAAGGAAAGGGGAAGGAAGATAATTCAGTGGAATAGAGCAATTGCACATTCCAAATTCATTTTACTGACTTTTTATTTTCATCACGAAGAGAGCAAATGTCCATTTCCCCATTTGCCTTTCATTTTACCTAGATATTGATGATATTTATTTTTTTTAAAAACATTTTTAATGTTTATTTTTGATGGGGGGGAGGGGCAGAGAGAGAGAGGGAGACACAGAATCCAAAGCAGGCTTCAGGCTCTGAGCTGTCAGCACAGAGCCCGACGCCGGGCTCGAATGCACAGGACGGAGATCATGACCTGAGCTGAAGTCGGATGCTCGACTGACTGAGCCACCCAGGTGCCCCTATTGATGATATTTCTAATACTGCTTCACTTACAGTAAAGAGTACAGCATCAAGGATTCAGGGACATACATGGTTAAATCTTTGTTCCCAAGATTCCAAAGATAAGTGGCAAGTCTTTCCGGCACTATTTTTTTTTTTTTTTAATTTTAACCCTTTGAGTATTCCTCATCTGTATTCTGTGCCACATGATTTATGCAAGCGTTGTCTTGGCTTAAGGCACTTGGAAATAAAGTTCTCTTTTGCATATCAAGGAGTGTACAAACTTGCAAACATTCTCAGATGTTGTGAGATCACTTGGGGCGGGGGGGGGGTGAGAAATGCTGGCTCAACAGAAATGTAGCTGTCACTGATTTGTGGGGACATCAAAAAGCAATGAAAGGAGACCAAGGACGAAAAACAGCAGTCATTTCAAACTATAAGTAATCCCAAGAACAAAGTTTTGCTCATTTATAGTTTCCACAGTTTTAGAGAGTTAATGCCTGGAGTGGTTCCTTGGTCCTTTCTGTTCGTGTACAATTATCTTGAGACTGATTTGCTAGCAAATAGTATTGCTCAAAAATGAGAGTAATTCACGAGAATATATTTATTCAGTGACTCATTAAAGCCACATTCACATTTTTCTAAGCCATACAGTTTTGATTTTCTATGTGAATGTTTGGCATAACATTATAGATTGTTACATTGTCTCCAGAGTATTTATATTTAATTCTTATGAAGCTTTTGCCTCTATTTCCTTAAAATTGTCGGCATAATTTTAACTTTTGTTACCTTAATATAATACCTTCCTCTACCTCTCTCCCCTTCTTCTATTAGCTCTAGTTCCCAATGTCCTCCTTAGGAAGGCAGAGAACCTGATTAAAAAAATTTTTTTTTAAAATTATATTTGTGAGAGAGAGGGAGAGAGATCGTGTGAGTGGGGAAGGGGCAGAGGGGGGTACAGAGGATCCGAAGAAGGGTCTGTGTTGACAGCAGAGAGCCTAATGTGGGACTTGAACCCACAGACCGTGACATCATGACCTGGGCTGAAGCCAGACTCTTGAACCGACTGGGCCATCCAGACACCCATCTGGTTTTACCTAATACTCAGGACTCTTGTCCTGGAAAGCATGCTCTGTGACCACTCACGAGTCTCTGTGCAGACTCATCATTCTCTCCCAAGACCTCTGCACCACCTTCTCTCCGTCTTTTTACTTTAATCTTTTGCCCGGACTTGAATTCGCTTTACTCTGGCTTTAGGTTCCAGGTCTGTATGGTCCGTAGTTTCTCTGTGTTGTGGGTTGAATTGTGCCCTCCCCAAAGATACCGTTCAAGCCCTAATCCCCAGTACTTGTGAATGTGACCTTATTTGAAAATAGGGTCTTTGTTGAGATGAAATCATACTGGATTAAGGTGGGCCACAGTCCAGTGGCTGATGTCCCTACAAGAAGAGGAAATTGGACACAGAGATTGGATTCTGCACAAAGACAGAGGCACAGGCTGGAGTGATGCATCTAGAAGGCAAGGAACACCAGAGATGGCTAGCGACCACTAGAAGCTGGGGCAGAGACACATATAGATTCTACCTTAGAGCATCCAGGAGGAATCAACCTGGCCAACACCTTGGTCTTGCACTTCTAGCCTCCAGAATGGTTTACCTCTTCTTTATCCTCTTAACTTTTAGTATCTAGAGAAGAAGGGATAAACTCATCTCCCATGCCAGTGTTCTCCATTTGCACACTTCAGATCAGTTCTGTGTCCTCCCTTTACTCTCCAGGAGGCTGTGCCAGCTGGATCAGCTTTGCATTGGCATTGGTCTTGTGGGAAGAACTGGCAGGAGAATGAAGGGCAGAAGGACAGAGCCTTTTCATTCTCTAATTTTGTGGGGTGGTCCTGGCAGCAGATAGATTCTCCATGCCTAAGGCTCCTTCAGGGCTCCACTTCTCACTGGGGCCCTGTGGTGCCATTTCTTCCTTTTGCCCATTTAATAGGTGTGGAAATGGCTTCTCCCTGGTTCCCGTACTCCTGTCCATAACACTGCAAATTATACCTTTATTAAAATATCTTTTTTAAAAGTGTATTTATGTTGAGAGAGAGTGCAAGCAGGGGAGGGGCGAGAGAGAGGGAGAGCGAGAGTCCCAAGCAGGCTCCGCACTGTCAGTGCAGAGCCTGATGCAGGGTTCAAGCCCACGAACCATGAGATCATGACCTGAGCTGAAATCAATAGTCGGATGCTTAACCGACTGAGCCATGCGTGTGCCCTAAAATATCTTTTGGTGAGCCATCTGACCTGTATCACTTTCCTAAAAACTTACTGGGATCTTGGGCCAACCCTTTTCCCAGTTAGATGCACACTGTCTGCTCAACACTATTCTTTCTACTTTTCAAAATTCTAGTCAAAATTCACCTTTCTCTCTAACGCTTTTCTAGATTATACCCTTGCTGTTTCCAGAAAATTGTAAATGGATATGCGTTCTTTTGAGACATTTGTGCACTTACATGTTTTCACTCAGAATATACCTATCCCAGGAATTTGATTGTAAATGGTTCAAGGTTAAGGGCAGTATATACAGTCTAATTTGGATGTTCTTGCTCTATAACCCTGCCAGACTCTGCAAGATCTTGTCAATGCTGCATGGGGTAGGAGAAAGTGACTAAGAAACAGCCAAGTCCAAATGCATACAAAGCCAGATATTGTTATATTGTAGTTGTGGAATATGTCACATTTAGTATTTATTGTGTGGGATGCTTGAATTCCTAGAGAGAAAAGTATAGACATTTATAGTCTCAAAATTATTTTGAAGTTTAAAAAAGAAAGGAAAAAGTTTCTTTACTCTTGCATCAAATATGACACTTTTTTTGTATTTTCCCCCCAGCTTTATTGAAACAACATTGACATTTAACATTGTGTAAGTTTAAGATGTACACAGGGATGATTTGATACTTGTATATGGTGGGAAATGTTGACCTCGGTAAGCTTAGTTAATATATTCTTTACTGTAACATAGTTACAACTTTAGTTAATATATTCTTTACTGTAACATAGTTACAACTTTGTTCTAGTTGAAGCTTCACTCTCAGCAGCTTTCAAGTATACACTACTGTATTATTAACTATAATCACCATGCTGTAAATTAGATCCCTAGAACTTATTCATCTTATTTAACTGAAAGTTTGTACCCTTGACCAACACTCCCCATTTCCCCCATTCCTAAATCTCTGGCAACCACCGTTCTAATTTCTGTTTCTGTGAGTTTAATGTTTTTAGATTTCACATATAATGAGATCAAGTAGCATTTGGCTTTCTTGGAATTATTTCATGCTGTGTAATGCCCTCAAAGTCCATCCAAGCTATTGCAAATGGTTCTTTTTTTTTTTTTTTTTTTTATGGCTGAGTAGTATCCCATTGTATATAGAAGCACACCTTCTTTACCCATTCATCCATTGAAGGGCACTTAGGTTGTTCCATGTTTCAGCCATTGTGAATAATGCTGCAGTGAACATGGGGGTGCAGGTAGCTCTTTGTGATTTTGGTTTTTATCTTCTTTGATTGCAGGGTCATATGGTAGTTCTGTTTTTAATTTTTTGAGGAAACTCCATTCTGTTTTCCATAGTGTCTATACCATTTTACATTCCCACCAACACTGCACAAGGGTTCCCCTTTCTCTACATCCTTGCTGACATTTCTGATCACTTGTCTCTGATAATTAGGCCTTCTAACAGGTATAAGCTATATCTCCTTGTGATTTTGGTTTGCACTTCCCCAATGATTAGTGACAACAGGTACGTTTTTATGTACTTATTGGCCATTTGTATGTCTTCTTTGGAGCAATGTCTATTCAACTTCTCTGCCCATTTTTATTTTTATTTTTTTTAATTTTTGAGAGAGAGAGAGAGAGAGAGAGAGAAAGAAATAGTGCAGGCAGGGGAGGGGCAGGGAGAGAGGTAGACACAGAATCTGAAGCAGGCTTCAGGCTCTGAGCTGTCAGCACGGAGCCCAACACAGGGCTCGAACTTATGAACCGTGAGATCACGACCTGAGCTGAAGCTGGATGCTTAATCAACTGAGCCAGCCAGGTGCCCCTTCTCTGCCGATTTTTAAATCAGATTGTTTATTTTCTGCTATTGAGTTGTAGGGGTTTCTTTTATATTCAACATTAACCCCTTATCAGATATATGCCTTGCAAATATTTTCTGCCATTTCCAAGATTACTTTTTCATTTTGTTGATTTGTTTGATGTGGAAAAAGCTTTTGAGTGTGAGGTAGTCCTAGTTATTGATTTTTTTGTTGTTGATGTCATACACAAAAAGTCATTGTCAAAAAACTGTCGGAGTGTTTATGTTTTCTTCTAGGAATTTTATGGCTTCAGGTAGTTCATTCAAGTCCTTAATCCATTTCAAATTAATTTTTGTAAGTGGTGTGCACCACTTACTGAAGAGTCTGTCCTTTCCCCATTGAGTGTTCTTGGAAAGCCTGTCAAACAAATGGTCAACATATTCGTTGTCTGTGTATGCATGGATTTATTTCTGAGCTCTCAATTCTGTAACCATTGGTCTATGAGTCTGTTTTTAGGACGGTACCATATTGTTTTACCATTGCTTTGGAGTGTAGTTGAAATCAGGAAGTGTGATGCTAGCAGTTTTGTTGTTAAGATTGCTTTGGCTATTTTCAGTCTTTTGTGGTTCCACATGAATTTTAGCATTTCTTTTTCTATTCCTGTGAAACGTGCATTGGAATTTTGACAGATTGCATTGAATCTGTAGATAACTTTGAGTAGTATGGATATTTAAACAATACTAACTTTTTTCATGTGTAAATATGGGATATCTTTCCATGTGTTTTTGTTGTTTTCAATTTCTTTTTTCAATATCTTAGAGTTTCTGGTATATAGATCTTAAACTTCATTGGTTAAATCTATTGCTAAGTATTTTATTGTTTTTGATGCTACTGTAAATGGAATTGTTTCTTTTCTATTTTTTTTTCCAGATAGTTCATCATTAGTGTGTGATTTTTTAAAACGTTTTATATCCTGCAACTTTACTGAATTTATTTATTAGTTCTAATAGTTATTTGGTGGAATCTTTATGATTTTTTACATATGAGATGTCACTAGCAAACAGGGATCATTTTCATTCTTCCTTTCTAATTTGAATGCCTTTTACCTCTTGCCTGATTTCTCTGACTAGGACTTCCAGGACTGTATTGAACAGGAGTGGTTACAGTGGCCATCCTTGTTTTGTTCCTGCCGTTAGAGGGAAAGCTTTCAACTTTTCACCACTGAGTGCAATGCTAACTGTGTTTGGGTTATATACAGACTGTATTATGTTGAGGTGCACTATTTGTTGAGTATAATCATGAAAAGATGTTGAATTTTTATCAAATGTCTTTTCTGGATCTATTGCAATGATAATTTATGGTTTTGGTCTCTGTTCTATTGATGTGATATATCACATTTACTCATTTTGCATATTTTGAAATATCCTTGCATCCCATGGATAAATGCTATGTAATCATGTATGATCATGATGTGTGCTGTTGAATTTGGTTTGCTAATACTTTGTTGAGAATTTTGCATCTATATTGATGAGAAGTATTGGCCTATAGTTTTCTTTTCTTGTAATATCCTTATCTGGCTTTGGTGTCAGGGTATGCTGACATTGTAAAACAAGACTGAGAGAGTTACCATCTATTCAATTATTTTTGGAAGAGTTTGAGAAACATTGTCATTAATTTTTCTTTAAATGTTTGATAGAATTTGCCTGTGAAGACTTCTCCTGGGCTTTTGTGTTTTGTAGCTTTTGATTATGGATTTAATTTCCTTACTTGTTATTGGTCTGTTCAGATTTTCTATTTCTTCATGATTCAGGCTTGGTAGGTCATGTTTCTAGGAATTTATTTCTTCAAAGTTGTCCAATTTGTTGGCATATGATTATAGTCTTTTTATGATCCTTTTTATTTCTGTAGTATCATTTGTAATGTCTTCTTTTTCATTTGTAATTTTATTTGAGCCTTCTCTGTTTCTTGGCAGTGTAGCTAAATGTTGTCAATTTTGTTTCTCTTTTAAAAAAACAGTCTTAGTTTTGTTGATGTTTTGTATTGTTTTTCTGTTCTCTATTTCATTTATTTCTACTCTGGTCTTTGTTATTTCCTTCCTTATTCTAATTTTTGGCTTTGTTCTTATTTTTCTAGTTCCTCGAGGTATAAAGTGAGGCTGTTGACTTGAGATCTTTCTTTTCTTCTTAATGTAGGCATTCATCGCTATCAACTGCTCTTAGCCCCACTTTTGCTGCGTCCCATAAGTTTTGGTATGTTATGTTTCCACTTTTGTTTGATTCAAGGTATTGTTTCATTTGAATTTTGGTTTCATCTTTGGCCCATTGCTTGTTCAGGGATATGTTGTTTAATATCCATTTAGTTTTGAATTTTCCAGTTTTCCTCCAGCTACTGATTTTTCTTTCACACTACTATAGTCAGAAAAGGCACTTGGTATAATTTACATCTTTTAAAATTGCTGATAGTTGTTTTGTGACTTAACATCCTGGAGAATGTTCCATGTGTACTTGAGAAGAATCTGTATTCTGCTATTGGGTGGTATGTACTGTATATGTCTGTTAGGTCCATTTAGTTTAAAGTTTAGTTCATATCCAATATTTCCTTATTGATTTTCTGTCTGGATAATCAGTCCATTGTTGGAGGTGGTGTATTGAAGTCCCCTACTATTATTGTTTTTATTACTCTCTTCAAATCTGTTAGTATTGGCTTGATACATTTCAGTGCGCCAATGTTGGGTACCTATTATTCTCTTGACGAATTGGTCCTTTTATCGTTATATAATGATTGTCTTTGTCTCTTGTAAAAGTTATTGACTTAAAGTCTATTTTGGCTGATATAAGTAGAGCTACCCTGATCTCTTTTGATTTCCATTTGTATGGAGTATCTTTTTCCTTTTTTTCACTTTGAGCCTGTGTGTGTCCTTGAGCCTTTAGCGAGTCTCTTATAGGCAACGTATAGTTGCTTCTTGTTTTTTAAACCCATTCAACTGTTTTTGATTGGAGCATTTAATCCAGTTACATTTAAAGAAATTTTTCATAGGTAAGGACTTGCTGTTGCCATCTTGCCAACTATTTTCAGGCTATTATGTAGCTCCCTTGTTCCTTTCTTTCTCTCTTGCTTTTGTGAATTAATGATTACTATTGTGGTACACTTTGATTCCCCACAGTACTACAATATTCTGAATCTGACTATATACTTTCCATTACTACTGTGTTTATTTTTGTAGGTTTTCATGTTACTCCTTCATGTCCTTTTGTCCAGCTTGAAGAATTTGTTTCAGCTTTTCTTGTAAGGCAGGTCTAGTGGTGATGAACTTCCTCAGCTTTTATTAGCAAAAGTCTTGATTTAACTTTTATTTCTGAAGGAGAACTTTGCTGGATAAAGTATCCTTGGTTGGCAATATCTTTCTTCTAGCACTTTGCATATATCATTCCATTCTCTCCTGACCTGAATGGTCTCTGCTGAGAAATCTGCTGATTGCCTTTTATGATAACTTTTTTTGTTTTTCCTCTTATTGCTTTTAAAATTCCCTCTTTGTCTTTGATTTTAAACAGTTTAATTATATCATGTCTTGGAGAAGATTGTTTTGGGTGGACATTTTGGGCGATCTATTACTTTCATGAACTTGGATGTCCAGATATCTCCCCAGGTTTGAGAAGTTCTCAGCCATTGTTTCTTTAAATAAGTTTTCTACCCCCTTCCTCCTCTCTTTTCCTTCTGCGAATCCAGTGATGTGTAATTGATTCTCACAAGTCACATTGACTTAGTTTTTTGGTGTTCATTCCTCTGACTGGATAATTTCCAAAGATATGTCTTCGAGCTCACTGATTTCTTTCTTCTGCTTAATCTGTTCTGTTGTCGAAGCTCTCTACTGAATTTTTCAGTTTAGTCCTTGTACTCTTCAACTGCAATATTTGTGTTTGGTTCTTTTTTGTGCTCCCTAAGTCTTTGCTGAACTTCTCATTTTGTTCTCGTAGTGTTTTCGCGATATTGTTAAATTGCTTGTGTCCCCTTGTTCTCTGGGCATCTGTGGGACAATTATTTTGAATTCTTTGTCAGACAATTCCATATCTCCTTTTCCTTGGGTCCAGTTGCTGGAGGTTTACTGTATTCCAATGGTGGAATTCTGTTTCCCTGATTCTTTATGACCCCTGTAGCTTTGCGTGGGTGTCTGCATTTGAAGACGCAGTGCCCCTTCCAGACTTTATGGACTGACTTCAGTAAGGGTAGGAGCATACTGGAGTATGCTGTGACCTCATGTCTAATGATGCAGGGCACCAAGTGGTGGCAGTAGGCTGGCAGTAGGGCCAGGAGGCATAGTGGCTCACTGGCTCGGGCCATCTAAGCATTGATACCTGCGTGGTCAGTTCTGTAAGGGATTCCATAGAGTCCGCAAGGGCTGTTGGGATTCTCAGAATTACATCCAGGCCCAGTAGTTAGAGACCAGAACAAGCAGTGGTAGTGACTGGAACTGGTGGTATACATATGTTTGGCTGTGTGAGCTAGCTGCAGGCTTCTGTGTAGTGGTCAGGCCTATTGCAAACACATATGTAGTGGTGTAGGGGGCTAAGGCAGGCAGCGAGGACCAGGGCCAACTGTAGGTGTGCTGGCAGCTGCATGGGTTTTGGCTGTCTGATATGCTGTGGCTCCTGGGTCTTGTCTCAGGTGCACAGAAGTGGAGGCCAGTGATGGGGGCTGGGCCAGAGGCATACAGGTGCACAGATGGGGTTGCTGGATGCAGATGAATGCATTGGTTCAGGCCAGTGACAGAAGACAGAGTACAATCTGGGTCCACAAGCAGCCGGTGGGGGCTCCATATCAGCATGCTCTCCTGTGGCTGCACAATCTCCCCCTGGGCTTGTTTGTGGCAGTGGAGACTGGTGATAAGTGTATAAATGCACAGCTGGAGGGGTTAGCCTGGAGTGTGTGCATGGCAGTAGGGATCAGCCATGGGCGTCTAGGCTGGTGTCTTATACTGGAGCAGCTGCAGAGGCCCAGGCTGGCTAATGTTGTGGTTCCTGGGCCTTGTGGGGGCATGTAGGGGGAAGAGGGGTGCAGGGAGAGACTCGGAGCTAGCTTCAGTGAGTGCAAATACCTGCAGGGTGAAAGCCAGTGAAATCTGCAACACGTCTGTCAAACTGCTGGTTATTGGTTTTGTTCATGGCTAACGTGGCTAGGTTTATCTGTAAAACAGGGCACTGGGAATTGAAATTTCTCCC